>NW_028251687.1:0-600000 GCF_964263255.1 Lissotriton vulgaris
CTCCAACTTCAACTCCACCCTCCAACTCCAACTCCACCCTCCAACTCCACCCTCCAACTCCAACTCCACCCTCAAACTCAAACTCCAACTCGAACTCCTCCCTCCAACTCCACCCTCCAACTCTACCCTCCAACTCCACCCTCCAACTCCAACTCCACCCTCCAACTCAAACTCCACCCTCCAACTCAAACTCCAACTCCAACCTCCAACTCCACCCTCCAACTCTACCCTCCAACTCCATCCTCCAACCCCACCCTCCAACTCCACCCTCAAACTCCAACTCCAACCTCCAACTCCACCCTACAACTCTACCCTCCAACTCCATCCTCCGACTCTACCCTCCAACTCCACCCTCTGATTCCAACTACACCCTCCAACTCCACCCTCCAACTCCAGCCTCCAACTCCACCCTCCAACTCCACCCTCCAACTCTACCTCCAACTCCAACCTCCAACTCTAACTCCACCCTCCAACTCCACCCTCAAACTCAAACTCCACCCTCCAACTCCAACCTCCAACTCTAACTCCACCTCCACCCTCCAACTCGACCTCCAACTCCAACTCCACCCTCCAACTCCACCCTCCAACTCTACCCTCCAACTCCACCCTCCAACTCCACCCTCAAACTCAAACTCCACCCCTCCAACTCCAACCTCCAACTCTAACTCCACCTCCACCCTCCAACTCGACCCTCCAACTCCAACTCCACCCTCCAACTCCACCCTCCAACTCTACCCTCCAACTCTACCCTCCAACTCTACCCTCCCAACTCTACCCTCCAACTCTACCCTCCAACTTTACCCTCCAACTCCACCCTCAAACTCCACCCTCAAACTCCACCCTCAAACTCCAACTCCACCCTCAAACTCCACCCTCAAACTCCACTCAACCCTACAACTCCACCCTCCAACTCCAACTCCACCCTCCAACTCCAACTACACCCTCCAACTCCACCCTCCACCTTCCAACTCCACCCTCCAACTCCAACTACACCCTCCAACTCCACCCTCCAACTCTACCCTCCAACTCCACCCTCCAACTCCACCCTCCAACTCCAACTCCACCCTCCAACTCCAACTACACCCTCCAACTCCACCCTCCACCTTCCAACTCCACCCTCCAACTCCACCCTCCAACTCCAACTCTACCCTCCAACTCTACCCTCCAACTCCACCTTCCAACTCCACCCTCAAACTCCAACTCCACCCTCCAACTCCACCCGCCAACTCCAACTCCACCCTCCAACTCCAACTACACCCTCCAACTCCACCCTCCACCTTCCAACTCCACCCTCCAACTCCACCCTCCAACTCCAACTCTACCCTCCAACTCCAACTCTACCCTCCAACTCCACCCTCCAACTCCAACTCCACCCTCCAACTCCAACTCCACCCTCCACTCCAACTCCACCCTCCACTCCAACTCCACCCACCAACTCCAACTCCACCCTCCAACTCCACCCTCCAACTCCAACTCCAACTCCACCCTCCACTCCAACTCCACCCTTCACTCCAACTCCACCCTCCAACTCCAACTCCACCCTCCAACTCCAACTCCACCCTCCAACTCCACCCTCCAACTCCACCTTCACCCTCCACTCCAACTCCACCCTCCACTCCAACTCTACCCTCTACTCCAACTCCAGCCTCCAACTCCAACTCCACCCTCCAACTCCACCCTCCAACTCCACCCTCCAACTCCACCCTCCAATTCCACCCTCAAACTCCAACTCCAACTCTACCCTCCAACTCCACCCTCCAACTCCAACTTCACCCTCCACTCCAACTCTACCCTCTACTCCAACTCTACCCTCTACTCCAACTCCACCCTCCACTCCAACTCCACCCTCCACTCCAACTCCACCCTCCAACTCCAACTCCACCCTCCAACTCCACCCTCCAACTCCACCCTCCAACTCCATCCTCCAACTCCAATTCCACCCTCTACTCCAACTCCACCCTCCACTCCAACTCCACCCTCCAACTCCAACTCCAACTCCACCCTCCAACTCCATCCTCCAACTCCACCCTCCAACTCCACCCTCCAACTACAACTCTACCCTTCAACTCCACCCTCCAACTCCACCCTCCAACTCCAGCCTCCAACTTCAACTCCACCCTCCAACTCCACCCTCCAACTCCACCCTCCAACTCCACCCTCCAACTCCAACTCCACCCTCCAACTCCACCTCCACCCTGCAACTAAAACTCCAACTCCAACCTCCACCCTCCAACTCCACCCTCCAACTCCACCCTCCAACTCTTCCCTCCAACTCTACCCTCCAACTCTACCCTCCAACTCTATCCTCCAACTCCAACCCCCACTACACCCTCCAACTCCACCCTCCAACTCTACCCTCCAACTCCACCATCCAACTCCAACTCCACCCTCCAACTCCACCCTCCAACTCCAACTCCACTATCCACCCTCCAACTCCACCCTCCAACTCCACCCTCCAACTCCAACTACACCCTGCAACTTCACCCTCCAACTCTACCCTCCAACTCCACCCTCCAACTCCAACTCCACCCTCCAACCTCCAACTCCACCCTCCAACTCCAACTCCACCCTCCAACTCCACCATCCAACTCCACACTCCAACTCCACCCTCCAACTCCACCCTCCAACTCCACCCTCCAACTCTACCCTCCAACTCCAACTTCACCCTCCAAATCCAACTCCACCCTCCAACCTCCAACTCCACCCTCCAACTCCACCCTCCAACTCCACCCTCGAACTCCACCCTCCAACTCCAACTCTACCCTCCAACTCCAACTACACCCTCCAACTCAACCCTCCAACTCTACCCTCCAACTCCACCCTCCAACTCCACCCTCCAACTCCACCCTCCAACTCCAACTCCACCCTCCAACTCCAACTCCACCCTCCAACTCCAACTCCACCCTCCAACTCCAACTCCACCCTCCAACTCCAAATCCACCCTCCAACTCCAACTCCACCCTCCAACTCCACCCTCCAACTCCACCCTTCAACTCCACCCTCCAACTCCAACTCCACCCCCCAACTCCAACTCCACCCTCCAACTCCAACTACACCCTCCAACTCCACCCTGCAACTACACCCTCCATTTCCACCTTCCAACTCCAACTCCACCCTCCAACTCCACCCTCCAACTCCACCCTCCATCTTCACCCTCCATCTCCACCCTCCATCTCCCCCCTCCATCTCCCCCCTCCATCTCCACCCTCCATCTCCACCCTCCAACTCCAACTCTACCCTCCAACTCCACCCTCCAACTCCAACTCTACCCACATAATTCCACTCTCCAACTCCAACTCCACCCTCCAACTCCACCCTCCAACACCAACTCCACCCTCAAACTCAAACTCCAACTCGAACTCCTCCCTCCAACTCCACCCTCCAACTCTACCCTCCAACTCTACCCTCCAACTCCAACTCCACCCTCCAACTGCAACTGCAACTCCACCCTCCAACTTCAACTCCACCCTCCAACTCCAACTCCACCCTCCAACTCCACCCTCCAACACCAACTCCACCCTCAAACTCAAACTCCAACTCGAACTCCTCCCTCCAACTCCACCCTCCAACTCTACCCTCCAACTCTACCCTCCAACTCCAACTCCACCCTCCAACTGCAACTGCAACTCCACCCTCCAACTTCAACTCCACCCTCCAACTCCAACTCCACCCTCCAACTCCACCCTCCAACTCCAACTCCACCCTCAAACTCAAACTCCAACTCGAACTCCTCCCTCCAACTCCACCCTCCAACTCTACCCTCCAACTCCACCCTCCAACTCCAACTCCACCCTCCAACTCAAACTCCACCCTCCAACTCAAACTCCAACTCCAACCTCCAACTCCACCCTCCAACTCTACCCTCCAACTCCATCCTCCAACCCCACCCTCCAACTCCACCCTCAAACTCCAACTCCAACCTCCAACTCCACCCTACAACTCTACCCTCCAACTCCATCCTCCGACTCTACCCTCCAACTCCACCCTCTGATTCCAACTACACCCTCCAACTCCACCCTCCAACTCCAGCCTCCAACTCCACCCTCCAACTCCACCCTCCAACTCTACCTTCCAACTCCAACCTCCAAACTCTAACTCCACCCTCCAACTCCACCCTCAAACTCAAACTCCACCCTCCAACTCCAACCTCCAACTCTAAATACCACCTCCACCATCCAACTCGACCCTCCAACTCCACCCTCCAACTCCACCCTCCAACTCTACCCTCCAACTCTACCCTCCAACTCTACCCTCCAACTCTACCCTCCAACTCTACCCTCCAACTTTACCCTCCAACTCCACCCTCAAACTCCACCCTCAAACTCCACCCTCAAACTCCAACTCCACCCTCAAACTCCACCCTCAAACTCCAACTCCACCCTACAACTCCACCCTCCAACTCCAACTCCACCCTCCAACTCCAACTACACCCTCCAACTCCACCCTCCACCTTCCAACTCCACCCTCCAACTCCAACTACACCCTCCAACTCCACCCTCCAACTCTACCCTCCAACTCTACCCTCCAACTCCACCCTCCACCTTCCAACTCCACACTCCAACTCCACCCTCCAACTCCAACTCTACCCTCCAACTCCAACTCTACCCTCCAACTCCACCCTCCAACTCCACCCTCCAACTCCACCCTCCAACTCCAACTCCACCCTCCAACTCCAACTCCACCCTCCACTCCAACTCCACCCTCCACTCCAACTCCACCCACCAACTCCAACTCCACCCTCCAACTCCACCCTCCAACTCCAACTCCAACTCCACCCTCCACTCCAACTCCACCCTTCACTCCAACTCCACCCTCCAACTCCAACTCCACCCTCCAACTCCAACTCCACCCTCCAACTCCACCCTCCAACTCCACCTTCACCGTCCACTCCAACTCCACCCTCCACTCCAACTCTACCCTCTACTCCAACTCCAGCCTCCAACTCCAACTCCACCCTCCAACTCCACCCTCCAACTCCACCCTCCAACTCCACCCTCCAACTCCACCCTCCAATTCCACCCTCAAACTCCAACTCTACCCTCCAACTCCACCCTCCAACTCCAACTTCACCCTCCACTCCAACTCTACCCTCTACTCCAACTCTACCCTCTACTCCAACTCCACCCTCCACTCCAACTCCACCCTCCAACTCCAACTCCACCCTCCAACTCCACCCTCCAACTCCACCCTCCAACTCCATCCTCCAACTCCAATTCCACCCTCTACTCCAACTCCACCCTCCACTCCAACTCCACCCTCCAACTCCAACTCCAACTCCACCCTCCAACTCCATCCTCCAACTCCACCCTCCAACTCCAATTCCACCCTCCACTCCAACTCCACCCTCCACTCCAACTCCACCCTCCAAGTCCAACTCCACCCTCCAACTCCACCCTCCAACTCCAACTCCACCCTCCAACTCCAACTCCACCCTCCAACTCCAACTCCACCCTCCAACTCCAACTACACCCTCGAACTCTACCCTCCAATTCCACCCTCCATTTCCACCCTCCAACTCCAACTCCACCCTCAAACTCCACCCTCCAACTCCACCCTCCAACTCCAATTCCACCCTCCACTCCAACTCCACCCTCCAACTCCAACTCCACCCTCCAACTCCACCCTCCAACTCCAACTCCACCCTGAAACTCCAACTCCACCCTCCAACTCCAACTCCACCCTCCAACTCCAACTACACCCTCGAACTCCACCCTCCAATTCCACCCGCCATTTCCACCCTCCAACTCCAACTCCACCCTCCAACTCCACCCTCCAACTCCACCCTCCATCTCCACCCTCCATCTCCACCCTCCATCTCCAGCCTCCATCTCCCCCCTCCATCTCCACCCTCCATCTCCACCCTCCATCTCCACCCTCCAACTCCAACTCCACCCTCCAACTCCACCCTCCAACTCCAACTCTACCCTCCAACTCCACCCTCCAACTCCAAGTCCACCCTCCAACTCCACCCTCCAACTCTACCCTCCAACTACACCCTCCAACTACAACTCTACCCTCCAACTCCACCCTCCAACTCCACCCTCCAACTACAACTCTACCCTTCAACTCCACCCTCCAACTCCACCCTCCAACTCCAGCCTCCAACTTCAACTCCAGCCTCCAACTCCACCCTCCAACTCCACCCTCCAACTCCACCCTCCAACTCCAACTCCACCCTCCAACTCCACCTCCACCCTGCAACTAAAACTCCAACTCCAACCTTCACCCTCCAACTCCACCCTCCAACTCCACCCTCCAACTCTACCCTCCAACTCTATCCTCCAACTCCAACCCCCACTACACCCTCCAACTCCACCCTCCAACTCTACCCTCCAACTCCACCATCCAACTCCAACTCCACCCTCCAACTCCACCCTCCAACTCCAACTCCACCATCCACCCTCCAACTCCACCCTCCAACTCCACCCTCCAACTCCAACTACACCCTGCAACTTCACCCTCCAACTCTACCCTCCAACTCCACCCTCCAACTCCAACTTCACCCTCCAACTCCAACTCCACCCTCCAACCTCCAACTCCACCCTCCAACTCCAACTCCACCCTCCAACTGCACCATCCAACTCCACACTCCAACTCCACCCTCCAACTCCACCCTCCAACTCCACCCTCCAACTCTACCCTCCAACTCCAACTTCACCCTCCAAATCCAACTCCACCCTCCAACCTCCAACTCCACCCTCCAACTCCACCCTCCAACTCCACCCTCGAACTCCACCCTCCAACTCCAACTCTACCCTCCAACTAGACCCTCCAACTCAACCCTCCAACTCTACCCTCCAACTCTACCCTCCAACTCCACCCTCCAACTCCACCCTCCAACTCCAACTCCACCCTCCAACTCCAACTCCACCCTCCAACTCCACCCTTCAACTCCACCCTCCAACTCCAACTCCACCCCCCAACTCCAACTCCACCCTCCAACTCCAACTACACCCTCCAACTCCACCCTGCAACTACACCCTCCATTTCCACCTTCCAACTCCAACTCCACCCTCCAACTCCACCCTTCAACTCCACCCTCCATCTCCACCCTCCATCTCCACCCTCCATCTCCCCCCTCCATCTCCCCCCTCCATCTCCACCCTCCATCTCCACCCTCCAACTCCAACTCTACCCTCCAACTCCACCCTCCAACTCCAACTCTACCCACATAATTCCACTCTCCAACTCCAACTCCACCCTCCAACTCCACCCTCCAACTCTACCCTCCAACTCCACCCTCCAACTACAACTCTACCCTCCAACTCCACCCTCCAACTACAACTCTACCCTTCAACTCCACCCTCAAAAATCCACCCTCCAACTCCACCCTCCAACTCCAACTCCACCCTCCAACTCCACCCTCCAACTACACCCTCCAACTACACCCTCCAACTACACCCTCCAACTCCACCCTCCAACTCCAACTCCACCCTCCAACTCCAACTCCACCCTGCACTCAAACTCCACCGTCCACTCCAACTCCACCCTCCAACTCCACCCTCCAACTCCAACTCTACCCTCCAACTCCACCCTCCAACTCCACCTGCACCCTCCAACTCCAACTCCACCCTCCAACTCCACCCTCCAACTCCACCCTCCAACTCTACCCTCCAACTTCTAACTCCACCCTCCACCTTCCGACTCCACCCTCCAAAACCACCCTCCAACTCCAACTCCACCCTCCAACTCTACCCTCCAACTCTACCCTCCAACTCTACCCTCCAACTCCACCCTCCATCTCCACCCTACAACTCCACCCTCCAACTCCACCCTCCATCTCCACCCTCCAACTTCACCCTCCAACTCCCCCTCCAACTCCACCCTCCAACTTCAACTCCACCCTCCAACTCCACCCCCAACTCTACCCTCCAACTCCACCCTGCAACTCCAACTCCACCCTCCAACTCCAACTCCACCCTCCAACCTCCAACTCCACCCTCCAACTCCATCCTCCAACTCCAACTCCACCCTCCAACTCCACCCTCCAACTCCACCCTCCAACTCCACCCTCCAACTCCACCCTCCAATATCATCCTCCAAATCCACCCTCCAACTTCACCCTCCAACTCCAACTCTACCCTCCAACTCCACCCTCCAACTCCAACTCCACCCTCCAACTCCACCCTCCAACTCTACCCTCCAACTCCACCCTCCAACTCCACCCTCCAACTCCACCCTCCAACTCCACCCTCCAACTCCAACTCCACCCTCAAACTCCAACTCCACCCTCCAACCTCCAACTCCACCCTCCAACTCCACCCTCCAACATCATCCTCCAACTCCACCCTCCAACTCCACCCTCCAACTCCACCCTCCAACTCCAACTCTACCCTCCAACTCCACCCTCCAACCTCCAACTCCACCCTCCAACCTCCAACTCCACCCTCCAACTCCAACTCTACCCTCCAACTCCACCCTCCAACCTCCAACTCCACCCTCCAACTCCACCCTCCAACTCCACCCTCCAACTCCAACTCTACCCTCCAACTCCAACTCCACCCTCCAACTCCACCCTCCAACTCTACCCTCCAACTCCACCCTCCACCCACCAACTCCAACTCCACCCTCCAACTCCAACTCCACCCTCCATCTCCACCCTCCAACTCGACCCTCCAACTCGACCCTCCAACTCCACCCTCCAACTCCAACTCCACCCTCCAACTCCACCCTCCTACTCCACCCTCCATCTCCACCCTCCATCTCCACCCTCCAACTCCAACTCCACCCTCCAACTCCACCCTCTAACTCCACCCTCCAACTCCACCCTCCAACTCCACCGTCCAACTCCACCCTCCAACTCCAACTCCACCCTCCAACTCCAACTCCACCCTCCACTCCAACTCCAACTCCACCCTCCACTCCAACTCCACCCTCCACTCCAACTCCACCCTCCAACTCCAACTCCACCCTCCAACTCCAGGCTCCACTCTCCAACTCCACCCTCCAACTCTACCCTCCAACTCTACCCTCCAACTCCACCCTCCAACTCCACCCTCCAACTCCACCCTCCACCTCCACCTCCACCCTCCAACTCCAACTCCACCCTCCAACTCCACCCTCCAACTCCACCCTCCAACTCCACCCTCCAACTCCAACTCCACCCTCCAACTCTACCCTCCAACTTCCAACTCCACCCTCCAACTTCCGACTCCACCCTCCACTCCACCCTCCAACTCCAACTCCACCGTCCAGCTCCACCCTCCAACTCTACCCTCCAACTCCACCCTCCAACTGCAACTCCACCCTACAACTCCACCCTACAACTCCACCCTCCAACTCCACCCTATAACTCCACCCTACAACTCCACCCTCCAACTTCACCCTCCAACTCCACGTCCAACTCCACCCTCCAACTTCAACTCCACCCTACAACTCCAACTCTACCCTCCATCCAACTCCACCCTCCAACTCCAACTCCACCCTCCAACTCCAACTCCAGGCTCCACTCTCCAACTCCACCCTCCAACTCTACTCTCCAACTCTACCCTCCAACTCCACCCTCCAACTCCACCCTCCGCCTCCACCCTCCACCTCCACCCTCCAACTCCAACTCCACCCTCCAACATCATCCTCCAAATCCACACTCCAACTCCACCCTCCAACTCCACCCTCCAACTCCACCCTCCAACTCCACCCTCCAACTCTACCCTCCAACTCCACCCTCCAACTCCACCCTCCAACTCCAACTCCACCCTCAAACTCCAACTCCACCCTCCAACCTCCAACTCCACCCTCCAACTCCACCCTCCAACATCATCCTCCAAATCCACCCTCCAACTCCACCCTCCAACTCCACCCTCCAACTCCAACTCCACCCTCCAACTCCACCCTCCAACTCTACCCTCCAACTCCACCCTCCAACTCCACCCTCCAACTCCAACTCCACCCTCAAACTCCAACTCCACCCTCCAACCTCCAACTCCACCCTCTAACTCCATCCTCCAACTCCACCCTCCAACTCCAACTCTACCCTCCAACTCCACCCTCCAACCTCCAACTCCACCCTCCAACTCCACCCTCCAACTCTACCCTCCAACTCTACCCTCCAACTCCACCCTCCACCCTCCAACTCCAGTCTCCACTCTCCAACTCCACCCTCCAACTCTACCCTCCAACTCTACCCTCCAACTCCACCCTCCACCTCCACCCTCCAACTCCACCCTCCAACTCCACCCTCCAACTCCACCCTCCAACTCCAACTCCACCCTCCAACTCTACCCTCCAACTTCCAACTCCAACTTCCGACTCCACCCTCCAACTCCACCCTCCAACTCCAACTCCACCCTCCAGCTCCACCCTCCAACTCTACCCTCCAACTCCACCCTCCAACTCCAACTTCACCCTCCACTCCAACTCTACCTCTACTCCAACTCTACCCTCTACTCCAACTCAACCCTCCACTCCAACTCCACCCTCCAACTCCAACTCCACCCTCCAACTCCATCCTCCAACTCCATCCTCCAACTCCAATTCCACCCTCTACTCCAACTCCACCCTCCACTCCAACTCCACGCTCCAACTCCAACTCCACCCTCCAACTCCATCCTCCAACTCCACCCTCCAACTCCAATTCCACCCTCCATCCAACTCCACCCTCCAACTCCAACTCCACCCTCCAACTCCAACTCCAGGCTCCACTCTCCAACTCCACCCTCCAACTCCACCCTCCAACTCCATCCTCCAACTCCACCCTCCAACTCCAATTCCACCCTCCATCCAACTCCACCCTCCAACTCCAACTCCACCCTCCAACTCCAACTCCAGGCTCCACTCTCCAACTCCACCCTCCAACTCTACCCTCCAACTCCACCCTCCAACTCCACCCTCCAACTCCACCCTCCACCTCCACCCTCCACCTCCACCCTCCAACTCCAACTCCACCCTCCAACATCATCCTCCAAATCCACCCTCCAACTCCACCCTCCAACTCCACCCTCCAACTCCAACTCCACCCTCCAACTCCACCCTCCAACTCCACCCTCCAACTCCACCCTCCAACTCCAACTCCACCCTCAAACTCCAGCTCCACCCTCCAACCTCCAACTCCACCCTCCAACCTCCAACTCCACCCTCCAACTCCACCCTCCAACATCATCCTCCAAATCCACCCTCCAACTCCACCCTCCAACTCCACACTCCAACTCCAACTCCACCCTCCAACTCCACCCTCCAACTCTACCCTCCAACTCCACCCTCCAACTCCACCCTCCAACTCCAACTCCACCCTCAAACTCCAACTCCACCCTCAAACCTCCAACTCCACCCTCCAACTCTACCCTCCAACTCCACCCTCCAACCTCCAACTCCACCCTCCAACTCCACCCTCCAACTCTACCCTCCAACTCCACCCTCCACCCTCCAACTCCAGTCTCCACTCTCCAACTCCACCCTCCAACTCTACCCTCCAACTCTACCCTCCAACTCCACCCTCCACCTCCACCCTCCAACTCCAACTCCACCCTCCAACTCCACCCTCCAACTCCACCCTCCAACTCCAACTCCACCCTCCAACTCTACCCTCCAACTTCCAACTCCACCCTCCAACTTCCGACTCCACCCTCCAACTCCACCCTCCAACTCCAACTCCACCCTCCAGCTCCACCCTCAAACTCTACCCTCCAACTCCACCCTCCAACTCCAACTCCACCCTCGAACTCCAACTCCACCCTCCAACTCCAACTCCACCCTCCAACTCCAACTACACCCTCGAACTCTACCCTCCAATTCCACCCTCCATTTCCACCCTCCAACTCCAACTCCACCCTCAAACTCCACCCTCCAACTCCGCCCTCCAACTCCACCCTCCAACTCCAATTCCACCCTCCACTCCAACTCCACCCTCCAACTCCAACTCCAC
The DNA here is from genome assembly GCF_964263255.1 of Lissotriton vulgaris. Lineage (NCBI taxonomy): Eukaryota > Metazoa > Chordata > Amphibia > Caudata > Salamandridae > Lissotriton > Lissotriton vulgaris. Next base: position 11,861 of record NW_028251687.1, read on the forward strand.
CCTCCAACTCCACCCTCCAACTCCAACTCCACCCTCGAACTCCAACTCCACCCTCCAACTCCAACTCCACCCTCCAACTCCAACTCCACCCTCGAACTCCACCCTCCAATTCCACCCGCCATTTCCACCCTCCAACTCCAACTCCACCCTCCAACTCCACCCTCCAACTCCACCCTCCAACTCCACCCTCCATCTCCACCCTCCATCTCCACCCTCCATCTCCCCCCTCCATCTCCACCCTCCATCTCCACCCTCCATCTCCACCCTCCAACTCCAACTCCACCCTCCAACTCCACCCTCCAACTCCAACTCTACCCTCCAAGTCCACCCTCCAACTCCAAGTCCACCCTCCAACTCCACCCTCCAACTCTACCCTCCAACTACACCCTCCAACTACAACTCTACCCTCCAACTCCACCCTCCAACTACAACTCTACCCTTCAACTCCACCCTCCAACTTCACCCTCCAACTTCAACTCCACCCTCCAACTCCACCCTCCAACTCCACCCTCCAACTCCACCCTCCAACTCCAACTCCACCCTCCAACTCCACCTCCACCCTCCAACTAAAACTCCAACTCCAACCTTCACCCTCCAACTCCACCCTCCAACTCCACCCTCCAACTCTACCCTCCAACTCTATCCTCCAACTCCAACCCCCACTACACCCTCCAACTCCACCCTCCAACTCTACCCTCCAACTCCACCATCCAACTCCAACTCCACCCTCCAACTCCACCCTCCAACTCCACCCTCCAACTCCAACTCCACCATCCACCCTCCAACTCCACCCTCCAACTCCACCCTCCAACTCCAACTACACCCTGCAACTTCACCGTCCAACTCTACCCTCCAACTCCACCCTCCAACTCCAACTTCACCCTCCAACTCCAACTCCACCCTCCAACCTCCAACTCCACCCTCCAACTCCAACTCCACCCTCCAACTCCACCATCCAACTCCACACTCCAACTCCACCCTCCAACTCCACCCTCCAACTCCACCCTCCAACTCTACCCTCCAACTCCAACTTCACCCTCCAAATCCAACTCCACCCTCCAACCTCCAACTCCACCCTCCAACTCCACCCTCCAACTCTACCCTCCAACTCCAACTTCACCCTCCAAATCCAACTCCACCCTCCAACTCCACCCTCCAACTCCAACTCCACCCTCAAACTCCAGCTCCACCCTCCAACCTCCAACTCCACCCTCCAACCTCCAACTCCACCCTCCAACTCCACCCTCCAACATCATCCTCCAAATCCACCCTCCAACTCCACCCTCCAACTCCACACTCCAACTCCAACTCCACCCTCCAACTCCACCCTCCAACTCTACCCTCCAACTCCACCCTCCAACTCCACCCTCCAACTCCAACTCCACCCTCAAACTCCAACTCCACCCTCAAACCTCCAACTCCACCCTCCAATTCTACCCTCCAACTCCACCCTCCAACCTCCAACTCCACCCTCCAACTCCACCCTCCAACTCTACCCTCCAACTCCACCCTCCACCCTCCAACTCCAGTCTCCACTCTCCAACTCCACCCTCCAACTCTACCCTCCAACTCTACCCTCCAACTCCACCCTCCACCTCCACCCTCCAACTCCAACTCCACCCTCCAACTCCACCCTCCAACTCCACCCTCCAACTCCAACTCCACCCTCCAACTCTACCCTCCAACTTCCAACTCCACCCTCCAACTTCCGACTCCACCCTCCAACTCCACCCTCCAACTCCAACTCCACCCTCCAGCTCCACCCTCAAACTCTACCCTCCAACTCCACCCTCCAACTCCAACTCCACCCTCGAACTCCAACTCCACCCTCCAACTCCAACTCCACCCTCCAACTCCAACTCCACCCTCCAACTCCAACTACACCCTCGAACTCTACCCTCCAATTCCACCCTCCATTTCCACCCTCCAACTCCAACTCCACCCTCAAACTCCACCCTCCAACTCCGCCCTCCAACTCCACCCTCCAACTCCAATTCCACCCTCCACTCCAACTCCACCCTCCAACTCCAACTCCACCCTCCAACTCCACCCTCCAACTCCAACTCCACCCTCGAACTCCAACTCCACCCTCCAACTCCAACTCCACCCTCCAACTCCAACTCCACCCTCGAACTCCACCCTCCAATTCCACCCGCCATTTCCACCCTCCAACTCCAACTCCACCCTCCAACTCCACCCTCCAACTCCACCCTCCAACTCCACCCTCCATCTCCACCCTCCATCTCCACCCTCCATCTCCCCCCTCCATCTCCACCCTCCATCTCCACCCTCCATCTCCACCCTCCAACTCCAACTCCACCCTCCAACTCCACCCTCCAACTCCAACTCTACCCTCCAACTCCACCCTCCAACTCCAAGTCCACCCTCCAACTCCACCCTCCAACTCTACCCTCCAACTACACCCTCCAACTACAACTCTACCCTCCAACTCCACCCTCCAACTACAACTCTACCCTTCAACTCCACCCTCCAACTTCACCCTCCAACTTCAACTCCACCCTCCAACTCCACCCTCCAACTCCACCCTCCAACTCCACCCTCCAACTCCAACTCCACCCTCCAACTCCACCTCCACCCTCCAACTAAAACTCCAACTCCAACCTTCACCCTCCAACTCCACCCTCCAACTCCACCCTCCAACTCTACCCTCCAACTCTATCCTCCAACTCCAACCCCCACTACACCCTCCAACTCCACCCTCCAACTCTACCCTCCAACTCCACCATCCAACTCCAACTCCACCCTCCAACTCCACCCTCCAACTCCACCCTCCAACTCCAACTCCACCATCCACCCTCCAACTCCACCCTCCAACTCCACCCTCCAACTCCAACTACACCCTGCAACTTCACCGTCCAACTCTACCCTCCAACTCCACCCTCCAACTCCAACTTCACCCTCCAACTCCAACTCCACCCTCCAACCTCCAACTCCACCCTCCAACTCCAACTCCACCCTCCAACTCCACCATCCAACTCCACACTCCAACTCCACCCTCCAACTCCACCCTCCAACTCCACCCTCCAACTCTACCCTCCAACTCCAACTTCACCCTCCAAATCCAACTCCACCCTCCAACCTCCAACTCCACCCTCCAACTCCACCCTCCAACTCCACCCTCCAACTCCACCCTCCAACTCCAACTCTACCCTCCAACTCCAACTACACCCTCCAACTCAACCCTCCAACTCTACCCTCCAACACCACCCTCCAACTCCATCTCCACCCTCCAACTCCAACTCCACCCTCCAACTCCACCCTCCAACTCCACCCTCCAACTCCAACTCCACCCCCCAACTCCAACTCCACCCTCCAATTCCAACTACACCCTCCAACTCCACCCTGCAACTACACCCTCCATTTCCACCTTCCAACTTCAACTCCACCCTCCAACTCCACCCTCCAACTCCACCCTCCATCTCCACCCTCCATCTCCACCCTCCATCTCCCCCCTCCATCTCCCCCCTCCATCTCCACCCTCCATATCCACCCTCCAACTCCAACTCTACCCTCCAACTCCACCCTCCAACTCTACTCACATAATTCCACTCTCCAACTCCAACTCCACCCTCCAACTCCACCCTCCAACTCTACCCTCCAACTCCACCCTCCAACTACAACTCTACCCTCCAACTCCACCCTCCAACTCCACCCTCCAACTACAACTCTACCCTTCAACTCCACCCTCCAAATCCACCCTCCAACTCCACCCTCCAACTCCAACTCCACCCTCCAACTCCACCCTCCAACTCCACCCTCCAACTACACCCTCCAACTCCAACTCCACCCTCCAACTCCAACTCCACCCTCCAACTCCAACTCCACCCTCCAACTCCAACTCCACCCTCCACTCAAACTCCACCGTCCACTCCAACTCCACCCTCCAACTCCAACTCTACCCTCCAACTCCACCCTCCAACTCCACCTGCACCCTCCAACTCCAACTCCACCCTCCAACTCCACCCTCCAACTCCACCCTCCAACTCCACCCTCCAACTCTACCCTCCAACTTCCAACTCCACCCTCCAACTTCCGACTCCACCCTCCAACTCCACCCTCCAACTCCAACTCCACCCTCCAACTCTACCCTCCAACTCTACCCTCCAACTCCACCCTACAACTCCAACTCCACCCTCCAACTCCACCCTACAACTCCACCCTCCAACTCCACCCTCCATCTCCACCCTCCAACTTCACCCTCCAACTCCCCCTCCAACTCCACCCTCCAACTTCAACTCCACCCTCCAACTCCACCCTCCAACTCCACCCCCCAACTCTACCCTCCAACTCCACCCTCCAACTCCAACTCCACCCTCCAACTCCAACTCCACCCTCCAACCTCCAACTCCACCCTCCAACTCCACCCTCCAACTCCAACTCCACCCTCCAACTCCACCCTCCAACTCCACCCTCCAACTCCATCCTCCAAATCCACCCTCCAACTTCACCCTCCAACTCCACCCTCCAACTCCACCCTCCAACATCATCCTCCAAATCCACCCTCCAACTCCACCCCCCAACTCTACCCTCCAACTCCACCCTCCAACTCCAACTCCACCCTCCAACTCCAACTCCACCCTCCAACCTCCAACTCCACCCTCCAACTCCACCCTCCAACTCCAACTCCACCCTCCAACTCCACCCTCCAACCTCCAACTCCACCCTCCACCCTCCAACCTCCAACTCCACCCTCCAACTCCACCCTCCAACTCCACCCTCCAACTCCACCCTCCAACTCCAACTCTACCCTCCAACTCGCCCCTCCAACCTCCAACTCCACCCTCCAACTCCACCCTCCAACTCCAACGCTACCCTCCAACTCCAACTCCACCCTCCAACTCCACCCTCCAACTCTACCCTCCAACTCCACCCTCCACCCACCAACTCCAACTCCACCCTCCAACTCCAACTACACCCTCCATCTCCACCCTCCAACTCGACCCTCCAACTCCACCCTCCAACTCCAACTCCACCCTCCAACTCCACCCTCCTACTCCACCCTCCATCTCCACCCTCCATCTCCACCCTCCAACTCCAACTCCACCCTCCAACTCCACCCTCTAACTCCACCCTCCAACTCCACCCTCCAACTCCACCCTCCAACTCCACCCTCCAACTCCACCGTCCAACTCCACCCTCCAACTCCAACTCCACCCTCCAACTCCAACTCCACCCTCCACTCCAACTCCACCCTCCACTCCAACTCCACCCTCCACTCCAACTCCACCCTCCAACTCCAACTCCACCCTCCAACTCCAGGCTCCACTCTCCAACTCTACCCTCCAACTCTACCCTCCAACTCCACCCTCCAACTCCACCCTCCAACTCCACCCTCCAACTCCACCCTCCACCTCCACTTCCACCCTCCAACTCCAACTCCACCCTCCAACTCCACCCTCCAACTCCACCCTCCAACTCCACCCTCCAACTCCACCCTCCAACTCCACCCTCCAACTCTACCCTCCAACTTCCAACTCCACCCTCCAACTTCCGACTCCACTCTCCAACTCCACCCTCCAACTCCAACTCCACCCTCCAGCTCCACCCTCCAACTCTACCCTCCAACTCCACCCTCCAACTCCACCCTCTAACTGCAACTCCACCCTACAACTCCACCCTACAACTCCACCCTACAAGTCCACCCTCCAACTCCACCCTATAACTCCACCCTCCAACTCCACCCTCCAACTTCACCCTCCACCTCCCCCTCCAACTCCACCCTCCAACTTCAACTCCACCCTCCAACTCCACCCTACAACTCCAACTCCACCCTCCATCCAACTCCACCCTCCAACTCCAACTCCACCCTCCAACTCCAACTCCAGGCTCCACTCTCCAACTCCACCCTCCAACTCTACCCTCCAACTCTACCCTCCAACTCCACCCTCCAACTCCACCCTCCACCTCCACCCTCCACCTCCACCCTCCACCTCCACCCTCCAACTCCAACCTCCAACTCCACCCTCCAACATCATCCTCCAAATCCACCCTCCAACTCCACCCTCCAACTCCACCCTCCAACTCCACCGTCCAACTCCACCGTCCAACTCCACCCTCCAACTCCAACTCCACCCTCCAACTCCAACTCCACCCTCCACTCCAACTCCACCCTCCACTCCAACTCCACCCTCCACTCCAACTCCACCCTCCAACTCCAACTCCACCCTCCAACTCCAGGCTCCACTCTCCAACTCTACCCTCCAACTCTACCCTCCAACTCCACCCTCCAACTCCACCCTCCAACTCCACCCTCCACCTCCACTTCCACCCTCCAACTCCAACTCCACCCTCCAACTCCACCCTCCAACTCCACCCTCCAACTCCACCCTCCAACTCCAACTCCACCCTCCAACTCTACCCTCCAACTTCCAACTCCACCCTCCAACTCCACCCTCCAACTCCACCCCCCAACTCTACCCTCCAACTCCACCCTCCAACTCCAACTCCACCCTCCAACTCCAACTCCACCCTCCAACCTCCAACTCCACCCTCCAACTCCACCCTCCAACTCCAACTCCACCCTCCAACTCCACCCTCCAACTCCACCCTCCAACTCCATCCTCCAAATCCACCCTCCAACTTCACCCTCCAACTCCACCCTCCAACTCCACCCTCCAACATCATCCTCCAAATCCACCCTCCAACTCCACCCCCCAACTCTACCCTCCAACTCCACCCTCCAACTCCAACTCCACCCTCCAACTCCAACTCCACCCTCCAACCTCCAACTCCACCCTCCAACTCCACCCTCCAACTCCAACTCCACCCTCCAACTCCACCCTCCAACCTCCAACTCCACCCTCCAACCTCCAACTCCACCCTCCAACTCCACCCTCCAACTCCACCCTCCAACTCCACCCTCCAACTCCAACTCTACCCTCCAACTCGCCCCTCCAACCTCCAACTCCACCCTCCAACTCCACCCTCCAACTCCAACGCTACCCTCCAACTCCAACTCCACCCTCCAACTCCACCCTCCAACTCTACCCTCCAACTCCACCCTCCACCCACCAACTCCAACTCCACCCTCCAACTCCAACTACACCCTCCATCTCCACCCTCCAACTCGACCCTCCAACTCCACCCTCCAACTCCAACTCCACCCTCCAACTCCACCCTCCTACTCCACCCTCCATCTCCACCCTCCATCTCCACCCTCCAACTCCAACTCCACCCTCCAACTCCACCCTCTAACTCCACCCTCCAACTCCACCCTCCAACTCCACCCTCCAACTCCACCCTCCAACTCCACCGTCCAACTCCACCCTCCAACTCCAACTCCACCCTCCAACTCCAACTCCACCCTCCACTCCAACTCCACCCTCCACTCCAACTCCACCCTCCACTCCAACTCCACCCTCCAACTCCAACTCCACCCTCCAACTCCAGGCTCCACTCTCCAACTCTACCCTCCAACTCTACCCTCCAACTCCACCCTCCAACTCCACCCTCCAACTCCACCCTCCAACTCCACCCTCCACCTCCACTTCCACCCTCCAACTCCAACTCCACCCTCCAACTCCACCCTCCAACTCCACCCTCCAACTCCACCCTCCAACTCCACCCTCCAACTCCACCCTCCAACTCTACCCTCCAACTTCCAACTCCACCCTCCAACTTCCGACTCCACTCTCCAACTCCACCCTCCAACTCCAACTCCACCCTCCAGCTCCACCCTCCAACTCTACCCTCCAACTCCACCCTCCAACTCCACCCTCTAACTGCAACTCCACCCTACAACTCCACCCTACAACTCCACCCTACAAGTCCACCCTCCAACTCCACCCTATAACTCCACCCTCCAACTCCACCCTCCAACTTCACCCTCCACCTCCCCCTCCAACTCCACCCTCCAACTTCAACTCCACCCTCCAACTCCACCCTACAACTCCAACTCCACCCTCCATCCAACTCCACCCTCCAACTCCAACTCCACCCTCCAACTCCAACTCCAGGCTCCACTCTCCAACTCCACCCTCCAACTCTACCCTCCAACTCTACCCTCCAACTCCACCCTCCAACTCCACCCTCCACCTCCACCCTCCACCTCCACCCTCCACCTCCACCCTCCAACTCCAACCTCCAACTCCACCCTCCAACATCATCCTCCAAATCCACCCTCCAACTCCACCCTCCAACTCCACCCTCCAACTCCACCGTCCAACTCCACCGTCCAACTCCACCCTCCAACTCCAACTCCACCCTCCAACTCCAACTCCACCCTCCACTCCAACTCCACCCTCCACTCCAACTCCACCCTCCACTCCAACTCCACCCTCCAACTCCAACTCCACCCTCCAACTCCAGGCTCCACTCTCCAACTCTACCCTCCAACTCTACCCTCCAACTCCACCCTCCAACTCCACCCTCCAACTCCACCCTCCACCTCCACTTCCACCCTCCAACTCCAACTCCACCCTCCAACTCCACCCTCCAACTCCACCCTCCAACTCCACCCTCCAACTCCAACTCCACCCTCCAACTCTACCCTCCAACTTCCAACTCCACCCTCCAACTTCCGACTCCACCCTCCAACTCCACCCTCCAACTCCAACTCCACCCTCCAGCTCCACCCTCCAACTCTACCCTCCAACTCCACCCTCCAACTCCACCCTCCAACTGCAACTCCACCCTACAACACCACCCTACAACTCCACCCTACAAGTCCACCCTCCAACTCCACCCTATAACTCCACCCTCCAACTCCACCCTCCAACTTCACCCTCCAACTCCCCCTCCAACTCCACCCTCCAACTTCAACTCCACCCTCCAACTCCACCCTACAACTCCAACTCCACCCTCCATCCAACTCCACCCTCCAACTCCAACTCCACCCTCCAACTCCAACTCCAGGCTCCACTCTCCAACTCCACCCTCCAACTCTACCCTCCAACTCTACCCTCCAACTCCACCCTCCAACTCCACCCTCAACCTCCACCCTCCACCTCCACCCTCCAACTCCAACCTCCAACTCCACCTCCAACATCATCCTCCAAATCCACCCTCCAACTCCACCCTCCAACTCCACCCTCCAACTCCAACTCCACCCTCCAACTCCACCCTCCAACTCTACCCTCCAACCCACCCTCCAACTCCAACTCCACCCTCAAACTCCAACTCCACCCTCCAACTCCAACTCCACCCTCCAACTCCACCCTCCAACATCATCCTCCAAATCCACCCTCCAACTCCACCCTCCAACTCCACCCTCCAACTCCACCCTCCAACTCCACCTCCAACTCTACCCTCCAACTCCACCCTCCAACTCCACCCTCAAACTCCAACTCACCCTCCAACCTCCAACTCCACCCTCCAACTCCACCCTCCAACATCATCCTCCAAATCCACCCTCCAACTCCACCCTCCAACTCCAACTCCACCCTCCAACTCCACCCTCCAACTCTACCCTCCAACTCCACCCTCCAACTCCAACTCCACCCTCAAACTCCAACTCCACCCTCCAACCTCCAACTCCACCCTCCAACTCCACCCTCCAACTCCACCCTCCAACTCCAACTCTACCCTCCAACTCCACCCTCCAACCTCCAACTCCACCCTCCAACTCCACCCTCCAACTCTACCCTCCAACTCCACCCTCCACCTCCACCCTCCAACTCCAGTCTCCACTCTCCAACTCCACCCTCCAACTCTACCCTCCAACTCTACCCTCCAACTCTACCCTCCAACTCCACCCTCCACCTCCACCCTCCAACTCCAACTCCGCCCTCCAACTCCACCCTCCAACTCCACCCTCCAACTCCACCCTCCAACTCCAACTCCACCCTCCAACTCTACCCTCCAACTTCCAACTCCACCCTCCAGCTTCTGACTCCACCCTCCAACTCCACCCTCCAACTCCAACTCCACCCTCCAGCTCCACCCTCCAACTCTACCCTCCAACTCCACCCTCCAACTCCACCCTCCAACTCCAACTCCACCCTACAACTCCACCCTACAACTCCACCCTCCAACTCCACCCTCCAACTCCACCCTCCAACTCCACCCTCCAACTTCACCCTCCAACTCCCCCTCCAACTCCACCCTCCAACTTCAACTCCACCCTCCAACTCCACCCTCCAACTTCACCCTCCAGCTCCAACTCCACCCTCCATATCCACCTTCCAACTCCACACTCTAATTCCACCCTCCAACTCCAACTCCACCCTCCTACTCCAACTCCACCCTCCAATTCCACCCTCCAACTACACCCTCCAACTCCAACTCCAATTACTTTCTTTAAAACCTTTTTTTTCACAGCTGGCGTGCTGGAAATGTTATGCAGCAGAATGAACTTGCTTGAGAGCAAAGTCTTCTAACTGTAGAGCCTAATGTGTGTTTTCACCTGTCCTCAGTCCTTGATAAGGACACGGGGCTGCGACCATGCGATGTATTTATCTTATTCACAAATGGCCGCTTGAGGCCAAAGTACGCACACCCTCCTCCATTAAGGGGTTCTGTTACACAGCCTGTAAATCGCGGCCAACAATGCCATTGGGAAGGAATGCAATTGAGTCAGGAAACTATGTTCCACATGTGGTTTTGGTATTCTGAAAATGCAGCCTTAGTAGAAGTGCTCTTCATTAGTTTATAGGTTGCGATGAGCTTCATGGTGGAGAAAGTGTATGCATGTTTTAATTGAAAAGGCAAACTCCTATATATTTTGAAATACAAATACGCTCCCTGGATCGTTGGCCTTGTAGGAAACACTTTACATTGAAATACACTGCAATTACATATTTGGATGTGAAAAGGACACATTTATAACAAATAAGCAACATTCTTACCTGGAGTGGACCCAAAGTATCAGGGTCATTTTGTCCGTTTTTTTCTTTTAGGTAACATCTCCCTTCTCTCCCTTCCCCGAGGACCGTTTGAGTCCCAACTCCACCCTCCAACTCCAACTCCACCCTCCAACTCCACCCTCCAACTCCAACTCCACCCTCCAACTCCACCCTCCAACTCCACCTCCACCCTCCAACTCCATCCTCCAACCTCCAACTCCACCCTCCAACTTCCAACTCCACCCTCCAACTCCACCTCCACCCTCCAACTCCAACTCCATCCTCCACCCTCCAACTTCCAACTCCACCCTCCAACTTCTGACTCCACCCTCCAACTTCCGACTCCACCCTCCAACTCCACCCTCCAACTTCCGACTCCACCCTCCAACTCCACCTTCCAACTCCACCCTCCAACTTCACCCTCCAACTCCACCCTCCAACTCCACCCTCCAACTCCACCCTCCAACTCCACCCACCACTCCACCCTCCAGCTCCAACTCCACCCTCCAAATCCACCTTCCAACTCCACCCTCCAACTCAACCCTCTAACTCCAACTCCAACTCCACTCTCCAACTCTAACTCCACCCTCCATCTCCACCCTCCAACTCTACCCTCCAACTCCACCCTCCAACTCCACCCTCCAACTCCAACTCCACCCTCCAACTCCACCCTCCAACTCCAACTCCACCCTCCAACTCCAACTCCACCCTTCAACTCCACCCTCCAACTCCACCCTCCAACTCCATCCTCCAACTCAACCCTCCAACTTCTCTACAACTCCACCCTCCAACTCCACCCTCCAACTCCACCCTCCAACTCCACCCTCCAACTCCACCCTCCAACTCTACCCTCCAACTCTACTCTCCAACTCCATCCTCCAACTCAACCCTCCAACTTCAACCCTCCAACTTCTCTCCAACTCCACCCTCCATCTCCACCCTCCAACTCTACCCTCCAACTCCACTCTTCAACTCCAACTCCACCCTCCAACTCCACCCTCCAACTCCATCCTCCAACGCCACCCTCCAACTCCAACTCCACCCTCCAACTCCACCTTCCAACTCCACTCTCCAACTCCAACTCCACCCTCCAACTCCACCCTCCAACTCCACTCTCCAACTCCACCCTCCAACTCCATCCTCCAACTCCACCCTCCAACTCCACCCTCCAACTCCACCCTCCAACACCACCCTCCACCCTACAACTCCACCCTACAACTCCACCCTCCAACTCCAACTCCACCCTCCAACTCCAACTCCACCCTCCAACTCCACCCTCCAACTCCCTCCACCCTCCAACTCGAACTGCACCCTCCAACTCCACCCTCCAACTCCACCCTCCAACTCCAACTCCACCCTCCAACTCCAACTCCAACTCCACCCTCCAACTCCACCCTCCAGCCTCCAACTCCACCCTCCAACTCCACCCTCCAATTCTACCCTCCAACTCTATCCTCCAACTCTACCCTCCAACTTCACCCTCCAACTTCACCCTCCAACTCCACCCTCCAACTCCAACTCCACCCTTCAACTCCAACTCCAACTCCACCCTCCAACTCCACCCTCCAACTTCACCCTCCAACTCCACCCTCCAACTCCACCCTTCAACTCCACCGTCCAACTCCACCCTCCAACTCCAACTCCACCCCCAACTCCAACTCCACCCTCCAACTCCACCTTCCAACTCCACCCTCCAACTCCAACTCCACCCTCCAACTCCAACTCCACCCTCCAACTCCACCCTCCAACTCCACCTCCACCCTCCAACTCCATCCTCCAACCTCCAACTCCACCCTCCAACTTCCAACTCCACCCTCCAACTCCACCTCCACCCTCCAACTCCAACTCCATCCTCCACCCTCCAACTTCCAACTCCACCCTCCAACTTCTGACTCCACCCTCCAACTTCCGACTCCACCCTCCAACTCCACCCTCCAACTTCCGACTCCACCCTCCAACTCCACCTTCCAACTCCACCCTCCAACTTCACCCTCCAACTCCACCCTCCAACTCCACCCTCCAACTCCACCCTCCAACTCCACCCACCACTCCACCCTCCAGCTCCAACTCCACCCTCCAAATCCACCTTCCAACTCCACCCTCCAACTCCACCCTCCAACTCCAACTCCACTCTCCAACTCTAACCTCCAACTCCAACCTCCAACTCCACCCTCCAACTCCACCCTCCATCACTCAGGGGCACCACCACATCACTCAGGGAGACCACCACATCACTCGGGAACACCACCACATCACTCGGGAACACCCCCACATCACTCGGGAACACCCCCACATCACTCGGGGACACCACCTCATCACTCTGGGACACCATCACATCAATCTGGGACACCACCACATCACTCAGGGCAACCACCACATCACTCAGCCCAACCACATCATCACTCAGCACCACAACAGCACTGTCCTTGCTTGCTACCAACAAGCATTGCCTTAGCCAATAGGACTTGCATTAGGAAAGTGTACGCTATTGTTTTTAGTGAATAACAATTCCCATTAATTTATATATTTTCAAAGCCAACATATATTTTAAAAATGTGTCATTTACATCACCAATAGCTCACACTTTCCTAATGTGAGACCTATTGCATTGCAAATGCTTCTTTTTTTAGTGGGCCCTGCCAATTTTTTATCCCAATCCAACCCTGCCTGGACATAGAAAGTTTTTAGAGTGTTTGAAAACATACAGAGAGTGTGCTGGTCGGGCTGTTCCAGTCCTGTGTACCGGAAAGAGTGATTATTTGCCCGGGTTCTATTCCAGGGTTAATGGCTGGGGTTGCTATCCTGGTAACAGCTGTGTTTACCTTCCATTTGATCTGTAAATGGTCCTGGATGCTTCGAATTTGCAGAACCCATGCAGTTCATGACGGGGCCTGGTTCCAGACTCCAGAGGACCCCAGAAACTGTTGCTTGTTGGGGAGAGAGGCCCGAGAGCAGCACTATAGCCCCCAAGCTTAGATCCTGCAGTCCAGATAAAGATAATTCCGCGATCCAGTCTGAGCCGATGGTTGTAGAGTGGCCTTGCCTGGGATCCGCATCCCTCAAGAAGTCACCGCATTTATCTCCATGTATTCCCGCTTTGTTCAGCCGGTGTCAGGCAGCTCTGTCAGAATGAGAGGCGAGCGGGTGCCAGGTTTGGTTTAAAAGGAATTCATCTGTTCCGCGAAATAATGAGACATTTCCGACGCCTGCGCGAATTTATTCCTTCATCACGGGGGTGAGGGATGGGATCCCTGGGGACCACGCGGCTCCCCCTTTTGTGATGTCTCAGCAGTGATGAAACGCCGAGAGTCGGGGTTTCGGAGGCCTGCCTGCAAATCAACATCTGTCAGACAGCAACAACGAAGAAGGTAGGTGCGAGCCGTGAGGGGAAGGGGGGGGGGGGGGCTGGGCAGGGGGGAGCGAGGACGGCAAGGAACGGACGCACTGCTGAGGCAGTGCAGGTCCGCAGCAGGGGAAAAGATGAAACGAGGTCCTCTCGGAGGACCGCAGAGGCCCGGCCACTTCAGTCAAGCCGAGATTCATCAAACTGGCGGGAAATCAACAAGTGGCTCAATCCCAGTCTCTCACTGAGCCGTGGCCCGGGCTAATTAGTCTTTATGGCTCATGTGGTGACCACTGCCGACATCACGCACATGAACACGCTTTAATGGCTACTGACCAATCAATCTGCTTGAAACCTACAAAGCAAGATCATTGGAGGTAGCGCCTCGCAGTCGCACAGGCACCTACGTTTGCCTCATCACTCTTTGTCATCAAACCGGTATTTCCAGTTCTGGGCTATAGAGGGACTTTGTCAACCTAATGAATTCTGGGTGCTGTAGTCTTAGTTTGCTTCCATTAAATTAATTAGACTAACCCACATGAAAGCTGTGATTTTTTATTTTTTTTTATTTCAAAGTATTTTTATTTAATTTTTAGGTCGAGGACCGAAGGCTGCGCCTGCGCAGTCTCTGGTGGGAGATTTAATGTTTTTAGGTATGGGGGCTTGAACCCGCCTCTCTCCTCCATTGGCTGGCTTCCTAAACGGAGGCCAGCCATTGGAGGAGAGGGACATCACTCCAATCAAGCCCTGTCTCTTTCGGACTCGGGGGCTTGTTTTTTGCGTTGTTTCGCCCTGTGACGTCATCCGTCACTCAGAACGCCAAAAACACGCCCCCGATTCCAAAATTTTCGGAGCTTTGCGGCCGCTATTTCTATCTGCTCTCTTGCGGCATGCTCCTCTTTCTGCAGGAATAGCCTTGTCATCTTCGTCCCACCGAACCCCCTGACTTTCTCTCTTTCTAATTTCTCTCAGACTTTGTGTCCCCTCTCTCACGCCCCAACCTACGCCCCACCTGTGACTGCGGGGAGGGAGGTTCAGAATTGAGGAGTCTGCATCTCTGCTTTCCTTCCCTCCCCAGTCAGTCCGGGCTCCGGTGCAGTTCGGGGTCATATTTCCGCACCCTGGCTCACGTCAGTCCCCCGCGATCCCCCTTCCAAGTTCCCTTCTGCCCTTACCTCTCCGGCTCGAGTGTGCCCTCTGTTCCGAGAGCATGCACAGCTAGAAGCACTAGCACTGCCGATAGGAGTTCGCGAGGAGTCGGCAGGGGAGCATAGGCATGGGATGGAGGAGGGGAAACCCACTGCCGGGGTCTCACACAGAGCCGGACTGCCCTTAAATCTAGCCCTGAGCTACACATTCAGAAGCATGGGAGCCATGCTCGAAACTAAAGCGCACCGAGGACAGGCGCCAACTCAGAGCCAAACTCCACTGGGGAGTAACTCCTCTCAGAAGCAGACTGCACCCAGGAGCTGCGCGCACTCACAAAGGAGACCACTCGAGACTGCCCCCCTGGGAATCGGATCGCACGGATAATTGGCCTGCACCCGCCTCTTTATTTGTTCTACGCTTTTGGTGACTTTCAGATGCAATTCACCAGCTCTTAAAACGTTCCACGAAGTCGCGTAGAGGTGAACCCAAGGTGGCTGCATTGAGGCAAGTCTTTTTAACAAAAAGCCCTCGGTATGAAATCTAGCCTGCATAACAAGGGCCAAGCCTCACCTTCTGTTATCCTGGTCTTACTATTGCCATCTCGAAGGGGCATAGACTTGTGCCACTGCAGCTACTTTAGTTTCCTCTCCTGCTCATGTTGTGGCTCCGGTGGGTGTCCCAGATAGATCCGATGCAGAACCGGGTTCAATCACGCACGCAGGCCGCGGAGAACGACTGTTGTCTCCAGCCGATGATCCAAGCGGGGCGATCAGCAGAGACCTGCAATGAGCTCGCTGCAGCTCTATACACCGCAACTCGGAGCCTACGGAACTGTGAGTACAGCCTCCTTGCTGTTCTGCGTGGTGGCCATCACTAACCCTGCAACCATTGCCATTTGCTGCTCACGATCCGCATCTCTAGCCGCCATTTCAGCATGTGATGGACTGCAGCAGCGATTACCAGCAGATGAGCCGGCTCCCGGCAGCAGCCCCCAGCAGCACGGCTATCAGCAGCAACACCCTGGCCATGGGGAGGGCGGACAGCGCTGTCACCGAGCAAAGCTGGCCGAGGTCCGGTCGCAGAGTGTCCGCATGGGGCTCGGCCCTTCACAGGTCTGCAGGAACGCCTCGGCACAGAAGCGGGCATGGCAGGGAAGAGTCCAGCTGCTTCACAGGCTCGTCGCGTGGCTCACATAGAGGCAGCCAGCCCAACAACTTGCTCCTTTTGGAGAGGGCTCTGGCTGGGATGCACTCCCGAACTGCAGGTAATGCCGCGATGAGAGAGGAGCCCGTCACCTGCCCTCAGCCACTGCGCCCAGAGTCCGCCGGGAGGTAGGAGGCACCGGAGAGGGGAGCGGGCTCCTCCATCTGCCCGCAGGCACCATGCCAGAGGAGAGGAACAAGAGAGCCCTGGAGGAGCTCATCTAGAGGTCGGGAACAACATGTGTGCCGACTGCCAAGCCCCCGGTAAGTCACCCACTCCCGGAGTGCCTGGCCGGGGCTTCCTGACTGTGTGGTCTGCTGCTCCTGCCTGGGCGTGTCATGCGGATGGCTGAGCTGCCACTGTCTGGGGGGGGTCCCACTGCACCTGCCCGGGTGTGTGCCCTGCTCTGCCCGGCCTTGTGTCCCCCGGTGCCCCTGCTGGTGTGTGTGTCCTGGCACGACCCCTGTGAGTGTTTCTGGGGATCGGGCACCCTTCCTCCTCTTCTTCCGTCTTTCCTGGTGTTTGCTGCTTGTCCGTCCTGTGGCTCACTGTCTATCCTGTCACCTCCTCCCTGTTGTCTACCTGTAAGTGTAAACCCTCCTCTGACTTGCTTCCTTTTAACTCTCTCCTCTTTGGCAGTGTGTTTTTTGTACATCTCCTGCCCGCTCGTTCCTGACTCCAGACTTTGGGTTCTCATGCATGCCTCCTTATGCCCGCTGTCTGTGCCCTCATGCCCGGTGTCTGTGCCCTCATGCCTGCTGTCTGTGCCCTCATGTCTGCTGTCTGTGCCCTCATGCCTCCTGCCTCCTGTCTGTGCCCTGATGCTTCCTGTCTGTGCCCTCATGCTTCCTGTCTGTGCCGCCATCCCTCCTGTCTGTGTCCCCATGCCTCCTGTCTGTGGTCTCATGTTTCTTGTTTGTGCCCTCATGCCTCCTGTCTGTGTTCTCATGCCTCCTGTCTGTGCTCTCATGCCTCCTGTCTGTGCCCTCATGCCTCCTGTCTGTGCCCTCATGCCTCTTGTTGACTTCCTTCCTCCTGTCTGTGCCCTCATGCCTCCTGTCTCTTCTCTCATCCTTGAAGCCTCATGTGTGGACACTCACGGCTGATGTCATTGCTGTCACTCATTGTCTATGCCGTCTATGAATCTTCTGTCTGCTCTCTCCTGCACACCCTCCCCCCCTCGTGTTTTAATCTGCGAGCTCCCTGACTGTTCCTCCTCCTTCGTCCTGTCTTTGTGTTAACCAGCCCCCCATGTGTGTCACCTGCCCCCCCACCCACCATGTGTGCATCTAGTGTCTCCTGTCTGCATGTCTCGGTGCCCGGGTGCATCGGGACACATAGCACTGCTGCAGCAGGGAGCGGCGCCGCTGCACGTCTTGGGCGAACCTTGCCTCCCGAGCGAAGGGTGTGTGTGAGTAGAGCCTGGTACCAGCCAGGACAGCCACGGTCTCCCTTTAATGGTGCTGCTCCCAGTTGCCAGTAATGCCCTCTCCGCATCTTCCTGGGGTCTGAGGTAGCGGCAGCGGCTGCCCGCGCAGCTCCGAGATGACAATGACATCAGCGCTGTGCCAGCCCCTCCTGGGCTCCCACACGCGCCCCTCCCATGTCTCTCCCACCACACTCGCTGCCTTTACCAATGTTTCAGCAGTCACCTTTGTTTGCGAACATTTTTGGATTTTGATTCTTTCGGTTTGGACCTCCCACGTTCTATTTTATCTGTGATTTAAGTTTATGTTCATTTGTCCTGACCTTTGACCTATGTTTTTACCCTTTAGGCTCCGACCTTTGAATTTGACTTTGAACTTGTGCTTCTAACCAACCAATGCCATTTGCTTTCTGTTATCTGGTTCTGATTTGTGACAGGCACCTGTGTTGTCCTAGTCGCGACTGCTCTGTATGTGTGGGACTCTGTGTGTGTGTGGGACTCTGTGTGTGTGTGGGGCTCTGTGTGTGTGGGGCTCTGTGTGTGTGGGGCTCTGTGTGTGGGGGGGGCTCTCTGTGTGTGTGGGGCTCTGTGTGTATGTGGGGCTCTGTGTGTGTGTGTGTGTGGAACTTGCTGTGTGTGTGTGAGGGGCTCTGTGTGTGTGGGGCTCTGTGTGTGTGTATGTGGGGCTCTGTGTGGGGAGCTCTGTGTGTGTGTGTGTATCTCTGTGTGTGTGGGGGGCTCTGTGTGTGTGTGGGGCTCTGTGTGTGTGGGGGGGCTCTGTGTGTGTGGGGCTCTGTGTGTGTGGGGGGCTCTCTGTGTGTGTGTGGCTCTCTGTGTGTATGGCTCTGTGTATGTGGCTCTGTGTCCGCGAATACTCTCTACTACTCTCTAATGCTCACCTATAGTCATTGTAAATGACAATACTATTTATTTATGTTTAAAAAAAAAAATTAAAAAAAATGTCATGAGCAATGCCAATAGGTGAGCATTAGAGAGTAGTAGAGTATTCACTGACACAGAGCCACATACATAGAGCCACACACACACACAGAGCCACACACACAGACAGACAGAGCCACACACACACACACACAGAGAGCCCCACACACACACAGATAGCTCCACACACACACAGATAATAATGCCAAGACCATTGCATTGTAAATGCTTGTTACACATACAATCAACATCGCTTTATTGTTACAGGGTGGCAGCCCAAACTGGCTGTGGTTGTTGAGGATACAGTTACATGGTATATATGTTTGGCTGTCCCCTTATCCACTGTCCTGCTAAGAGAAAAAGAATGAGTGAAAAGGGAAAGGATAGAGAATAAAGGAGAGAGTAGTGGGCATAGTATACAAGAACTTTACTTCCTTCATGTTGTGTTCTGGTCTTGTGGGGGTGTGGTTTAAGGCCTTTTGAGCCCTTTTCCCAGTCTGTTCATGGGGGTTCGTAGGGAAAGCTGTGATTTTTAAGTTACATTTCTAAAATTGGAATTGTGTCCATGATGACATGGAAAGAAAGGGTCACCCTTCTGACAACATCGGGGCGGGGGGGGGGGGAGGGTTGACAAGCGTTTATTAAATGCCACAAGGTATTCCACAGGAGTGATACAAGGTAGGACACTGACTAACCTCTTATACTTGCTCTCCATTTATGAGACTAATGGAGAAGGGAAGGCCTGAGTTTAAGACTCTTGATTTCTAAAAAGACTGCACCATTGCTAAGAAGAGCCTCTTTGGCAATGCTAATAACTTTAAGGAAAGCAACCTGGAAAACCAGGAGCCAATTATGCCGCCTAATTCCTTCGGAAATAGATTTTCATAGCTTCAAATACAGACGTTTTCCAGAATCATTGTTAGCCAATTGGAGATTGTTAACCAATAATCAAGTGAGCCCAAGTAAAGGTAATTCCCGTAGACTGGTTGAAGTGACACAAGTGAATTTGCTATTACATGGATATCATATGAAAGTTTAGAAAAGATCTTGGGGAAAATGTTCTAACAAAATAGGGCTGTTATTGTTCCAATTTGTGAAGCAGGAGAGATATCTTGTTCAATTCAATGTCCAAGTTATGGAGAGGGGGTCCCCTAGAGCAGGACCAAAAATTATATAACCAGATGCACGAAAGGTGGTGCTCAAAAGACATTAAACAACACCTTTTTTAGAGTTAAGCTATAAGGGCTTGATTAACGAAGCTGTTTGTGCGCAAATTAGTACAAATTCAAGCTTGAAATGGGTAAGTGGTGAGTTTGCACTCAAATTCTATTTACTTGTATGTAATATTGTATGTCATCTAGAAACTTCTCAGGAGACTACAGAACGTTCAAAACGCAGCAGCCAGACTGGTCCTCAACATCCCCCACCGCAGCCACATCACCGAACACCTTCGAGAACTCCATTGGTTGCCGTTCAACAAAAGAATCCCCTTCAAGTTTCTCTCACATGCCTACAAAGCTCTACATAACTCAGGACCAGCATATCTGAACGACCGGCACTCACTCCACATACCCACCCGACACCTTCACTCTGCCCAACTTGCCCTGGCCACCGTCCCACAGATCCACAAAACCAAAAACGGAGAAAGATCATTCTACCACCTCACTGCCAAGACCTAGAACACCCTGCCTCGCCACCGCAACCAAGCCCCTTCCTTGACCCAATTCAAGAAGGTTCTCAAGACATGGCACTTCAATACACCCTGATGGATCAGCAGCCCCCACCTCAGTGCCTTGAGACCCTTACAGGTGAGAAGCCGTGCTATATTAATCCCTGATTGATTGAATATTGCCATAGATGGCCTGGAAATTCTTGTATTAGGAAAACCGTACAACAACTGAGCCCAAGTAACAAATGAGGCAGAACCTCAGTCAGCCTAAGAAACAATATCAGAATCAAAAGACGTGCTACTGAGGCAGCCTCTCTCACCAGCACAGACTTAGGGAGTATGCCTCAGTGACACAAGCATAGCAGTATACTCCATCTGACATAGCACTAGGGGTGAGCAGTAAACTCCAATCCGCCAATTCTGTTCTCCGCCTGGAGCGCGGAGTTTTGAAAAAGTGCGCCAACTGCAGCATGGCAGACTTTTTCTCGAGTGCGGTTTAACAACTTTAAGTTGGTGAGCACGAGCATGAAAAAATGAGCGCTAGGACGAGTCCTGGTGCGATTTCGAAACATGGGAGGCACAACTGGTCGCTACAGTTCGTGTTGAAAATGCTGCAGCTCGAGTAGAAAATCTACTTGAGTGGGCAGAAAGAAGCAGCGTCTTCTGGCACAGCATGTGGCACAGTTTGCACTGATTTTGATTCTTTTATCTGGCACTAAAAGATCAGCACAAGCAGTGCCACATGCCAAAATCCCCTTGCTCACGGAACTCTGTGCAATCTGGTGGAGTTTTTATGTAGCTCTGCGAAATTCCAGTCCGCCCACCCCTACATAACACCACATCAGGTTAATATGCCCCTGAGTTCTTTATTTATTATTAGGCCCTTAAGTTACAGTAACTACAGGTAGCTCCCGTAATTCTCTCTTCAACTTTCCCTCCACCTTAGACCACACACCAGCCTTCTATTACATCAATCACTCTCAGCATTCCAGACCCCTCTCTGGTATAGAAGGAAAGTGAACCCTCTGAATACTACATACTTCCCTTTCTTACAAATAACAAAACAAAGAGCAGCCCTTCCATTGCATACAAATTCCAGAAAAATGATCCACAATCGCCATCATGTCTAGTTTACACATTTTCCCAACAACAACCTATTAGCTCCTCTCACTCACACCAGCAACCCTGTCATTAATATCTGCTCAGGCTAAGGGTTATCCTTTCACCAAGATCACCTTGACTAAGGGAGCACCAGTACAGACAGAGCAAGTCTCTTTCACTGACACCAGAACATGCCAGTCTAGCCCCTCTCAAAGATATCAGCAGAGATGTAAGGAGTACTAGTCACTGATGCCAGCATAGATTGGGAAAAACTTTCACCAACATCAGCCCAGACTGAGGGAACATACTTCATTGACATCAGTGTATCCTGAGGGAGCCCCTCTAACTGACCCCATCAGATATTGAGCGGCGATGTTCATCCCATCAACGCAGACCTGAGGAGCTGTCCTCGCTGTCACCAGCACGGACTGGGGTGGGGTGGGGGGGTGGGCTCCTACTCACACCAGCAGCGAATGAGGTGACTGCTCTCACTGTCGCCAGTAGAGACTGAAGAAACACTTGTAACTGTGACTAAACTGGGAGTCCCTCTCATTGACAAAGGTAGAGGAAAGTAGAGAGTGAGGGCGCTGCTATTACAGATAATAGTGCAGACTGATGAGGTTGCGCTCTCACTGACATCAGCGCCAACTGAAGGAGTTCCCTCTCACAGTAAAAAGCAAAGAAAGACTGAGGGAGCTTCTATCACTGAAATCAGCACACGCCAAGTTAGTCCCTCTCACTGACAGCAGCACCGGGAGACGGGGGGACCCGGGGAGAGCCGTGCGCGAACCGGTCTCTCCCCGGGTAGGTTCGCGCTAGGAGATGGCCATGACAGGTGGGGTCCTGATTAGTGAGGGACAGGTGGGGGAATTAGGGTCAGCGCGAGGCAAGGGTTCATTGCGCACTAGGGAGGCGGGTGGAGAGGTTTGTTTCTGTAGAGGCGGTTCCCCCAGAGCTGCTGCCAGTCCCCTCTGGAGCGTCGGGCCCCCAGTAGTAGGTATGTCCTGCCCCTCGTGGGGCTGCTGGCTTGCGTGGGGTGTCCGGCGGGGGGTGGGGATGCTCCGGTGGAAGGCCCTGAAACTGTGGGGTGGCGTTTTTTCTCTGTGACAGCCATTAATCCTGCCTCGGGTGTTGGAGGCAGGTGGGGGCGGAGTTTGATGCCCAGAGGCTCACCCTGTGAGCCCCTTGGACGGTCTGCTTCTGTTCCTGCCCACACTGAATTATTGGAGCCCCCCAGGCCTGAATCAGGGGCATTCTGGTGTTTAATGGGCAGCGCTATTTTCTTTCACTTGCCCCATGTGCTGTCTCTGGGGTTCCTGCGATGCCTGCAGTGGTACCTGGTCATGTTGAGAATGTGGTGGGGCAGGTTGCCTTTTTTGCCCAATGTTTCTTCACCCTTTACCCAGGGTAGTCATGCTGCCAGTGCGGAGCTCAGCCCCCATGCTGTTCAAGTGAGTGGGGTTTGACCTGGTGCCTCCTGGGGGGGCTGTTGGACCCCCCCCTGCTTCCCGCTGTTTTCCCATAGCCTTTCAGGGGTGTGCATATCATTGGGGATGCCTCGGCTGCCCCATTAACCCCCCTCCTGTGTCTTTCCCCAAGCCAAAGGGGGCGCCCCTTTATTTTTCTGTCCGGCGGCATAGGGCTTTGGGTGGCGGCTGCTGGGTGTGGTTGGGCGCTGGTGGGGTTCAGGCGGTGGCTCCTCTGGGTGCGGATGGGGGGTTAGGCGCTTCAGTGACGGCGGGGTCCGGTCTGAGCGGCCTTCGGCGTACGGCACCTGCTACAGCACGTCATTCTGTTTCAATACCAAGTGGCTTGCGGGCTGCCCCAACGGCGGTTTCTGGGTAGGGGAGAGCGGAAGGGGTTTCTGGAGCGGATTCCTCTTTTCAGCGGCAGGGTGGAAAGGTTGGTAATGTTGCACCGGTTTGGACACACCTTTTTTCCCTTGTACCACACAGTCTGCTTCCTCTCACATTTTGTTTGCCTTTGATACTTGCACAGGTGCCCCCATTGCCTACGTTATGTTTATGCTGGTGCCTGGTTGTCTAGCTTACATTGCAGTATTAAACCTCTACTTGTTCTTGGTTTTCCTTTGTAACCTGCACATTTGTCACTTTTTCCTCCTGGCGCTTTTACTACACATGTATTTTGTTTTCTCACAATTGTCGCTTTTACATCATGTTACTTAACGTCTGTTTTTGTAATCTGTTCACGTGTAATGTTCTCCTCATGTATCAGTCTGTTCTTTTTGGGGAGCGCTCTGGCGCCTTCGGGTGGGGTTTGCGCTTTCTGGAAACCAGTGAATGGCTGACTAACTACATACATATATAACTTTAAGTTTTGCATAAGTTGCAGGGGGGATGCACAGAGGGAGCTTGTGCGGGTGCAGGCTGTAGGGTCGCACAATGAGGAGGCTGGTGCTTATAGTTATCTCTGTATACATGGGATGTGTTACGCAGGGGTATACTCTACGTGTTACTTAGGAATTGTAGAGTACAGAGGGCTAATGCATATACTAGTGCTTAGAGCTATCTCTATATACATAGGGAGGGGATGCGAATGGATCTACTCTAAGCGTCACATCGGCATGGTTCTGGGTACAATGGCCCCTCCTCGTGCCCCTGTTTCTCCGGTGTGTAGTTAGGCTGGCCAGGTTTTCGCTACGTCTCTCCAATTATTTGGCAAGGCTTATGTACTGTCCCCCTCTCCCGGCACGTTCAGCCTGGGGCACTTGGTTCACTTGTTTCCTCCGTCGGCTTGTTTGTGGGGCATGGGGGTGTGTTACCACCGAGCTACGCTCCTTTTCCTTTGGGTAGCAAGGTGGTTTGACCTGACTATGCATGCTGCGGTGTCCTTGTCCAGGAGCCTGCTCCAGGTGGCGATTCATGCGCAGTTGTTTCCACTGCTGCTGCTGGGGTTTGTGGGTATATCAGTACGGTGCAATCTGGCTTGAGCGGCTACGACGGCTAGGATACAGCTACAGTGCGTCGGTCCTCGGCTGACAGGACACAGTTACGGGCTGAGCAGGAGGCGTTTCAGTCTGGGGTGGAGGACACTGGAAGGGGATCTGGAGCGGATTTCTCTTCTGGAATGTGAGGCGCAGTGCGCAGCGGAGTTATCCACTGGCATTCTACCTTTGTCGGACTTAGTGATGGCAAGTTGCCTAGGGGCTGTGGGGTTTATGTTGGACATGATGATGACCTTATTTTGGATGTCTCTAATGATAACAGGAAGGTGGGTGAATTACGAATTGAGGATGTTGCACATGTTCAAGTCACAAATGAGAGTGGTGGGTTGGGGCAATCTGTTTCTCTAAGTATTTTGCAGGAGTCCTGTGCGGACCATGCAAAAGTTAAAGTCTCATCGTCCATCAAGTCGCGTCAAGGGGACCCTGAGTTGTTTCAACAGAGAATGACGCGGTGTCGAAAAGTAAGGAAGGCTGGTGGTCTGTTTGGCAACAAGGGGAGAGTCTCCCAGTTTCGTACTAGCTCTATTGGTATTGGGGATGAGGTTGTTGGGGAGCAAGTTGCTGTTCACACGCTGCTTGTGCGGCAAGCTGATGTAAATTATAAGTTTAGAGGGGACGATGCCGCCATTTTACATGAGCGGACAGGGGACTCTGTTGCGGGCTGCCCCAACGGCGATTTTTGGGGAGGGGAGAGCGGAAGAGGTTTCTGGAGCGGATTCCTCTTTTCAGGATCAGGGCGCAGTGCGCAGTGCTGGTATCCAATGGGAGTATTATGACGGAGGTGTGGGAGATGGGGAGATTCCTGGTGGAAGTGGAAATTATGTTGAGGATGATGTCTTGCATTGGGATATGGACGAGGATGATTTGGACGAAGGAGAAGTACGTGATGGGGAGGTTAGAAATGTTGTCATAAGGGTTTGGAAAGGGGGTGTGGGGCAATCCCATGTTGTTAGCTTTTTGCAGGAGTCTGGTGCGGACAACGCAAAAGTGAGTTTTGTCGTCAACAAAGCCACGCCAAGGGAATTTCTGCGGTGTTTCGACAAAAGTTTGCGCAATTGCCTAAAGGTCAGGATGGGTGGGGGTCTGTGTAAAAAAAAAAAAAAATAAGGGGGGAGTCTCCCCGTCAAACGTACTCATTCTCTTGGTGTTGGGGATGGGGATGTTGGTGAGCAAGTTGCTCTTACCAAGCTGTCTGAGCGGCATGTTGCTGTGAATTAAGTCACAAGGGGATTATACCGCCATTCAGGCGGGGCTGACAGGGGATCATGCTCACAAAATGTCTTCAAGTGAAGGGGACTAGTCGGTTCACAAAAAGTTGCCTTACTCTGGAATTGGTATGCCGTTAGGTTCACACTTTCGGAGAAACCTAAGTCTAGGATTTGGAGTTACGAGTTTGTTGATGTTTTCAGTTGCCATCTCTGGCACATTGGCGGGGGTCTCTTTTTATGGGCTGCTGCGGTGGGGAAGAGATCCAGTGGAGGGGGGGTGTTGGTCAAGGTTTTGAAGGGCCTGGGTAGGCTGCAGTCTGTTTCCAGGTGTTTGCGCCGGCCGGTCACTTTGGATTGCTCCAACAAATGTTGTTTCAATTCAGGGGTTGCTGTTATGATGAGTTTGAGTATTTCAAATTTAGGTTGTGTTTTTGTGTGGTTGTTTTTTCGGGGGGGGCCTTTCGGGCCTCTGAGCTTTTGGACTTGCTCACCAGGGTGGGCATGACCAGTGAGGAAGTGGTTCTTGAATCAGATAGGTTGCGCTGTTTGCGCGCTTCCAAAACGGACCAGCTGGGTAGGGGTAAGTGGGTTTTCTTGGTAGGAGTGGTGGTGTGGCTTGTTGCTCGGTGTGTGAGTCTGAGTGGGAGTGTTTGTGAAGCCTGGTGCTTATTCGTCTGGTGTGATCTTTTGTCACGCTGATGGCAGTCCTGTTACAGTTGTCCAGTTATTGGCTGTGTTACGGATGGTACTGTTGACTTTGGGGTTGGAGCCTTCGCAGTTTGGCACTCATTCATTTACGATTGGGGCGGCGACGGAGGCCGCCCGGCTGGGGTGGGATTGGTCTCAGATCTGGAGAATTGGGAGGTGGAGGTCCAGGTGTTGCGAGAAATATGTGCGAAAGTAGCCCATCTTGTCTTCGTTAACATTTATTTTTTTCCCTAGGTTCATGGCTCAGGCTGGCTGGCTTGAAACGGAGGGTGTGGAGTATTTGCCACTCATTCGTGATATGGGCCCCAGTGGCTGCAGAAGGGCAACTCTATGGGCAATCTTTGGGTCTTAACAGTTCAACACATGTGGTTGTTTGGCATGGTATTGGGGGATTGCGTTGGGGGGGGGGGGGGGTTGTTTCCTTTGCTGACTACTCTTTCTGTTACGGGTGGGGGCCCACCTGACCTGTTAGTCATTCCTCTGGGCGAGAACGCCCTGGTCTCTTTATCTGGCTTAACTTTGATTAAAACAATGCAAATGGATCTGAAAGTACTCCGAGATGCATGGGCGAGCACCATGATGATCTGGGCAGAATTTGTGACTCGACTTCACTGGACTGGTGCACGGAAGGATTCTGGGATGGACAAAGCGCGGAAGAAGCTGAACCGTTCTATGTGATTGTTTTGTAAAGATTTGGGTATTTATACTTTGTCTCACCCTCATTTGCAGGTATCGAATGGCACCTATTTCGTGCGGATGGTGTCCACCTTTCTCGCATGGGTCAATCAATTTATCTTTTAGAATTACGCGATTTAATTGTAAAAGTTCTTGATGTTCAATTGTGGTGCTCTCAGTGTTCAATTTAACTGTTGGGGTGGGGCAGGAAAACTCTAAAGGTTTTCCTGGGTGGCGGATTTTAGTGGGGGGTGGGCAGCCTGGAGCGGGTTGGTCCATCCTCAATAGACAGTTGTAGGAAAGGAAGGGGTATACATAAGAGTTAGGGGCTTCTGGTTTGGTTAGGTTTAACTTGGTGGGGGGTTTATCAGTGGGTAGGAATTACCTGTTAGGCTGAGAGCAATTTGAATTAAAAATTAAATAAATAAATAAAGAAGTGGTTTGATGTTTTGTCTATAACCTGTCTTAATAAAGTGGCCTTTCTTGCTGACTAAGAAGTTGTGGACATGGACTTTATTGCGCGAGGAGGGACCCGGGGAGAGCTGTGCGCGAACCGGTCTCTCCCCGGGTAGGTTCGCGCTAGGAGATGGCTATGACAGGTGGGGTCCTGATTAGTGAGGGACAGGTGGGGCAATTAGGGTCAGCGCGAGGCAAGGGTTTGTTGCGCACTAGGGAGGCGGGTGGAGAGGTTTGTTTCTGTCCCATCCACCCTTCCCCTTTTTTCTTTAGGCCTTTTTTGTTTTTTCCAGTGCTTTCCGTGCTGGTTTAGTTGTTTTTTATTTTTGCCACTTTAAGACAGGTTGTTTTCCTTTGTAGGCTTATTTTAGTGGGGGGTGGGCAGCCTGGAGCGGGTTGGTCCATCCTCAATAGACAGTTGTAGGAAAGGAAGGGGTATACATAAGAGTTAGGGGCTTCCGGTTTGGTTAGGTTTAACTTGGTGGGGGGTTTATCAATGGGTAGGAATTACCTGTTAGGCTGAGAGCAATTTGAATTAATAATTAAATAAATAAAGAAGTGGTTTGATGTTTTGTCTATAACCTGTCTTAATAAAGTGGTCTTTCTTGCTGACTAAGAAGTTGTGGACATGGACTTTATTGCGCGAAGAACCTCTGTCCCTGACAGCAACACGGATGGTGCAAATGAGTGTCACTGTTACCAGTGTAGACTAGGGGAGCCCTTCTCACTGAGACCGATGCACACTAAGGGAGCACTTCTCAGTGATATCGCATAGACTTTAGGATTCCGTCTCACTGACACTAGCACAGGCTGCAGGTGCATATGCCATTAACAACAGTGAAGTTAGAGGGAGCCCGTCTCACTGACACCAGCACAGAGTGAGGGAGATTCTCTCACTGACTCCAGCACAGAATGGTGAAGGCGTGTTATGCCCTATGAGGAACTTAAAGATTGGGGTAGGGGCTGAGGTGTCCGAATGTCCATAGATCATTTTATCTTGATTTATTACAGGTGTGTGACTCAGTTATCATAAAGAATTTTTCTTGTTTCATATAACTCGACCATGATTCAATGACACTGAACAGAAAAAAACACCAGACAAAGGCTCCTGAATGACATTCAACAACAGTGTTATTTGATGAGACAAAGTCATATTCGATTAATAGGGTCATTAATTGTGTAAAACAACATGCACATTTCTCTTGAAAGTTCATGCAGAAACACACGAGTAAAAAAGGTTGGAATACAAGACTCCTTGACCCAAAATGTGTGGTTGCTGATGGATTTAGCGATTCAATCAATTTATATAAGGAAGGTATTAAACTTTCCTCTTTCCGAATATCAGTCATATCCTCCCAATAAACTAAAAGGGTAAAACATTAATAAGAGGTACCCTGAAGATAAGCAAGTCCAGTAGATTTGCATAGATACGTTTATTTGCTTTGTGCCTCCGTCATACTTTCAACAAGACCTTCCAGGAGGTGTCAATGGTAGACAGACAGAAGCTGACTTAGTTATGTGTTGAAGGTGCTTTGCTCACTGACAAGGTCATACGGTTACTATGCACTCTTCAAAGT
Source organism: Lissotriton vulgaris (assembly GCF_964263255.1). Taxonomy (NCBI): domain Eukaryota; kingdom Metazoa; phylum Chordata; class Amphibia; order Caudata; family Salamandridae; genus Lissotriton; species Lissotriton vulgaris. Next base: position 41,082 of record NW_028251687.1, read on the forward strand.
GTTGTCGACATGTTTTGACATCAGTGCAAGTTTGGCAACAGTTTAACACGACCTTCATCAGGACTTTCAGCATTCTGAAGGCAAGAGACATATAGGTCTCTCATCTCTGAGGGAAAGAAACATATATTTGTATCAGTTTCCGTTTTTAAGACTGGATATAGATTTTTCTTCGAAAACCTTATTTTGCAATTTAAAAAAGGGGAGTGTCCATGTTTTCTAAGAAGGGGATGTTCACACACGTTTCAGATCATCAAAAAGCGAGGCAAGGAAATCCCCTATGCTCAATGTTTTAAATGGAAAAAGAGAATTAAGTGCAGATCCTCATCAAATTGATTGGAGTGGGACTTGAAGGTCTGGTAGGGTTGTGTCTGGTAATGTGGCTGCGCGGCAGCCATTTACCAATATCATAATTTTCTTCTTCTATGTAAGGGGCCTAGTGTGATTTGGCCAAGATCGGCTCATGTGGGGTGGGGGGAGGGGGATTTTGAGGGACGACCACAAGGGAAAATGAAATAAATAGTTAATTTTCTCTCGTGGTCGTCTCCCAAAATCCTCCTCAGCCGGCCCCACCTCTCTTGCCTGCATCATCCGCGGCTGTGTGCAAGGCGTGGTAGGTACTTTTTTTGCAGATTTATATAGCGCAAATTTGGCCCGGGGACATTAAAGTGCTTATTTACATGACAAGCAGATGTTTTACAGGAAAGCATACATTTTTATTGCATGGGGAGCATAAGTGAATGATGTTAAACCTACTCTGGGATTTCACCTCATTATGCCATGAAAACAAAAAGTATGCTTTCATGTAGAAATTGTGCTTTTCTCAGGGGCGGCTCCTCCGTTAAGGCGCCCCACTAACCAAAATGCTCCCAGATATGGAACAATAAAATGATAATAAAGTTCATTTATTACCACTTTATTTTTCCGAACCCCATCCTGAGCCGCGGTTCAGCACAGGGGGCAGGGCTTTCTGTTGCTGCTAGTCAGGCCATACAAAAGGGGTGGCGATGGACGGAGCATCTGAACCAATCAAACACTCACACCCAGTCAACAGATCTGGGTTTAATCCATCACCGTTCTTTAGCTCACTCTGCCACCCCAGTTCAGACATGGCCATATGCAAATCAGTCTGACCCTGTGCCTCATGGGAACAGTCCAGCCCGAACTGCAAAGCCATGCCTTCCATGGACCGGAAACAAGCTTCCGAGGACCACCCCCTTTTGTACCACTGCTCGTCAGGCAGCAGCAGAAAGCAGTGATGGGCAGCGCACTTTAGATTTAAAGTGTGCACTGGCCGGCCGTCTCGAGACAGCTAGCCAGACATGCACAGTTTAAACCTCTGTAACCCAGCTGTCCTAGAAAGCTGGGTTAGAGACAGCATAGGGCCCCTGTGTCCACGGGAGCACTGAAGGAGGCAGCTCCCCCAAGTCCTGGTGTTTCTTTCATGCTGCATGAAGCAGCGTCCGAATTGGTTACTGCAGTTTCCTGGTCCCGCGTTGCCTGACTGCCTGGAAAAGATTCAAGCAAGGAAGCCATCGCGCCAGGATTGAAGGTAAGTGTTATTATTTCTATTCATTTATTTTATAACTTTTATGTTTTCCTCCTGCCTCACCACCCTCCTTATATGCCAGCCACCACTGCTTCTCATAAAAAGCGATGTAATGCCTTTGTGTTAAGTTTGCACTGCATAAAACTGCAAAAAAGTCCTATTTACACCTGGACAAATTTGCCGAACATGGCCGAAGGACATTAGGCACTCTGACAGTATCCCTGCTCTAGGCTGCAGCTGCAGCCTTACACTCTAACTGACATGTGGCAGTTTCAATGTCAGGAGATCTAGCTGTCAGACCACATCTCACTTCAGTTGCGCTGTCAGAGTGTAAGACTGCAGCAGCAATCTAGTGCTGAAATAAACTGTCTATCCACTGTCAGCATGGGGCATGGCCATCATCCACTCTGAAAGCTTTGTTTGCAGCAGTTCCTGAGCCGCACAATCCATACCTCAGAGCCTGAGCCAGCTGCCACTGGGAGTAGCAGTACTCTCCTAGCATAAGGAGAAGTCCTGCTACTCGAGGGGAGAACACTGAGAAGTGCCGGAACTCAGTACCAGTGAGTACCGACCCATTTAAAGCAGTGACTATGCTTAATACTGGACAAGATAGTTGACTGTGGGGTCTGTCTGAGAAATGCTCTGGGGTTGGTGCCAGGATGGTCACTACCGCCCGTTTGTAAATAAACTGAATACGGTTAGCATGGGGGCTCTGACTGAGTCAGAAAATTATTCCTCCCAGTTTGATAGTCAGAGAAAACGCTGGGTTCGGGATGCCAACCGGCCACTGGTTTTGACCAGTCTAAAGGCGAACCAGTGGCATATCCTTGCAACGTGAAGAGTGCCTCAGCAGGGCTGGACATGATCTCTGGCAGGTAGAGCAGGAATCATGTGGCATTCAATATCTCTGCCAATAAAAGGCTGAAAATGGTCTGCCTTGGTGTTTGTTTCCTTCTTTGGGCCATCAGCGGATCTATTATTACTGATTTTGGCATGGCCTAGCAACAAGCATTTATTCTCAGACCACGGGACAGGAATTAATATTCAGTCCCTGAATTGTAGGACTGGTTAGACTCTTGAAGTGAAGAGTGGTTGGATGGTCTTAACTTAAACTTCCAATGATCAGAATTTGAGCTCATCAGTTTTTAGACTCTAACTAAAAATGTGCATATTTTCAAGGTGTCTTTTGATCGCTGACCTCATGAAGGGCTTCATAATCATAACCAGAGATCTTCCTGGACTTAAATATATTGGATCTCACTCATTTTGTTTAACTGATCTTCTACTGAGTGTAATCGTAGTATTATGGGTGCATCTATTTTTAATAGATGACGTTCCATATTTCTGCTGTATTCTGAGTTGTTTCCAGCACTTCCATTTAAGATCACTTTCTGTATGACGTGTTAGAAATGGGATTTCTGGTTGACTAGGGCATGCGCCTAAGCCAGGCAGAAACCACCACTCTAGTCCGGGCAAGGGAGTTACACACTGAAGATATCCCCTGCTCACCTCCTTGGTAGCTTGGCACGAGCAGTGAGGCTTATCCCAGAGGCAATGTGTAAAGCGTTTGCGCAAAACACTCGCACAGCAGCGACACTCTAGGCACACCACAAAGGAAACTCCACAGAAGGTTATATAAAAAATAGCTTTTGTATTACTCATAAAACACATTAGAATGCAATCACATATATACACTGTGCCACCTGGCACTAGGTATTACTTTACAGGGGATTATATACATGACAGGGCCAATCGGGCCACTGTCAGAACCCTTAGAACACACATATAGGGAGGATAAAAACAGCCAGTACCTACTGGTAATAGTGCAATCAGTATAGACACATTATGCATATTCATATTAGCATAATATGTAACACATTATCAGTGTACTACATCTTACACACATCCTGCCCACCATCATCAGCAGTACACATTACTCACTTACTAGGTGCACCTATCACCACCATAGCCTAAGCACATTATGCATAGCCACCTTAGCTAGACCGCCAAATGTCACTATGCCATAAACATATTAGGCAGATATTCTGATTACCTTAGTGCTCACCTAAACATAGGGGTGACCATATATGCCATAACCAGCTCAGGGGTCATTACCACTGTGACAACATAGGGTTATCGCCTTATAAGACCCTGGGGTCCTGAAGAACCGGGTTTTAGAACCCAGCGGTGCCAGGGAAAACGCCCAATGTCTTCGAGATCCCCTGCCTTGGCAACCAGAGACACGGGACACTTCTCGGTGACGTCAAAGACCAAATTTATTGGCTGCAACCAGGAACAGGGGTCTACGAAGCACAACACGGGTGGCAGGGGCGGCTCTAGGCTCATGGCGGCCCTGGGCAGGGAGCGTAGGTAGGGGGCCACGGAAGAGGGGGTCCAGGCGGGGCGGAGCGCAGAGGCCAGTGAAGAGGGGGGGAGTCAGGGTGTTTGGAAGTGGAACAGAGCCGGAGGCCGCCAAATCCCAGCCAGGGGCCGCCACGCAAATATGTATCCATCCTCAGAGGATTATTATATTAAGGATATATATTGGCGTGGTGGCCCCTTGGGTTTGGTGGCCCTGTGCAGGTGCACAGCTTGCACATGCCTAAGGCTGCCCCTGCGGGTGGTTCGCTAGAGACTGCACAAATTCATAGAGCGGAGCATCGTCTTTTATGCTAAAAATCACATTCCTGGCTAGCATCGATTACATACAAACTGACCAATCGGAAGATGACATTTCAAACATATCGCATGACGACAATCCCACTTTCCGTTGTCCAGCCCACCAGAAATGACCAAGCAAAATCCAACATTCCTGCTCGAACAGGCCGGACGGACCCATAATAAAAGACCTCAACCCATATCAGTAATTAAGCCATAAAGGAAGGAACAGAAGCAGATGAGAAGCAAGATAGAAGGGTGTGTGCATGTACCATAAACTCAGCAATGTCCTACTCTTTGATCTCTATCTGACCAGCTGCTTAACAAGGAACTGGCTCAACGAGGTCAGCCTCGGGCAAGGGAGTCAGTTCGTTCAGGTCACTCAGAAGTCAGCTAAGGTGTACGTGTCCCAAAGACTCGTTCGACCGTAGCCACCTATGTGAGGGCAACCACACAAAATGGCTGCCGTACACAAAATGGAACCCGAAGGTTCGAACGAAATCCATGAATACGTAGTGTTCCCATTGATCGATTATTATGAAATCACTCGTACATACCGCACTCGTCATTTGCGGTCCGCTGATGCCAAAATCATCTATATCCGACGATTTTTATTGAACGGGTTCAGAATCACGGAACCTCAGAACCACAGTCCCTAGGCACCTATCATAATCACAGTGCACAGTTCACGGTGCCCCTAGGCACATTTATGCAAGCACCAATGCCTGCAACGTTACGTGGGAACCCACATTCCAAGTGGCCGACACGGCTCCACTCCCAGTGAAGCAATCACAGTAATCTGCCTTACTGCATCCCCAAGTACTGTGGCATGACTTAGCTCCCCTCTCAGGGAAGCACTAAGGCCAATTTCCTTGCTTGTGACCTCTAATCCAGTTAGGCTGGCAAGAGGCGGCCTCCCCGTTTCTGCCCTTGGGGTGGGGACACCCAGCCAGCAATGGGCAGTTGGTAAACCTCTCTGGGTCCACCCGCTTAGGAAACGAATGAGGAAGTGCATCCACCCATGACCTCCGGCCGCCACCGCAGCTATCGGTACTCCTCACCAGAACTTCCATACTGGCCGCTCATAGGCCTGGAGCTCTCACTGGCTCCCGATGTGATCTCCCCTGTAGGACCTTGCCCACAACCAGGCACAGATTTTGCCTGGCTTCCTTTCCAGCTGTATCGGTGGGCGCGGCCTTCCTTGTCATCCTCACTCCTCCGGGGCTGTCAGCTCTCGTCAGAAGAAGCAGAACAGAGCTTGCGAGGCAACGGCTCCTGTGGAGTGCGGCTGGGCCATGCCCAGCGTCGGATTGGTAACGCGGGCACTCGGGCAATGCCCGAGGGGCCGGTGTCCAGTTCCAGCAGTGGCTGCTTTTTTTTTAGCAGTCTGGGGGCCGATTTGGCAGTTTCTGGGAGTTGTTCCGATGCCACCAGCAGCCCAGTGGGTGCCTGAGTGGCCTCAATTACCTCCCTTTTATTAAAGGGCAGAGGTGTCACTCCCTTTCTCTCGCTGGGGCCGGCCCATTTACATATGCAAATTGAGCGGGGGCAGGGGGCCGGAGCAAAAGTGGCCTCACTTCTATTCAGGTGTGTTTCTCCAGTGCAAGCTAGTCCGAACATTTTTTTTACCCCCCCCCCTTTTTTTATATAAAAGTACGCTGAAGCAGAGTTTTGCAAAGGCAATATGCAAATGCGGGCCACTTTTTTTATCTTGCCCGGGCCAATTTTTCATCCCAATCCAACCCTGGCCACGTCACTCTCCTCACGATACACAGAACTCCTGGGCACAGGATTCCTCACAGTGGAACGACCGGCTTGCAGCCTGGGGCCATGTAGCAGAGCCCCTGCTGCAGACAACAGAAGCGCTGCAGGGGGCCACAACAGGGAGAGCGCTCCTTCAGCTGTAACTCTCCCCTCCTGTGACTCGTCTGCCGTGCAGGAAGCATCACACTATTCGAGCTGCCAGGTCACCAGCCATAAAAGAGGCTTTTCTCATGTGCTATGTGGAGGACATGAGCGCGCTAATCAAGTGCAAGTTTTTCCAATAAACAGGGCAGGTCACACAACTCTGCCAAATCACTGGGACTCAAAGTCCAAAGTAGCAAGTTAAAGCGCTCCTCATATGCTTTCCCTCATAGAATCAAGACATACAGAACACAGCACTGTAGTGCCACAGAACCCATGGTGCTCCTGTGAAGGTACAGCACCCAGAGCACTTACAGCACATAGCACATGGAAACTTTGATGTCCCTGAGTTTCCCAGAACAGGAAGCCAGCACACACAGGCCCTTGGAGCCTCCTCTCAAGCAGGGGGTGGGCACAGCATACAGCAAAGTCCTTTTCCTTTCCTTGGCAGAATCAGCTACTGCAGGACAACCCCATACAGCACACAGCAAAGGGGCAGCGCTTCACCTTCAGTCTCTTCAGCGCTTCTCCTTGGCAAAGGTCCCTCTTGATTCATGAAGTAGTCTCATTTGCTGGGGGTTTAAGGCACATACTTATACCCCAAAATGTCTTTGATGTCTTTGTAGCAAGGGTCTCTGAACCCAGTCCAAACCAGTTCTGCATTTAGTGGTGCAGCATGACCACAGGGGGTGGAGACAGCATTGTGCAAGGGAGACAGGATCCATTCAGGTGTAAGGTAAATCTCCTCCCACCACTCTACATGCACCCAGGGCCTATTCAGCTCAGGGCTGGGTCATCCAGGAAGGGCCAGGCACACCTCAACTTCCCCAGAGGCTGTCTATAGGGAATGCACAGCCACTGTCTCTGTCACACTGAAACCAGACAGTCAATACACATCAGGCAGGCACAATGACACATAGCACACAGAAATGCCCACTTCTAAAAGTGGCATTTCTAAAATAGTGATAATAAATCTGTGATCACCATTGTGCAGCATTTATTACCACTATTCCAAACATACCAAACTTGACCGCTCTACTCCTCTCAGATCAGGAATTACCACTGAAACATTTATCAGGGAACCCCCAAGTCTTTCCTATGAGAGGGCAGCCTCACAGCAGTGAGAAACCAACATGGCTGTTTGTCACTGCCAGGACATGCCACACAGTTAAGGCACATGTTTACCTTTTACCTACAATGCACCCTGCCCATAGGGCTAGCTAAGGCCTACCTTAGGGGTGACTGATATGTAGTAAAAGGGGAGTCACAGATGTGGCACCCAATTTATGTGCCACGTCACAGCGACAGTGAACTGTGCACGCAGGCCCCTCAATGGCAGAGGCCTGAGACACGTTTGTTAGGCTACTTTGGTGGGTGGCACAATCAGCGCTGCAACCCCACCAGTAGCATTTAATTTACTGGCCCTGGGTATCTGGGATACCGCTTTACAAGGGACTGACAGGTAGGTGTAGGTGTAGGCCAATCTTACCACGTTTTACCATAGAGAGCACATCCACTTTTCACTGGACAGCAGTGCCCAGAGTCCTAAAACCACCAACCCCATGTCAGAAGAAATAACAGGAGGAAGGCAAAAAGTTCAGGGATGACCCTGCAAAAAAGGGCCAAGTCCAAAAACACGTTTTCCTTAAAGTGGGACAGCAATGGGATTGTGATGGTTTTGCAACACATTTGTGATTTATCTTGAATAATCAGTGATGTAACTTGTATGATGTTTGCCTACATACTTCTGATTGCGTGGGCAAAGTATCTATGACTGTCTTGCTATTGCAATTGCTGAATGCGCAGTGCGTTATTTGTGTATTTCCATAGTGAAAGGTACTCCTAGTGATAGTTTGCGCACAGACCAGGCATGTGTCACACCTGTGGTGTCCCTTTATTGGAAGAAGGCTGAGCACACTCAGGAGATTCTGAGGCTCTTCCTTGAGTTTAATGGCTGAATGAACAACATATTCTTTAATATTTTTGCGTCTGCAAAATGCAGAAGTCGAAGTCCTCTATGCTGTTTACCAGGTGCTGCTTTTTGCGAATCTGTGTATGCAGTTTGTTGGTCACTGCACCGTGCATATTGACACATGTCAGTTACATGTCCTTTGATCACGGTACTAGCTCTACTGGGATCCCTGTTGGTGCATAACCAGCTCTTGTCAGACATCTCTTGAGGAGTTGACTGGGATATCTGTATTGTTATAGTTTAGTCAACAGAAGAGACACATTTGCAAAATGGTCTTCTTTCTTGCAGCAGTTCCTCCTTATTCTTAAAAATGAGCTCTAATATAAAGTGACCTTTGGAGGGTGAATGCTGTTGTACCTAAGAAAACTATTAAATATCTGTGTCTTTAACAAAATATATATGTTACTGATAGAGCGCGCAGGTCACCCGGGTCACTGAGAGTTACCAATTTTCCACGCACTGGGCCCTGTTGTGCATATGACTGACAGTGTTTGCGTGAACCGGGTGAAATCCTTTGCACGCTACTATGAGTAATTCGGGGGGTGACTCTTACACCACTTACTGTTCATGTACCTGACTTACCACAGGCACATTACTCCTGACGGATCAGGAGCTAGCAGTGGATAGATGACAAGATTCCTAAAGGGAGTAGAACTCTTATATACCAAGTACATTTATCCACACTTTATATTGTAAAATGACCACAGACACCTGATGAGTTTTAAAGTTTTATCAAGAAATTTCAGAATGAATATGCCAAGATAATGAGGCAAATACAAATCAACACATCAATTATTAAAACTAATGCCACAATGTAACTATGGATTTGGGCAAGTACCATTAGAGTAATTGAGAACACTACAGGGTAAGAGTATTAAGAAACGAGCTATTCACCACAAGTTTATACTAGAGCATGGGACATGAACAGGACCTAAATGTGTACTTAAACTAGGCTACTTATGCTATTCTTACTAAATTCACTGCAACCATGCTAAAGGAGAGGGAAAAAATGGAACACACTAATGAAATATGACAATTTAATAATATCCTACAGGTGGGGAGAGAAGTGGAACATTTCTAATAAACAATTGCATATAATTTGCTTTCAAAAGGCGGTAGGGCAATATCACAGGCAAGAGTGCTTTATTTGGAAGAGAAGAAAGAGAGATAGAAAGACGTAAACCCACAGTTAATAATTACCTAGGTAGGAATGAGGACTAACCCTGGCCACGGGTCCGTTTGGAAAGACGGGGACAAGGACCCTCAAGGATTGGAATACCAGAATGCGAGCAGGTACAGCTCACGGACAGTCAGGACAGTATACCCCTCAGGATTTGGATCAGGACTGGGCTCACCAAGGTACGACCAACACCTACAGCTTCGGATGCAACGCCTGCGCTACCCCTTCTCTGCAAGTAATCCGCCAGTAACCCCGATTGGGTTTTCGAATTTCCCAGCAAAAGTGCTTCGCCAGCACTTAGGACTATTTCCACCCCTAGGAGCTTGTGGAAAGTATGGACAGAGTGCTCCGCAGCACTCTAGATTAATCACCTATAGAGTTCGTAGGGTCAGTGACAGGTCTGCTACTCGGACAAGTCGGGCAATTTCTCTAAGCTACACTAGGCCAGTTATACTATTTTGGGACCCCTAGACCACCCACAAATGTTGCAAGTGACAGATTCCCACATTATGATTGGTCAGGAGAGGTGACTTTGTCATTGTCACCTCCTATAATTCAGTGTTCTCATCATTATTATTCAATTTTGCATACCCGCCCCTTGGGTTCACGTTCCCAGGCATAGGAATATAGAAGACAATGAGAGAGAGCATTATACAGATACATTGTTGCACAGTCAAGGAAAACTGCAGCATCTTCTAGGTAGGTTCTCAGGCGCATCGAGCTTCAGGAGTCAGCTGGCTGGTTTTAGCTTCTGCGCAGTGGGGTTTCTCCCATGTCACGTGACAGGGTTCAGAAGAGCTTCCAGTATGGCGCGGCTCCCCATCCCCGGGCCCATAGATACGTGGTACATGAAAAGCAAGTGAAAACAAATTAGAATCATACGAAAAAATGATTACACTGTATACCGTTATAGACTTCACTGCACCCCTTACTTTATAATATCTATAGCATTAAAGTTTAGTGCAAAAGACAGATAGGCAGAAGCAGCGGTGGCAAGCAGAGAGCGTGGTGAGAGACAAGCGGCCATGTTTGCAACAATGCGCATGAGCGAAAACATCCCTCCAAAATGCGAGTGCGTCACATCACATGGGTATGACCGACGCATGCGCAGACTGGATTTCTGCGAAGCAGCCATTTCCGTAGTGCTAGCATTGTTAGGATGAAAGGACACACAGGCAAGCCTCCTGGGGACACCCGCGTGTTGGGGAAAATGCTAAATAAATGACGGACAGGTTGAATTAATATGATTACAAGTTAGGCGAGGTTCTTTGAATCAGAGCAAGTCGCTTTACGTGCGAATCCTTGCTCCATCAATCCCCTCTTTGATGATATTTACTATCATCACTATAAAGGAAACAGATGCCAACTTTCATTCTTCCATATCATCCATCTCTATTTCAACAGACTTATTGTTGAGTTTTCTTTCGGCTTCTCTATGAGAGTGGTGATTCTTTGCTTTTTTATAGATTTGATTCCTCAATTCTTCTAATTCTAACTCATCAATATTACGTTTTACTCCTCTCTTATTTACAGTGTACTTTTTGCATTTTTGACATTTACAGCAAATGAATATGATCAGTGCAACCACACCTATTCCAGCTATTGTCATCAGTATTTTCCATAGAAGATTTTTACCTAAGTTATAAAACCAACTACCTATAGAGGAGAGACCTCCAGTCAGTCTCGTCCAGGCACTGTCAACCTCCAATGGTTTGAGTTCTTTTTCCAAATTAGTTATGTTTCTTACATATCTCTTAAGTTCGATACTTTTTTCAGGTATGTAGGTGCAACAATGTTGCGCCTTCAGCATCCTGCAGACTCCGCCCTCTTTTGCCAATAAGGTATCAAGAGCAAGGCGATTCTGTAAAACCATTGATCTGATCGCAACCATTTCAGTATTGACCAGCAGAAATCCGGCAGCAGTGTCAGTTGATAACCGATCCACTACTGTAGACAATTTGCAGATTCTGTGAGTGTTCAGAACTACCCCCATTCCAGGTATCAGTGCACTAAAAATATCACCTCTAATTTCGCCTACGCTTTCACGTTTTCTACGCGCTAAGCCATTAGTCTCTTCATTGCTTCCAGCAGCATTATTCACATGGTATATTTTCGGGAAAACAATGCCAAAGTAGCAGCTTCCATACCAATGATCCGGCAATTTGAAATAAGCCTTGTTCCCACATATATAATAAATTCCAGGAAACACAGGTTCTGACCCATTTTTAAAACCCCAACCTCCAATTACCTTATAATTATGTTCACACTCGCTGGAACCGATGAATACATTGTTATAATATTCTGTCCTTTCTCTATGGATACAAAGTTTCCCTTTCCGTTCAAAATCCAGCAACAAAGCAGGATTAGCTTCGCCTTGTGAGGTGTTGTCCATATGTTCTGCCCACCTAGGGACTCTATCTTTTTCGTCATTTGCCTTTTTCTGAAACTTTTCCCTCCTTCTCTCTGCCATTTTTATAAACATCTTTTCCTGCTCTTGCAAGGAACAGGTCAGATTAGCTTGTCTTGCTTCATTTAAGTCTATGTCACCTATGGTCAGGAAATATTCTCCCATATAACGGGTTACCTCGCTTCTAACATGTACAAGGTTCAGGTGGCCTCTAATAGGAAGTTCAGAAAAAACTACGTCAGCATTTGAGTAGTAGTACTGTAAAGTGCTTCTATAAAACAAGCTTGCTAATATACTACAGGAAATTCCGTAGGTTAGGGGTAAATGGTGATATGTCACACCTTCAGCTACAGAAGTGGGTAGCTTCATGCAGACATAACAATCTTCTATTTCCATAGCCTCTACATAATGCACTAAAAGGTTAGCGAAAACATTTAAATGTTTCCGGTTTCTCATCTTGTGGAAATGTAGTCCACCCTCATCTGATGCTTCTAATTTAGGTCGTGTGTTTCTCAGACTAACTGTATTGTCACGTTGTTCTAAACTTCGTGGTGTTTCTGCAGTCTGTACAACGTCTGTGTCTAACGTTTCAGGTTCAGTAGGGGACAAGTTAGGATCTTTACTTATCATAAAAGGTATAAAGACTGTTAGTCCTATCAATATCACTATCAACATAGCTACACTACATAAGCATATTTTACAGCAAGTTTTGCAACACCTAAATCTGGATCTTCCAGTTACGTTTGAATCAGACATTATAGCTTACAGGTGGCTTTTGCAACCCCTCTTTGTCTCTTTACACCAAAGGCTCACTCGGCTTTGTCTCAAGGAGGGTCTTCGTCAGAACTCTGATCAGCACTGGACTCTTCGTCACTTTTGCCACTGTGGTTGGGCTCATCAATTTCTTCCAACACCAAGTATGTCCATTCAGGGCTCCGATACAGCCTGTTCTGTTTCTTTACTCTGTCGCTCTTTCTCAGAGACTTGCCTCGGGCTGCTTTCCTTTCGCTTTCTGCCCTTTTTCGGTCCTTTAGTTTTTCTTCAACTGTCTTTATTCGGAGTCTCAGTCTTTTGATGTATCGGGGTTCACCCTTGCTTCTGTGGCTTTCAGTGGTCGAGGAAACTTGGCCTTCCTCGTGCACTCTTTTTATTTCACTTTGTTTTTGTTCTTTGGGCTTGACAGTGTCTATTTCCCTTCCTGTCTGACTAGTTCCAGGTCTTTCATCTATTTCTTCTGCCTGGTTTCTAGGCCAGGCCTTGTTCAGGTTGGCTTTGTATGTGTTCCTTACTTTCAGGCGATTTGATTTCTACTTCCTGAACACATTCATCTATTTCTATCTGCTCCTGTTCATGCACTTCGTTCCTTTCATTTTCTTCCGCATGAACTTCAACTTTGACCACTATCTGTCCCTTTCCAGACTCCGGAGTTTCCGGAGGAGTGTCGATGGCTTGATCTGTCCCTACTTGGCCTACTTCCTGATCAGGTGTGATGTGAGTCTCGATGACCTGACCTTCGTCCTCTAGTTCTGTCTCACCTGGACTATCCCACTCACTGTCTAGGTAGGAATATTTTCTGGTTCGTATTGGATCAAGAACCTGGTCGTCGGCAGGGAACCAATCAACGCCTCGACTTGTGCTCGGCAGTTCGATGTCAGCGAGATCCGGACCCTCTTCGGGAGTCTCCTCAGCTGGGCTGCCTTCAGCTTCAGTCGCGTTTTCTCCAGTTACCCGCTTCGTGTGGCTGGCATGGATCCACTTCGGTACACCAGCACACTTTACAGCAGTCGAAGTGACAAGGATCACTTGTCTTGGCTTTCCCCACTTTGGTCCAAGGCAACTCTTCCGGGTGTGTTTCTTTAACACCACCCAATCACCTGGTTGCAGTTTATGTGCTGGGGTCTTGGGCCAGTCGTCAGCTGTCTCTCCAATCTGGTGAGAGATAGAACGCACTTGGTCACCCAGCTGCTTGCAGTATTCTAGCACCAAATCATCAGAAATACTTAGCAGTTTGTGCCCAGGCACCCATGCCTGTCGCATCACTTTCCCCATTAGCACTTCATGGGGGCTCAGGCCTGTTTTTCGATTCGGAATACTTCTTAAACTCATCAGCACAAGGGGCAAAGCTTCTATCCAGTTCATTTTGGTGGAATCACACATCTTCGCCAGTCTGGACTTGATCGTACCATTTATCTGTTCAACTATTCCAGAAGCCTCTGGACGGTATGCACAGTGCAGCCTTTGCTCCATCTTAAATGCCGTACAGAGTTCGTCTAGGACATCGTTGGCAAAATGCCCACCTTGGTCTGTTTCAATCGTCTCAGGGATTCCATACCTAGGTATCAACTCCCTGAGCAACAGTTTGGCTACAGTTAGGGCATCATTTTTCTTTGCTGGGTAGGCCTCCACCCACCTGGAAAACAGGCAAACTATGACCAGGACATATCTATATCCCTTGCACCTGGGCATTGTTATAAAGTCCGCCTGCATCCTGACAAAGGGACCTACTGCCTTTCCAATGGTACTCTGTTCTACTACAGTCCTCTTTCCTGCATTGAATTGCTGACACACTAGGCACCTCTGGCAAAGCCTTTCCGCTTGGTTCCTGAATTTTGAATTATAGAACACCTTGTCAAACACACGACACATTGCGTCTCTTCCCATATGTGTGGATTCATGTATCATTCTGACCATGGGATCTACCAGGCTGTCGGGCAGTACAGGCACCCCAGTTGAGTTCACCACCACACCATCATTCCTTATTCTGCATTCGTTCGCCCTCCATCTGCCTTTTTCTTCCCTGTCTGTTGCCTGTTGTAAGTCTCTCAATTCCTCCCACGTTGACACATTTTCAAACAACATCAGTTGGCAGCTGTTTCCACCACCCCATAACCCAATTTGGAGGGACATTTGGTGTCGGGCACAAAACTGGGCGATTTGGTCAGCGTATCTGTTTCCGGCTGTCACATCATCATTTCTGGATCTGTGAGCCGCACACTTGACCACAGCCAATTCTTTGGGCAATTGAATAGCTTCCAGTAAGTTTTGTACCACCTTTCCATTCCTGATAGGGGTACCTGAGGAAGTCATGAATTCTCTTTGTAACCATAGTTGGCCGAAGTCATGAACAACCCCATAACAGTACTGGCTGTCGGTGTAAACAGTTATTCTTTTGTTTTTACCCCTCTTACATGCTCTTGTCAATGCGATGAGTTCTGCTACTTGTGCAGATTTCACCTCGCATAGGTAAGATGCTTCCAGGGTGGTCGTCAATGTGACTACAGCATAGGCAGCACTCAGACCTCCATTCTCATGTCTTAAACACGAGCCATCCACAAAGATTGTATGATCCCCATCAAGTAAAGCTAATTCTCGGATGTCAGGACGGGGCTTAGTGCTGAATTCTGTTAAATCGATGCAGTTATGTTCCATTTCATCCTCGGCTTCTACATCCAGAGGAACAGGTAACAGTGTTGCAGGGTTTAAGACATTGCACCGGGAAATTATTAAATTTTCAGCACCAATTAAAATTCTCTCATACTTAGTCAGCCGACTAGGTGTGAGATACTGGGTCTTTGTTCTCGTCAGTAGGATTACAACAGAATGTGGAACATATACAGTGACAGGATGTCCCATGACAATATTCTCACTCTGTTCTAGACTGACGCAAGTAGCAGCTACTGCCTTCAGGCATCCGGGTAATCCAGCAGCCACTGGATCTAAAGTGGCCAAAAAATAGGCCACGGGACGCCTGACCAGCCCATGCTCCTGGGTCAGGACTGAGAGTGCACAATTTTCTCTTGTGTCACAGAACAGTTCGAAGTTCTTGGAATAATCAGGCATACCTAATGCAGGAGCGGTACATAGACAATTTCGCAATTTTACCCAAGCAGACATGCTTTCACTGTCCCAACTGACTGGGTCTTCCACTCCTTTCTTGGTCATTTTTATCAAAGGTTTGGCTAGAGCTGCAAACCCTACAATCCATTGCCTGCAGTACCTCACAACTCCTAGGAACATTCTTACTTCTTTCTGCGTTCGGGGTAGGTCCATTGTTTGAATTATCTTGATCCTCTCTGTAGTGACTTTTCGGATCCCTTTCTCTATCTGGTGCCCCAGATATTTTACTGAGTTTCTACAGAACTGTAATTTGTCTGGTGATACTTTATGTCCTCCCTTTCCTAGGTGGTTCAGCAAGGCAATGGTGTCTGTGACACAGTCAGTTTGAGTTTTAGATGCCACTAAAAGGTCGTCTATGTACTGCACCAAAACGGACTCTCTTGGCAGTACTAAAGATTCAAGGCATTTCTTTAGGATCTGGTTGAAAATCGATGGACTTTCAGTGTACCCTTGGGGGACACGATTCCAGACATAGACGTGGCTGTCAAATTCAAAACTAAAAAGGAACTTGCTTTCTGGATGCAATGGGATGGAAAAGAATGCATGGCACAGGTCAATGACAGTGAACCATTCCGCATTCCAAGGAATCTGATATAGTATCACTGCAGGGTTGGGCACAATGGGACAGCAAGGTACAACAATTTGGTTTACCTTGCGTAGGTCCTGCACTACCCGGTACTTTCCACTAGGCTTTTTAATCCCAATGATGGGCGAATTGCAGGGACTGCTCATTACTTCCTGTATGATGTCTGCTTCAAGCAACCTGTTAATTTCAATTGCGACTCCTGCCTTTACTTCTGCACTCATTTTGTATTGTCTTGTTCTGGGGTATACAGCATTTGTTTTTATTGCTATTTTAACTGGGTCCACATTTGCCATTAAGCCTACATCTTTTCCCGTGAAATCCCATACTTCGGGTACCACTCTTAACTGGAGCTCTTCAGGTAAGTCCTCAACAGACAAGGGTCTAATTTCAGTGTCAGGTCTCACTAACATCAGTTTGTACAAGCCATCTTCATCGGGGGTCTGAATTTCGACACCTTTTGGTGTGCAAAAGATGGTGCAGTTCATTTTGCACAACAAATCGCGTCCTAACAGGTTCACAGGACTGGAATCACAGACCACAAATCTGTGCATTTCTTTAAAATTTCCTATAGAGATTTCCATGGGTTCAGTTACTGGAGTACTGATTATTTGATTGGAGACACCCACTACTTGGATTGCTTCTCCCGAGAGGGGTAGGTTAGGAACATCCACTGTTCTCACAGTGGACCGGGTAGCACCAGTGTCCAACAGAAAGGTGACGTCTTTTCCCTCAACCTTTCCTTCAATGTATGGTCCAGTCTGGTCTACCGGTAAGGAGGCGCCAAGCACGCACTCCTTGTCCTCCCCCCTCAGGCCCCGTCAATCTTGATCATCACAGAGGAAAGAATCATTTAACAAGTACTGCGGAATTGCTGCATTTCTCTCATTCTCTCCTTCCCATACCTCCGCCCTCTCATTCTGCTGACCCTGATTCTTATAATTCTGTCTAGGAGCGCGAGGTACTAGAGGTAGCTTTACCTGTTGCTGGTTCTTTCTTGTCCCCTCTTTCTGCACCTGTGGATTTAAACCATTTATAGGGGCATTACCGGGCTGTAGGTGTGGACACTCGTCTCTCCAATGCCCTATCTGGCCGCACCCGTGGCAGGGGAACTTCTTCATAGCCTCTTCCCGACTCATTTTTACCCGGGGCTTTCCTCCTCCCCCAGCATTGGTATTCTGGGCATTATTATTAGAATTCAATTTACTTAACTGTTTTTCTTGCTGTTCAGCCAATTTCACTTGTGCCCACATAACTTTCTCTTTGAGGGCTTTCTTTTTATTTTCTATTTCATCCTCGCAGTACTTGGCGTACTTGAGGACATCATCTATGGGCTTTCCCTGCCAACTTATTTTATTGTCTCGAATCCATTGGGATATTTCAGGCCTTAATCCTAGCACGAATCTGTAACTGAAATGGGTCATGTCCTTCATGTCCAAATTATCGATTCCACTGTAAGTTTTGAATACATGCAGTAACCTTTCATAAAAGGAGTGGACGGTTTCATCGCGCTCTTGGGTAGTTCTATCTATCCGGGTCCAATCGGTTTCCTTTGCGGACACCTTTTTCTTGAGGTATTGTATGACTTGATCATACTTCCTCATCACTTCGGGTGAGGGAGCCCCGGTTCTGGGGTCTCTCGCATACTCGTCATTGGGCCAATCAATTTCAATTTTGCATTCGGTCCACAAATCTACAGGCACCACAATGTCAAAAAACCCATCCAGGTCTTTTAGGAGACATTTCTGAACCTTTATGAAGCGTTCGACCTGTCTGTACCAGTCGACTGGCTTCTCCCGTAATTTCGGGAAGTCAT
This sequence comes from Lissotriton vulgaris, assembly GCF_964263255.1. Taxonomy (NCBI): domain Eukaryota; kingdom Metazoa; phylum Chordata; class Amphibia; order Caudata; family Salamandridae; genus Lissotriton; species Lissotriton vulgaris. The sequence goes on from NW_028251687.1 coordinate 59,046, forward strand.
TAGTAAATGACACTATGTCTTGTCGGGACCAAGGAACATGGACGTATTTTCCCCCCGGGACTTCTCTCATGGGACACAATTTCTCTGCGGGACCTACTTCTTTAAGCACGTATTCTGAAGCTTGGGATTTTGCCCTGCTGTCTTCCTTTTTCTTTGCCCACCGGGTTTTCCATTTTTCTACATCCCCCCATTTCTGTAGGAGTTTCAGCAATTCTTTTATCTGGATTTGTTTTCCCACTACATTCAAGCTCTCTAAGTCTTTGTCGGAAAAATCTGCTCTGTAGGGTTTCTGAAGGACTTTGGAACGACTGACATCTATTCCCATGTCGGCGGCAGTGTCCATCAATCTCTCATGGAGCAATCGAGCGTTCCGGGTAAGGTTTTTGCTGATAAACAGTAACTCTTCTTCATTAAAGGAGTTTAATCGGTCTAATCCTACATTACCAGCCATTAGTTCCTCTATTTCTATCCTTAGTTTATAGATTTCTAATGGTTTCGGTTGGGGTGTGGTCTCTTTCTCCAACTCTTTGGTCCATCTGTCCAATTCTTCTGGAGATACTACTGTGGCACTCCTAACCCCAGATGTGCTTTCAATCAGAACCTCTTTTGCCCTACTCTGACTTCTTGCCCCTGACATGCTGGTTCTAGATTCCCTAATGGGCATATCCATTAGGACTACTGACTCACAGTCACTTTCTTGATCATCGACTATGAGTGTCTCCTTTCTTCGGGGTGGAATACTTGGGGTTGGCATAATTGGGGTTATGACAGGAGGATGAGGACTGGCCAGTCTATCCCCGTAAAGAGGAATAGCGGGGCCAATAGTTACTGGGATGGTCAGTGAATCTGGATGGGGATGTATCTGGGCTATGGTCCGAACTAAATCATCTCGCTGTCTAGCTAGAGCTTCCTTCTCTCGCTCACGTAAAGCCTTTTCTGCAGAATTGTCATGCAACACTTGGGGTACCAAGGGAGGGTAAATACTTGGGGCTGTCGGAGTAACCAACCGAGGTGGGTCTTCTCCAAACGGGCGGTAATTCGGGACCGTAGAACTAGGTTTGCAAAACCCATCTCCATCACTGGTTTTACTATCTGCCCCCGTTCCATCTGTCTCACTATACCTCCGACATCTAGGATATCTAGAAAACGGGTTTGGTGAACTCAGAGGCTCTGACTCCGCAACATAGGGAGGGGGGTTTTTCATCAACAAATCCTCTAGGTGTTCATCTTCAGAGTCCCCCACGGCCATTAAGTGATGGGTTTTCTCTTTACATTTCCCTTTCCCTTGTTCTAGTACCCACTTCATTGGAAACAATCCTTCTACTATCATATTTTGTCTCCACTGTTTCATTTTCTGCTCTTTGGTTTCTCTATGGACCCTCGGATACCATTTGCTTACTCCCTTGTCCATCCGGGGTCTATCTCTTTCTTAGGGAGTCTCAATTTCCCATTCTTCTAGGGCTTCGTACTGGGTTAATCTAGGTCTGGGATGTAATTCGTTCATGCGGGTCCTCAAGTTAAACAGGATCCTGCCATTAAACATACCATCAATAGGGAATGCTAGGACTCCGTCATCTGCAGTATACTTTACCCAGTTTTCTAACCATACACAGGTATGATACCCTTTCTCAAACATCATAAAGGAGGCAGGAGGAATGATCACACCCTCCCTCGTTCTAATGGGCTTGTCCGTTTAAAAAAAATTCTTTATTTTATCGGCAAATGACATTTTTCTTTTTACTCCATACATTATGCGCGGTCTACCTCGTAGAATCTGTTCCTTATAGAAGCCTAAGTTTTGTGGATTAGGTAAGAACTCAGGATACCACATACACCTTTCCAGACCCCTCTCAAGCTCCTGTTGATTAATTTTGTTTACCTTTGTGCTTCCAATGCTAATGCGACTTTTATTTCGTAGTAACCAACCAACACTGTGATTACAAAAATCCTTGTCCAATGGGTGCGCGGCCTTTTCGCGAGACGAGGTCTCACGCTCCGGCACTCACCCCTCCCTTACAATTTCAGCTTCACTACACACCCGCTGTCTTGACCAATACCAGCGCGGCACGGAGTGACGTCAGAGCAGTCTTCCGACCGACTCCCTCCTTCACAAGGTAACGGAAACTTTTAACTTTTCCTAAAGTGCGAGTGCAAATTTTAGTCAACAACACACAACGTTTGCCACTGTGTCTGAGTGTTCTAAATAGATAGCAAAATTTTCTTTCACTACAAGTAAACCACTTCTGTCTACTTTTCATTCACTCCGGATAGACTTCTCTGCCTAACCTCTCACACGAGCAATATAGAACCTGTTACTCCTCTGACTCATCCACTTCTTTCCGGGATATATACTAAGGTAGGATTTCACCAGCGGACTATTTTACTTACCATTCAAGCCTCGGAGACCCTACTACTCCTCCCGTATGTGACCCTTACTAGGTGATATCACAATGGAAGTTTTATACAAAAGGACTCGTAGCTATCATTTATTCAGATGCAAAAAGGATCCTAATTAGTGCTTCCAGGGATTCCTAACCCTGCACTAATGACTCACGACAAGTGACCTTACCAGCCAACCGGATTCTGCTCACCGTTAGCTATATACTTCCCCGGGGATTCGGACTACACTGAACACTTTACAAACAATTCTTTGTTAATATCACATATAACACTTATAGCAGCAATGCAAAAATCATTTACATATACATATAAATCCTTTAAAACATTTGCGCAATATTTGAATCAATGCAATCAACAGAACAGCAGCACATTTATTTTCACGGTATGTTTATTAACTATCTTGCCTACCTATCTTAACTAGTCCTAACCATAGCTCTGCTACCAGAAAATTTCTGATAGAGCGCGCAGGTCACCCGGGTCACTGAGAGTTACCAATTTTCCACGCACTGGGCCCTGTCGTGCATATGACTGACAGTGTTTGCGTGAACCCGGGTGAAATCCTTTGCATGCTACTATGAGTAATTCGGGGGGTGACTCTTACACCACTTACTGTTCATGTACCTGACTTACCACAGGCACATTACTCCTGACGGATCAGGAGCTAGCAGTGGATAGATGACAAGATTCCTAAAGGGAGTAGAACTCTTATATACCAAGTACATTTATCCACACTTTATATTGTAAAATGACCACAGACACCTGATGAGTTTTAAAGTTTTATCAAGAAATTTCAGAATGAATATGCCAAGATAATGAGGCAAATACAAATCAACACATCAATTATTAAAACTAATGCCACAATGTAACTATGGATTTGGGCAAGTACCATTAGAGTAATTGAGAACACTACAGGGTAAGAGTATTAAGAAACGAGCTATTCACCACAAGTTTATACTAGGGCATGGGACATGAACGGGACCTAAATGTGTACTTAAACTAGGCTACTTATGTTATTCTTACTAAATTCACTGCAACCATGCTAAAGGAGAGGGAAAAAATGGAACACACTAATGAAATATGACAATTTAATAATATCCTACAGGTGGGGAGAGAAGTGGAACATTTCTAATAAACAATTGCATATAATTTGCTTTCAAAAGGCGGTAGGGCAATATCACAGGCAAGAGTGCTTTATTTGGAAGAGAAGAAAGAGAGATAGAAAGACGTAAACCCACAGTTAATAATTACCTAGGTAGGAATGAGGACTAACCCTGGCCACGGGTCAGTTTGAAAAGACGGGGACAAGGACCCTCAAGGATTGGAATACCAGAATGCGAGCAGGTACAGCTCACGGACAGTCAGGACAGGATACCCCTCAGGATTTGGATCAGGACTGGGCTCACCAAGGTACGACCAACACCTACAGCTTCGGATGCAACGCCTGCGTTACCCCTTCTCTGCAAGTAATCCGCCAGTAACCCCGATTGGGTTTTCGAATTTCCCAGCAAAAGTGCTTCGCCAGCACTTAGGACTATTTCCACCCCTAGTAGCTTGTGGAAAGTATGGACAGAGTGCTCCGCAGCACTCTAGATTAATCACCTATAGAGTTCGTAGGGTCAGTGACAGGTCTGCTACTCGGACAAGTCGGACAATTTCTCTAAGCTACACTAGGCCAGTTATACTATTTTGGGACCCCTAGACCACCCACAAATGTTGCAAGTGACAGATTCCCACATTATGATTGGTCAGGAGAGGTGACTTTGTCATTGTCACCTCCTATAATTCAGTGTTCTTATCATTATTATTCAATTTTGCATACCCGCCCCTTGGGTTCACGTTCCCAGGCATAGGAATATAGAAGACAATGAGAGAGAGCATTATACAGATACATTGTTGCACAGTCAAGGAAAACTGCAGCATCTTCTAGGTAGGTTCTCAGGCGCATTGAGCTTCAGGAGCCAGCTGGCTGGTTTTAGCTTCTGCGCAGTGGGGTTTCTCCCATGTCACGTGACAGGGTTCAGAAGAGCTTCCAGTATAGCGCGGCTCCCCATCCCCGGGCCCATAGATACGTGGTACATGAAAAGCAAGTGAAAACAAATTAGAATCATACGAAAAAATGATTACACTGTATACCGTTATAGACTTCACTGCACCCCTTACTTTATAATATCTATAGCATTAAAGTTTAGTGCAAAAGACAGATAGGCAGAAGCAGCGGTGGCAAGCAGAGAGCGTGGTGAGAGACAAGCGGCCATGTTTGCAACAATGCGCATGAGCGAAAACATCCCTCCAAAATGCGAGTGCGTCACATCACATGGGTATGACCGACGCATGCGCAGACTGGATTTCTGCGAAGCAGCCATTTCCGTAGTGCAAGCATTGTTTGGATGAAAGGACACACAGGCAAGCCTCCTGGGGACACCCGCGTGTTGGGGAAAATGCTAAATAAATGACGGACAGGTTGAATTAATATGATTACAAGTTAGGCGAGGTTCTTTGAATCAGAGCAAGTCGCTTTACGTGCGAATCTTTGCTCCATCAATCCGACAACTTCAAAATGCTGTACGTGTAGATCTAAGAATGGAATGGTGCATCTGTCATATGACACTGAGAGTTGGATATCTGAGCTCTAATAAGCTGTCGTCATTGTTGGTCCATATCATAAACACATCGTTAATTGATCTAGGCCACAAAGAGATGGATTCACTAATCCGTTATTACTGCAGATCCATTAGTCCTCGGATTCCGCCATGAAAAGAATGGCCATTTCTGGAGAAAAAGGAGCTTCCCATAGCAGTCTCTTTAATCTGGATGTGACCGTCTTTGAATGTGAGGAAATTCTTCATGAGACAGGTCTTGGACTGGTTTAGTAGGGATTCAGATGGTACTCCATGTGGTCTACTGCTCTTCTTCAGATAAATCTCCATTACTTGCAATACCATATTTTGGGGAGTGTTGGTGCATAGTGCCTGAACATCCAGTGTTACCAAAAAGTTTTTTGTTGCATCAAATGAAAGGCCACCTGGTTTTGTAATCATGTTAATATTATACTGATATAAGAGCCGACATTGGGAAACATTAAGAGAATGATCGACGTATTTCACCACGGGTTTCAAAATGGAGTTTGACCTAGAGACTATGGGTCTTCCTGGGGGGAGACTGGTATTTTTGTTAAGGTATACAATATCAGAGTACTGGGGTCCAGAATGCTCAGAAATTCAAATTCATTCGTACTCAATCACACACCATCAAGTCCTGAATGCAAGGTGTAATGGAGCATTTTCTCAATATCCTCGTAGGAATCCCCTGGAACTTTGGCATAGTGATCCAAGTTGTCAACTGGTTATACAGCTCCATCTAGAAGTCCATTGTGTTTTAAGTTACTCTATAACCATCTTTGTAAGCTGGCTTAGTAATCAAGCTGTTGTTTACAAGAGATTGTAGTGCTTCTCCGTGTAAGCTCGACAACGTTGACAGTATTCGCTTCTGCTTCTCTTCAGTTTTTCAACTTCTTTCCAATGTTTTTTTCCAAAGACCACCATTTTAGCTGGGATCTTATTAGGGAGAGGCGAACATGTGGACTGTTTCCAGAAAGGATTAGTATCTTATGACATGATACCCTCGCAGTCAGAAAAAAAGGCGCCACAGTGTATTTTCCTAAAGAACTGGATATGGTCCGTTTTGAGTTTGATGAAGTGTAACCTGGCAGTGGAGACAAAGCTGGGTAGATATATTTGAGTTTGAAATTTTAAATGTCTAGCTGCAATTTTTCAGGTTCTGATGTTGAGTCTTGAGTTTAAATCCTTGAACTTGGTTCTCTACACTCCCAAAGAGTGATTTAGCATCCCTTATGCAGGACTTAATCAGAATTGCATTTTCAAGTTTTTTGATTTCATCTGCCTTCTTCTTCATCAGTCACTCAACTGTCTTGATGTATAGTATTATCCAGTCCCAAGAGCATTTGGTGCCTATGCTAATGTAATCTGTCTTGTATTTGGGTTTATAGATTAAAATCACCGCCATATTCCAAATCCTGAAGACTGGAGATATCTTGTTACTCCTTAGACGTTGATGCACAACTTCTTCATAGAAGTTTCTTAGATTCAGTCTTTATATTTACGTATCACTGTTGACACTGTATTTAATATTGATGGTAGTGAAAGCGCTAGTAGTATTTGAACCTCTATGTAGCTGCGAGTTGTTTCAGACATGCTTAATGAACCACATGTCACTAACACCAGGGCAGACTGAGGGAGTTTCTCTCTCTGAAACTAGCCCAAACTGATGTAGTCCCTCTCACTGAAACCAGCACAGGTTATTAGAACCCCTCTGTTGGAATGGGCCTGGTCTGATTGGCTGAAGGGGTGCCCCAGCCAGGCAGAACACACTGCTCTCGTCAAGGGCAGGTGATTACATACATTGTATAACCCGTGCTCACCCTTGGGTAGCTTGGCACTGAGCAGTCAGGCATCCCACAGAAGCAATGTGTAAAGCAAGAACACAGCACACGAACACAATATATATTCCGCACAACATAAACGAGAGACTTCACAATTGAGGTCGAGAAATGTAGTTTACATTCATCATTTACATTAAACAATGTCATTCGAGTACCATGGGGTTCTGGGCATATATCATACTTGGCAATATAAGTAGGACTACAAGGCCCAATACCTGTTGGTCAGATGTCGCTAGCATGCACACATGGGAAAAGTCCTATTCTAAATCCCACACAACAACTTTATGCGGTGTAACACATTGTCAGCCCCCCGGCCGACCCTCACAATCCTAATCATGCGATTTCACACAGCTGTTGGGAGCACTCAGGGCCACAACAATATCAGTAATATGCGCTTACGCGGAATTATAACACTTTTAGCAGTTCCACAGGACGAAGCCATATGGATAAACCCACCGTTGAGAGGTAAAGTGCTTTTGGCAAGAGAAAAACATACAAACCAACACAGCCGACCAGTGTCATGAAGCACAGGTGGTCCACAGAGGGTCTAACCCGCACACTCACTTTGCACCACTACACAATGCAACAGGTACCAGCCCGGTCCATATGGGCACTTTTACACTCATGCACCCGAGACACTAATGAGGTGCCATTGATACCAAGCAGGCAAATAGATAGCACAGACCCTGTAGCTCCAAGTCTCCCACCACCCTCCAACTCACATCCACTGTCCCAGACACCCCAGATGGAAGTTCACCAGCCCCTTCCTCCAGACACAGGCAACTCATGCCCGGGGTCACACCTCGTCTGTGTACCCAGAAAGCAGGTGGGGATGGACAGTAAGCATAAACAAGAGGTAGATGTAAAAATAGGGGGTCTTGGTGCCACTGAGGAAGTTTACCAACAAGGTGCGAAGCAGAACCAGGACAATCAGTTACAAGGCCTTCTGGCACCAGCCCAGTTCTGCGCAGCACAGGGGGGTCATGCAGTCTCTTGACCTGCTCCAGAACCTTCTCAGAAGTGTCCCTCCAGCCTAGTGAAATCCTCTCACTCCTACCTGGTGCCACAAAGTCTTTGAAGGGTCAGATGGGAGATGGCAGTTGGTCCACCACGATGTGTACTGTGATATAGCAAGCAGTAAATAGAGAACGACACACAGGGAAGCTCTTCTCAGTTTGAGGAGGCACCCTGTCTGGTACATGTTGATCCAAGTGGTGTCCTGGCAATCTGGGGACAGGGTCTGGCACACAATGTGATGAGTCACACCAGACACTTCAGGTTACATGAAGTAGGCGTAAAAATTCTGTACCTGCCTGCAAATTAGGCACTGTGTCCGGCACAACTTGATGTCAGTTGCACCAGATGATTCCGGACACACACACAGGCGCTAGTTGAGCAGTGTCTCACATGGTAGAACAAGACTCTGCAATGGGTGTGTCCTCCACCTTCAAGGGTCGCAACCTGTGAATCAGACATCGCACACAATAAACATGAAGTTGGCGAGGCGCACAAGAGCAAAATGGCACATTTGATGAAGTGGGCCACCTTGGATCCCTCAACCAGCGAATTTTTTCACCACCAGCAAGACACTTATGCATGCCAAGGTCCCCGCAGTACAAGGAACCACTTTTCTGTAGATCTAGGCAACTTCTTGAGCTCTGCACTGGGCACTCTGGTCTCTAGGCACGATTCTGCAGTTGCAAGCTCACACCATGCTGTCCAGCTTTCTGCAGGCGATGTGGGCACTTAGAGGGCACTGTTCTCCAAATGTCACTTTTAGGCAGTGTGGTCCCCTTGTAAGAGATCTTTGATGTCCCTGAGATCACCGACGGAACAGGAGACCAATCAACTGGTCCTTGGAAGTCCATTTCAGGGTGCAACCCAGGCCAACCACTATTCAGGAAAGCATGCGGTCTTCTCCACTGGCATTTATCCTCTATGTGCACAACAGAGTCCTCTGGCAATGTGCACCTAGCCGTCCAGGTTCTCTGGTCACCCGTCCCTACAAGCAGTTCTCCCCTTGGTGGGGTGGCAGTGGGTAATTATACCCCATGGGGCCTTTGAAGTTGAGGGAAGGTTCAAAGGGTATTCCTTTGAACCACAGGTGTTTTCCCTAAATGTTATTTCCTGTCTGCCATGAGGCCAAAAAATGCAGATCAATATCTTTATGGGGGCAGTGGTCTGGCCCCAGAAGCTAGGTGTCACAATCTCTGCCCACCATGTATTCTGCCAGGCCTGCAAATGGCAGAGGTCGGCTATCTCAATTGCATGCCCAATGGATTATGGCTGTCACTGGGGAATGCCCAGATGTGCTCCCCTGTCCTCCGTTGCTGATCAGCACCAAACACCATGGCACACAATGAGGTTGATGCATAGAAATGTCCACTTTTCATACGTGCCCACCATTACCTTTGAAACGGGTTTGGCGTAGCGAATCTATTGATATGAAACATCACGAGGCTGCGCCACTGCAATCAATTATTGCAGTTTGGAATACAGGTGACCCCTTCCCCATTCTTACTTAAGGGAAGAGCAAGGTTTCTCACTAGAGGAACCCTTGTGGATCTTCTGTACTACCTTTGCAGCCAACACCCTTTGGTGCCAGCCCAGCCCTTCATCTTGCATCTGAGTGGAGGTGAAAGCCCCCATCCAGCTGGACCATATTGGTTACAGGCCAGCCAGAGTACGTGCACAAGGGCACTCTCACAGACCTGCTGTAGCAAGCTGGACACATGTTTAAACACACAGTCCATCCGAGTGCGCACACCGGCGTCCAATAGCAGTTCGGACATATAGGTAAACCATATTAGTGGTGCAAGTGCACACCCAGGCCACAAAGGCAGGCCTGACCTACATTTTCAAACATCATGTCCGCACCACTTCCTAACATGTGGCAGAAGGGTGCACGTACTTTCACACTGCAGCACACTGGGAAAGGGCTCAGAGCCTTGCGGCTCCTCGTGAGAACCAGCACACTAGTTTACAGTTGCATGCCGGTGGTGGGGGCCTCAAAGACACCTGCAGTGTCCGTGAGCTATCCGACTGACAAAGATGGTCCGTATACATGCTAAGTGCTCCCTTGGTGCCAGCTTGCACACCAGCTCTTCTTGGCAGGCTGGTAGCAGGGGCATAGAAACATCACTGGTGCAAGGTGTCAGACCGGCCGCCACTATCCGGCCGGTCTCAGGCCCAGCACAATCTCGGTGCTGGTGCATCCACCGCTTGTCATGACAGCCGGATGATCCGATTCACCCCCTCGGCCAAGCACCGCTTCCCACAAGAGGTAGGAAGGGTGCACACACTTCCACACTACACCACCAGTGGGGAAGGGCTCTGGCTCGATGGCTGCAAAAGGACCTCCGCAACTTTCGGAGGTGTCACATGGAGAAGAACTTACTCCTGAGGTAGGGAGACCCCAACAAGGGGCTCTCCGCTGTTTGGGAAGCAGCCACCCCCGGGCCCCCACCTGGTGACTCACCTACCCCAAGCTTCACCCCTAGGGCGTACCCTAGGAGGGCCGCATCTTGGTCGGCTCAACAGTGGAGACGCCAACCTGAGTAGGAGAAATACTGGGCAGGCGATCAGTGGCATGTCCGAGTACACACCAATGCCACACTCGCCCTGGATATATGGTGCACGACCTTTTCATGGAGCACTCTCGGGTGCAACACTGAACCCAATCGCGTGAGCTCCAGTACAATGGGACGATGTCCCCAGTTCCAGGGTTACGAGCAGAGAGTAGGTGAAGAGTACGAGGGCAAAAAATGAAAACGGTTCGGGAATGTTCCCTATCCCTACAGACTATGTGAGTACGTCACTGAAGCAACCTGCGTGTGTATCCGTCCAGATGAGGGAGCCCTCTCACTGACGTCACCACAACCTGCGGATCCCCTCTCGCCGACAGCAGCACTGATTCCAGTAGTTCCTCTCACTAACTGCAGCACGCACTGAGAGAGCTTGCCAGTGTGTCACCAAGACAGAGCGCAGGAGCTTCCATGGCTGACACACCGGATGGAGTTCCGTGCTCGAGCCCTGCTTCTCATGCTGCGCATTCATCGCTCCGTCTGTGAACCCCTTATTAGTTTATAAAACAGCTTTGCTTTGAAGTATGTGTGAAAAATGAGCGCAATATACTTAATGCAATTTTTCGAGAAAAATGAAATCTTCTTGTTTGACATAAGCACAGAGTGAACGAGCCCTCGGCGTCCGCGGCCTCCCTGCACGCGCTGTCTGTGAGGAGTCCTGGGACCCGGCGACGCTCATCCTTCTGATGACGAAGTACCGGTGTCTCCGCGGTCATTTATCAAGAAATGAGGCCTCCAGTCTGCCCACTTTAGACGCTCTGGGCTCTCACTGCGTCACTGCCCGTGCAAAAAGGCTGCAGCCTGTCCACGCTCAAAGTGCATGTCAGGAGACTTGCAAGCACTTTGCAAAAAAATAAGCCCAGACTTAACCACACGCGCTATAGAAGGAGGCGGTCCTGGTCACACTTTCTGTTCAATGTGAGGGGGTCTGTGGCCTGCCAACGCACACTCTATAGGTGAGGGAGCCTGTGACCTGCCCACACTCACTGTCCTGGTGTAGAAGCAAGTGACCTGCCCACGCTCGGTTTACTTCTACAAAGGTGTATGAGGTGTTCCTTGCCTCAGTCTGTTAAGGAGGCCTGGTCTGTTATTGTTCAGAAGGCATGTGAGTAAACCCCCAGCTAGTCCATACTCCCTGGCCATCTAAGAAGGCTGCCGCCTGTCTACAAACGCTACCTCCGACTATCCACATTCTCAGTCCATTTGAGGCGGCCTTAGCCTGTCCACACTTACTGTCCTTCGGAGCTGCCCTACGCACAGTTTGCACTCACTCTTCGCCTAAGGAATCATGTGGCCGAGGCACCCCCTCTGTCATTTACAAAGACATTTGGCTTTTCCACACCCTCTGTCGTTGACAAAGAAATGTGGCTTTTCCACACCCATCGTCCATTTAAGGCCACCGCCTGTCACATTCTCATTCAATGACAAGAGGACATGGCATGTCCACACTCACTACCCCCTGTGGGTGTAGGGAGGGCCCACTTGTCCACACTCAATATTCTTGTAGGGTGTCCCTAAATCTTCTCTCACTCACTGTCAATGTCCATGTAATGTGACTGCACTCTGCCCATGGATAATTAAGTCAATGGCCTCCACAATCATTGTCCTTATAAAGATACATCCACATGTCAAGTCAATGTCAACATGATGATGCCCGGCGTGTCCATACTCACCTCCAGTGGTGTAGCAAGGGTCTGTGGCCTGCAATGTAAGCAAAGGAAATGTATTCTCAGTATTCTGATTGGGTCGTGAAAGTCAGACATAGTTTGTGCGTGGCACACTTCTTCGATCCATGGGCCTCGGTGCCATTGGACTTGCCATGCATTTGAAAGGTCTGCCGCTGTTTGCTGTCCATCTGCGCAGGGCACTGCATGTCCACACCCAATATCAATTTGGAGGTGGGCCCTTCCACGTTCGGATCAGACTAAGGAGGAGCGATTATCACGAGAACCAACTGTGTAACAGATGGACATATCCATTTTTGTTGGGCTTGAGGAGATTAACTGATTTGCCCAGAATAACAGGATGTTGAGCCTCCCTGCTGAGACTTGAACACGGTTCCCCATCTTCAAGGTCGACCGCCCTAGCTGTTAGGCCACATCCTTTCAGGGTTGTGTCCCTTTTGTAGTTTAGCCCTGACATAAAATCATGTTTGGCATTTACTAACGCCACTTTGTGTTTTTTTGCGTGCTTTAGGAAATACAAAGTAACGCAGTTCATGGCGCTCCCTTGTGTTACTTTGCATCGGGTAGGCATTATGTTGGTGCAGCATGGGCCTTCCCATGCATCCAAACATGTATTTTGACTCAAACCCAGATTTACAAAGACTTCTAAACCTGGGTTAGAGGAGGCAGACCTGGAAGCAGAGGTCAGCCCGGGACCAGGGTTCAATTCCCGGCTCGGCGGGGTCTTGAGTCCTAAAATGTCCACGGACTCGACAATTCTCGCTCTGGAGCCTACTCGATTCACGGGTTCACACTCTGCGACTCTGGGCAATAGCTTGCTTAATCTCCACAACGGCCTCTCGCGGCGGGATGCCTGGCTTTCAACTTGTGGATACCCTGCTGGGGTTATCTCACAGGGGAATACCAGGACGGGTTCCCTAAGCAAGCGCTTAGATACCGGGTCGGTGATTTGAGCTATATAAATTCATGTACATTTACATTTACATTTACCAAACAGAGACATAATAAAGAGAAATATATATTTTTCTCCTTGTTACTTCCTCTTTCCATGTGTGTTGCATTTTGCATACCGCATGGAAAAATGAATATGCCTCAAGGATTGTGTTTGTTCAGGAAGGCATTCCTTCCTGCACAAAAAAATTCAGATCATAACACAGGCACCTTTGTGCCAGTGCGAGGAGACAGCAGAAATGCTCCATATCTTTGTAAATATGGAGCATTTCTGTTCTCTCTTTTCACACAACACAGCTCAGTAAGTTCCCTTGCTGTGCAGTGTTGTGTGAAACAATAGTATAAGTGTTCCAAAGTCGAAAGAAATCACTAAAACATTCATCAAAAGATACCAATCACAATTTCGTGCACTGATGATTTTCATGGGGCTGGCAGACACATAGCAGGATAAGAAAGAGCCAGAGGTGCATAGTGTTAACACACATTGAAAATGCCAATAGGCCTGACTTATGATCCAAATGTTCCTTTTGTGCACTGGTGGATCTAAACACTCAATAAATCATCAAACATGCACCCTGTCTCTCTTCTTAGCAATTATACATTCATTCCTCCATTCAGTGACCTAATCTTATATGCACCCTCTGACACAACCCCAATACAACACGCACAAACTCGACAACATATGCAAGATAAATTGAAAGAATACATTTAGAAAAAAGAGAACATTCTGTCTAACACATGCTGTCTATAGAGGCGGGCACACGTTTGCAATAATGAAACTCAACATAGCAACGGGTGTCTTAAAGCCTGTGTATTGTACATAGTTTATAGCTATTTTTAAGTTTCAGCACAGCACCAACTTTGAATACCAAAGTGCTCGCAATAGTAAAAAGATAAAACAATGCTTCATTATGGACAAAAGTGTTCTATAACGCAACCACCACCCTACTGCACCACCACCCCCTGTTAGCTCCTCCTGGCTAGTTGTATTCTTCTTAAAAAATAATTAAATAAAAGCAGGAGAAGCAAAGATATAAAAGGGGGCAATAAAAAGAGAACATTCAAAACGAAAGGACTGACCTACCCCCCCCCTGAAACTGAAGAGCACGTATTTTCAGGAGAATGTGCACATGTGTTCAGAAAATGTAGTCATTCACAGGACAAAATAGCCAATGTCTAATGCAAACTGAACTATCACCCCATGCAGTATGCAGTCATTGATGGAAGCAGAACATGAATGACACTCAGACAGACCAGTGGCAGATGAGGGCTGACCCAAAGGCCCTCAATGTTTCTAAATGGATATATATTTTTACATATAATTGTATATTCTATTTAATTTTTTTATAGCCAGGTCCTGGCAGACAACTTAGCCTGTCAGACTGAATGAAGATATTCTAGAAAGAAGTATTACAGTACAAATCTTCTGCCACTAGGGTTTGTTCAATCGGGCAAACCACACCCATTTTCTCCCCTACAAAAGTAATCTGTGAGATTTCCTGGAACAAAATACCTGATTGAAGTCTTTAACATGGTTGTTGGACTTGGCCCTTCTGGCAGGTTCACCCCTAATCTTTTTGCTTTTAATCTATGATCTATGTGGATGATTTTCTGGTCTGTGCGCACTTTTTCCCTGTGTCCCAGAGTAAAGTGTGTGCATGTAGTTAGGCTGGCCTGCTCTCCCATAGGAATGCATGGGGAATGTCTGTGTCCCTGGTAGTTCCTGATGCGTGGGGAGTGCAGACTCGAATTTGGTATGTGCGAGCTCGTGAGAATGAATGCTTCGCAATGGTGTATGTGGCATGTGTGTGCCATGTGTAGAACTGCCACTTCTAGGACTTGGCATATTAATGTAAAATATGCCTGCCGTGTGATTGGCTGGAGCTGGCTGGTGAGCCTGGCTCCAGGAAGGCTGGATGGGTCTGCCCGGTGGTGAGTGTGAGATTAGCATGTTGATGGCTTGGGAGGAGTGCACCTGGTCCCTGATGGGGCTGGACTTTCCCCACACAATGCTGGCTCCACCCCCTGTAGTGCGACTGATGACCCTAGCCCTGCCAGTGAATGAAATGGGTGGTTGAGCTATCAAGGGTACTTCAAAACCAGCTGCGACTGGTTTCCCCCCACCCTGCACCCACAGACAAAGGGTTTTACAGTATAAGAAGGGGCTGTGTCCCCATACAATTTGGTTCTGCTCTCTTCCAGGATCCTTGCCAGAGGGGGCTGCTGCTGGGGTCAGGAGGACGGCCACTTGGACTGTCTCCCTGCCTGGAGACCCAGTGTGCTGGCTCTGGGCCCAGCCTTGCCCCCATGCCTGCCTCCAGACCCTGCTGGAGCTTTTGCTGTGCCTATACTTCTGAGAGCGCTGCTCTCTTGCCCTTAGCGCTGTGAGCGCTGTGTTCTGGCCTCGGGTGCTGGGAGCGCTTAACTTTGCCTTGGAGCGCTTGGGAGCGCTTCGGTTGCCCAGCCGGTGCCCACCCGGCATTTGCTGGATTGTTGTGCTCGCTTCGTGGACTACGAGCGCTCTTGTTGCCGAGCCGGCATTTGCCCGAATTTGCGGCGCATGGCGAGTGCCTACGTCGCTTATATTTTATTTTGAAGCCGGAGCCCACCCGGCATTGCCCCGTTCTTGGATTTTTATTTATCACGAGGGAGCCCACTCCTCGGATTCCGAGACCCAGCCTGCCTGCCTAAAACGGGCCGCCGCGCTGCCCGCGATGACCCGGAAGTGCTGGGTCAGTCAGCCAATCGCTGCGCGGCCCGGGTGAGGCGAACCGGAAGTCCCGCCCCCGGAGCCGAGCAGCGAGGAGAGAAACAGCCGGCCGTGCCCGAGGCTCCCGAGTGAAGGGAGAGCCCCGGCAGAGGAAGAGCCGCCCAGGAGCAGTGTCAGAGCGTCCCCGCCGTCCCGGGCAGTGAGAGGCAGCTGCATTGTGTGCAGAGCGGCCCCGGTTGGCAGCGGGCCACTCCGCAAGAGAGAAGGGGCATTCCTTGAAGATTGGAGCCACGAGGCTCCTGGGGGCATTATCTGAGTCTGAGTCCCCCGTGAGGGACTCCAACGAAGCCCCCATTTGATTTACGAGCCCCGAGAGGCTCCAGGGCCCCGCAGTTGTTCAGAGCCCAGCGAGGCTTCAGCCCACATATTGATCTTTGAGCCCCGAGAGGCTCTCGGGGCCATTTTCATTGTTTAGAGCGCTGAAGCTCTAAATTGCCTATTGGCTGTGTGAGCCCTGAGAGAGGCTCTTGGGGGGTCCCAGTGAGTTGGTCAGAGCCCCGTGGCTCCCACGCTGTGTTCCCTCACCTGTGTTCTTGAGCCCACGAGGCTCCAACATTGCCCATCAGTGATTCACAACTGTCCAGCACTTAGTGGACAGTTGCTACATTTAAAGGCTTGTGTTCTGTGCTGCCTGCGCCGACTCCCTGACAATTTGGACTCAGGGCATTCCAGCCCTTGCAAGGCCAGTTGGCCTGAGGGACAGTTCTATTGTGGTGCTATGTGCACCCTGCGCATTGTAATTTACTGATGTATGTGATTCCTGCGCAAATGTTCTACCTGCACCTCTGAATGTGTTTTAATGCCTCATGTGCAATGTGTTTATGTTTTATCCCCTTTGCTAAGAGTGACCTGCTTAGAGGATTGTTGATGTCCCATTACCTATGCTAAAAGTGACCTGCTTAGGTATTTTATGTTTTATCCCCTTTGCTAAAAGTGACCTGCTTAGAGGATTGTTGATGTCCCATTACCTTTGCTAAAAGTGACCTGCTTAGGTATTTTATGTTTTATCCCCTTTGCTAAAAGTGACCTGCTTAGAGGATTGTTTATGTTATTACCTTTGCTAAATGTGACCTGCTTAGGTGATTGTTTAGGTTTCCTTCCCTTTGCTAAAAGTGACCTGCTTAGGTGATGGTTTTCCTTTTATAGGTCCTGATGATAAGGTCCTAGTTCCCTGCGTGATTTTCCTACAGTGTTTAGGGTTGCGTAGGAGGTATTTACTCTTTACCAGTGATTACTGGTTGTGTGCTGCATTTACTATTTTGGTATTACAGTCATTATATGTTTATGTGCTAAGTATTATACCAACAAGTATTACTTCTAACAAGTGCCTACCCCTGACAGTGGTCCATGTGGCCCTGTCCTGTACATAATCCCTTGTAAATTCTGCCCGTGCCTGTTGGCACATTGTAAAGTTTGTGTGTTATCTAATGCGTTTTTCCCATAATACAAAGGCTATTTGTTATATAACCTTGTGTGGAGTTTCCTTTGTGGTGGGCCTTGGGTGTTGTTGCTGGAGTGCGTGCGCAAATACTTACCTCACATCGCCTCCAAGTTTAGCCTTGCTGCTCGCGCCACGTTACCTAGAGGGTGAGCAGGGGTTATCTTGGCGTGTAACTCCCTTGCCCTGACTTAGGAGTGGTGATCTCTGACTGACTTTGGCGTGAGCCCTGGCCAGCCGGGGATCCCGTTTCTAACAATGGTGCTAAAGCAATC
Organism: Lissotriton vulgaris; assembly: GCF_964263255.1. Classification (NCBI taxonomy): domain Eukaryota; kingdom Metazoa; phylum Chordata; class Amphibia; order Caudata; family Salamandridae; genus Lissotriton; species Lissotriton vulgaris. The sequence goes on from NW_028251687.1 coordinate 76,608, forward strand.
CACCCTGAAAAGACTTTAACATATGTGTTAAATAATAATTCAGGCATACTGCCTTTGGCGTAACTTTTCACAGTAAACAGATGAGACTTCTGAAGCACCCTTTTCTAGAGAACCAAGCAGTCCTATAGCCTCTATCACTGGCTTGCCCAAAAGGCAACCATTAGGCATATTGTCATAAAATTACAAATATTAACAAAATTACAGTTGGCAAAGCTGTATACTAAGCGATACAAAAGGGGATGATGGACGGAGCGTTTGAGCAAATCAAACCCTCACCCCCAGTCAACTGATCTGGGTTTAATCCATCACCATTCTTTAGCTCACTCAGCCACCCCAGTTTAGACATGGCCATATGCAAATCAGTCTGACCCTGTGCCTCATGGGAACAGTACAGCCCAAACTGCCAAGCCATGTCTTCCCTGGACCGGAAACAAGCATCCTGGGACCTGTTTCGGATTCATAATCCTCATCAGCCAGGCTATCTTGAATTCAGTGGCCAAGTGAGCAAGGGACTCACGTCTGAGCATACCCTGCCAATTTAGAGCGAACAAAGCGACACAAAAGGGGATGATGGACTATACATCCTAAGAAGGGTCTAACAAGGATCCTCCCCATGCAAATGATTTACACCCATGGTTCATCAGAGGGGGGAATCAACTGCGAAACCCTTTCCTATTACGGTAATCTGGGATATTCGATGTAACAAAACCTATCTGTAGTCTCTCATACAGACTAATAATAATCATCCCCTTAAATGCTTATTGTCTAGAACATATACTTTTAACAATCAATAAGTCAAGTCAAGCCTGCTGGTTTTATTGTAACTTTTCAGAATAAACAATCAGGCCTATAACCTTTATTATTTATTGGCTTGTCACCATAACCAACTCAGACCAACGTTTTTGGGTATATAAACTTCCCCACAAGGCAACCCTCAGGTATATCGTAATAAAATAACAAATAGATGGACAAAAGTACAGTTGTCAAAACAATTAGTGCTGGGTGGTAAACTCTACTCGGTTGGCCGAGTTTTGCCAATCCTGCGTTCTGAGCTTGTCAGGGCAGGACAAGCAGAGTTTTAACTTTGCAGATAATCTTAACTGTTACCTGCTTCGGATTTTTCTCTAAGGGCAGTCAGGCTTTTATTTGGTGTCCGCTTCTTTGTCACACACGTGCTTATTAGAATTCCCATCACCTGCACCATTGAAAAAAAAAACAGTTACGAAAAAGCCAGCTGATACTGGTGTGGCAACGAGGCCAGGCGATATCTGCAAGCTTTACCCTTCTTCCTTGCATTGACATGTCAGTGCACCATTGACTCTATTGATCTGCCCTGTTTAGGGCCTTCGAAATGGGTAAGCGAGCACCAGACCTACTCAAAAATACCCAGATTGCTGTATCATATTTCCTAACAGCCAGGGCTCCAGTCGGGGGTACCACTCGGGTGGACGGCGTCCCCCCACTTATGTTACCGGGAGCTCGATAACTGGAGCAAATGGAGCCACACATTCACTCTTTGGCCTCTCTGTTGCGAGATTGGAGCTCATTTAGAACGCTGCTCAAGCGCTGGCTTCTCTGATGCAATCACATCTAAGAGGTGAGCGAGGGGAGGCAATGAGTCTGATGGTGCAAGCCACCTTTTGTGACGTCACTTACTGTCATGACATCAGCATCCCCCCACTTTTTTTTAGGACTTTTGCCCCGCTAACAGCCTGTCACGCCATGTATTTCGCACTTGTGTTCCTTGACCCTTGAAAGGAATTTTACAGTAACTTGCTGTTTCAGGGAAGCTGAACTGGTGCAGTAGTTTTGCTAAGTGGGAGCATTACATTTCTTTTGGTGTACTTTCTATGCTCATCTACATTTTAACTTTGCTCCAGCACACTAGTTCAGCTTGTTTTGTTAATACTTTGCTTTTGCACGCAAGCGAGTACCATATGAAAGGCCTGGATGCGTTGTAAACTACAGACACTTTAACACTGATATAATTTGATAGCTACAAATTATCAACAGCTCTAGCACTGTCAGCAATCAGAACGTATAAGTATTTATTTTTAGGTTGCCTAAAGGACTCATAAAAGAAATGCCAGCTGGGGATCCTTCCCTGATGTGCACAGGCTTTAGGCGAGGATCTTGGAAAAGTGTTTTTTAGCAGTAGTTGCAAAGCGCTTTTTTGTTGTTATTTTTGAACATCAGCATTTGTTGTACTTTAGAAGCCTGCAGGGAGACTCTGTGGAATTGATTATGGATGTGTGCACGTTGAACCCCTTACTCCCCTACTCCCCAACTATCTTCAAGTGTCTGGTCCCTAGGAGCTACTGCATACCCCTAAACTGAGTTAACTCTCAGTCTGACTGTGAACAGAACTGTGCTGAGAAGCTGGCCCTTGTCTGCTTGCCATGGAGTCCGGCATGCCACGGCTCTGACCCTGAGAGTCTCGGCAGCAGGGCGGCAGCTGTGGCACAGCAAATGAGAGCTGCGGGGAGGCATAGAAACCCCCTTCATTTATTGTGCACAGCTGAATATATATTTAGGCCTGCACCAGATAACCGGGTTTACTAAATGAAGGCAGCACAAGTCACTGGTGCAGGGATGCTGAGGAAAAGCATTTTGCGGGAAGAGCGGTAACTCTATGCCGAACATTTGGACTGCCTGCCCGTAAACAATTAATTATAATTACTCCGCCCCTGCGCGGAACTCTGCGGAATTGGGAGGAGTTTGTCGGTAACTCTACGGAGTTCAACTACGCGGGCTCAGCCCAGGGCTAAATACAATATTTGGGCCCACATGCATCAAAGTCCGATTTTGCGATTCCTAATTTGCGATTTTTACCGAATCGCAAATAAGGAATCGCAAAACGGGATGCATGATTGAAAGTGCATAAAATTTGAGATTCGGTACAAATCGCAATTTTCACCGAATCGCAAATATTATGCGAATTCCAATTTGCGATTTCGCAATTCCCATTGATTCCTATGGGCCAAAAGGCCCATAGGAATCAATGGGAATTGCGAATTCGCAAATTAGAATTCTCAAAATGTTGATGCATTCCATGGGTGCAGGGGGGGTCCAAAGGACCCCCCCTGCACCCCTGAAATGTATTTTGAAGTGCATGTTTCAAACACACATGTCCTAAGGACATGTGTGTCTGTAACATGACAGTGTTTTGAAATGCAAATTAGAGCATTTTAACACATTTTCGCAAATTACCACGAGGTTCAACCTCGTGGTAATTTGCACTCCCTAATTGCGAATTCGCAATTTTAAAATTAATCATGCATTGCTTTTAAGGAATTGCAAATTTGCGATTCCTTAAAAGCAATCGCATTTTTGGAATTCGCTAAAAATAGCGATTTCAACAAAAATGCTTGATGCATTCCAGAAACCCATTTAGGAATCGCAAACGGCCGAATTTTGCGATTCGCACCGTTTGCACTTCCTAAATAGGTTGATGCATGTGGGCCAAAATCACTCCTCGTGAAGCCTAATAGGGATTACTGTAGTGCACAGATACCATCCCCTCAGTTAGGTCGTGTGGATCACCAACACCAAAACCCTTGCATACTACTGTAATCTGTGAGTTCCTTGTGTCAAGATACCCGCCTATAAGCTTTAGAACTGTGTAATAACAATTTATTTTTAAAAGCGTGTTGCTATCAACAGATGCTTTTGCCAATACGTTTGTCAGACTTTTTGGCTTGAGACTACAACGAAACAGGTCAATTGGAGTGTGCATAATCTGACAACCATCATGTATACAGTTTTAAAATTACAAATATTGACATAATTGAAGTTGGCAAAACATTATACCACCCTTTAATAGAGTAAAAATCCCTAGGGTTTGTCAGAGTGTATGGCTCACACCAAAATCCTTGCCTATTATGGTAATCTGTGTGGTTACATGCAAAAAATACCTGTCTCTAGCCTTTAACACAATATGAAAACAATACACTGTTAAAGGCCCACTTCCTTTAACAGATGCTTTTCACAATAAATGATCTAGGACTAAGTCTTTTGTCAGTCAGAAATAACTTTATTTCGCCCACACAACATCAGCATAAAAAGTATTCTACAAACACATGAACATCAATAGATAAAAAATATTATAAAAATGTAGAGTAACATAGATTAAAACATAAGTAATGGTCATAAGCTAAAAGGAAAACATTAGTTCATAAGTATACACACAAATATTGCGCAGCCCAACATCTTAAATTTCATATTAAATATCAAAATGACAGTTTGATCTCCTTTTGCTCAGAGCCGATAAAAAGAACGAGGCCTAAGTGAAAGGTGTAACGAGATATGACAGTAATTGAACACTATATAAGGCTACACAACATTGTTTTAAATTCATTTTAAGAATAAGGGGGACAATAAATCTTTTTCTTTCATCACTATAAAATTTACAGAAGAATAAAAAGTGAAGATCGTTCTGAGTAGATCTCTTATCGCAAGGGTAAAATGGGAGTGCAGTAATCGCATACAATTTGGGCGGGAGGACTAACATGAGGGGGATATCATTTAAAGGAAATTTCATTAAACCTTTGCATGCTCGTGACGGAACCATTCCGTCACAAGCCACGGTGGTGCTGTGCTGGTGACGGAATGGTTCCGTCACGGCCCGGCCGGCACGCCTGCGCGGCGCAGATTTCGCGCCTGCGCTGAGCGTTCCATTGAGCGGGCGGGGTCGTGACGGAACCATTCCGTCACAAGCGCAGCATCTCTGCGTCTCATGAGGGAGTGGTTCCGTCACGAGCATGACGGCGCCGCGCCCCCCCCCCACCCCCAGTGGCGCGGCGGAATTACCGCCCCGGCCAAGGGGTTAAAATGTATCTATGTTGTAAATTTGTAAAGAATGATATATAAGTGGAGTTCACATTAGTTACACATATACCTGGGGCAGCGTGATATAACTTGACTGTAGTAAGTTTAAAGTCAGTATCGTGCCTCTTTGTCTGTAGATGGACCAATTATTGAGTTTTCAACTCCTTTTGGGATATTGACTGGCACATCTTAAGATCCTCATAGTGATAATGCAACCCAGCATCCTGAAGATTAAATTCGACATAACTTAACCATCTTATTTTACCTGCGCCATCTAATTTCAGGACTTCATTTACAATAACTATAGTCAAAGAGAGGGTTTCTTTACGTCAGACTGAATGCAACATCATAATTGGTGCAATACAAATCTTATCAATAATATAAGGAACTCTCAACTCCATGTGGCAGTTATAGTTAAAGCACGACTGGGAAGGGAGACCAGATTGTTCAAAAAGGCATCTTCTATGCACTGCCATTTAGAGACATCAGTGATACCCGAAACAGCTGCGCCATAAGAGTCGGCGGATAGTGTTTTCGCCTTGTAAACCTTTTTTATCACTTCAATTGGTCCCGAGTTTTTTTCACAAATTTGAAGAGGGCCCCAAATTTTTTTTTCCTTCAATGGTTCCCTATTAGAGACCATATTTCTCCAATTATTATCTTGATCAAACACGATCCCTAAATAGTTAAAAGAGTCTACAACGTCTAGCTTTACCCCTTCATCATACATTCGTGGCTGTTTCTGCTGCTTTGGCCCTGCCACAAGAACAAAGGACTTAGAATAGCTAATTTTCAGATCAAGATTATTCATACATTTTGCATCCTCCTTTACGGGTTGACGCAGCATGTTGCCTGAGCGTTCAAGAATCACTGCGTCGTCAGCATGGAGGAGTATCGGGACTGAAAGAGAATTAATGAGTGGAGCGTCTGATAGATCCTAGCAGTGCAGATTCTACAGCATTAGGATAAAGCAAATAAAAAGGGCGCAAGGACGCAACCCTGCCTCACGCCCCTAGAAATTTTAAAATGTCTGGTGCACTCTCCTCCCTTGCCAAACCTAACCCAAGCTGTGGCTCCAGCATACAGGTCACGGATTACATTTATAATCTGGATCTCAATTCCCATTGCCTCCATGATCTGCCACAGCTTAGATTGTGCCATCAAAGACTGCTGACAGATCCATGAAGGCAAGGTATAAGTGACCATTCTTGGCTGGTGTATATTTGGCTGTTATTAAATTTAAATTCAGACACTGATCCACTGTGCCCTTTCCTTTTCTGGACTGGCATGGGATTATTATGTTCTTTTCCTGGGCCAATTCCCCAAGCCTGTTTAGTAACCAGCCCATTCGTTTCACGGTTGAATCTAATAAGGATATGGGCCTCTAATTTGTTCGCACTGCCTTAGCCCCCTTTTTGTAAATAGGTACAATTACAGTAATTATCCATGAAGATAGCGCACCTGTTCGGACAATTTTATTAAAAACGTTTGTAAGAAGTGGCGCCCAAAGATCTTGATGATAGAAAAAGAAATCGATTGGGACACCATCAGGTCCAGGTGCCTTCGCTCTTTTACACTGGCTAAGGGTGTGTCTTGTTTCTTCCTGAGTAAAGAGTACACTATCTCCTAATCTGCATAAAACTAGAGTGGGTGGTTGGTCAGTTACCTCCTGAGTGCTACCAAACATTCCTTCAAAATGGGTAATCCACGCCTCCTGGTCCACATGAGTATCTGTCGTCATTACCCTTTCATCTCTCAGAAAAGGAGCATTGCCCAATGACCAAAAGTCCTGTGAGCTACTTAATACAGCCGCTCTTTGTAATCTCTCCCACCACTCCTCCTTTGAAAACTTTAACCTTGTTAGTCTTGCTTTTTTATATAACTGGTGTAAGGACTTCATCAAGATTTGATCTCTAGCTTTTAACTTCATAGCCATATGAAGCTTTTTGAGTGTTTTCGCATATTCATCATCAAACCAGGTGGGACCCTTATGGTGCCCATTGAATATAGAGCGTAGTAAGTTATTTTTACTTTCTAATAAAATTTGCTCAAAGGCTAAAGTTGTGCCATTATCAATCCTTGCATCTAAGCAGATTATTATCTCTGATGCTTGTTTGGAGACTATATTCCCAACAAACTTCAGAGTATCGACTTTTCCCATTTCAAAACAATCCCATTTTCCCTTGCAATCACTGGGTTGAGAGGGAAATTAACAAAGGGTTTCTTTTTTGTAAGGATGGAATAAGAAACATGATTGTGGCGCGGTCACAGAAAGTATAAAAGTCGATCGTGAATTGGGTATAAAACGCTTGCTTATGGGATCTGAGACTAAAACAAAGTCAAGGGTTGAGAAGTGGGAGCGAGTAGAAAATGTGAAGTTTACCTGTCCAGCGGTGGTATCAACAGTATTTAACATTACAAGGTTATTTACTATTAATAACCTGTTAAGGGCTTTGCCATATTCATTTTGGCTAAAATGGGGAAGAGGCCACCGTCTTCGTCTACTAGCCCGCAAGCTGGCGAGTTAACCTTATTGCAAGGGTGAGCGTTTAAATCACCTAAGCAGATTATGTCACAAGGTTTATGATATACTTTCTCCAATTTAGCAATGTCTTTTTCCAGAGGGACCAAGATCATAGCTTGATTGCCACCAAAATTATTATTGAAAAAATGTATAAGAATCCAAGATCTATTTTCTGGAGCTCAAGAAGGATAATATGATAATATGGTGATGTATTTAGAAAAGTTTTAACCTTTAAGGGAAAAGCATTAGAGAGTAATGTTAATAAACCTCCCTTTGAACGACCAACAGTTGAAGGTATAGCGGGTGTGTGGAATGAGCAATATCCACTTAAGTAAACCTGATCAATTTTCCAAGTCTCCTGGAGACACAGGATATCACGCCCATTAGCAAGGAAAGCCAGTCAGAGTTAAACTTTTTTTGATTATAACCTGCAATATTCCAGGAAATAACTGCGGTGAACTCCAGAGTGTTCTACATACAAATTAGACTCTGAGACAGAGTTCAATTATCTAGCTGTGTGCTTGGATTTGACTGAAGATTTAAATAGGGGATAGGAGTCGCAGCTGTCCCATTAGGAGCTACTTTATATTGATTGTTAGAGGATGTTAAGCATCGATCAACAAGTCAATCACATTCTATTGTATCCGCCAATAAAGTGAATCTGTTCCTCAGGAGTGGGTTGGGGAAGGTATAGACTAGATGGACAGCAGGAAAGATGAGAGTTGTTTACTTTATGGTGTGCAGGTTGAAATGGTCTACAAGGCTTGTAAAAGAAACCCAGTGGGAGTGCACAGTTTTCACTATAAAGGGAGGGGGGTTTTGGTAGTATTCCTGAAAGGTCACCTACCATGTACTGGTTGTTGAAGTTAATAATCATGCCATCTCCTGCTATAGTTTTTGGGACCCTTCCTATCCAATTTACTCTCCTGACCATAATAAGATGTTGATACAGATTTAATATGTCCCCTGTGTGTTTGAAGAGCCAATGCAGGGCTTTATGGATTAGCTGCTCTGTAGTTTCTTGTTGATCCAGTTTTAATTCTGGAGAATTTGCTTGTACTGTGACAAAGGGACAGGCTGCTGGTTGAAGATTTAAAGTTACCCCTGATTTCACTGTAGAGAACAGTTGATTAATAGTATACCTCCTATGATGAGCACCCAGGCCAGCCCCGCTTGAACAAGCGTGATTTGCAAGAGAATGAACATTCACATCATCAATCCCCAGCAAATCAAAGTTGCCTAGAGCTGGGTGGGATAATTACTTGTACAATTTACATTCAGTGCAACAGCTAAATAGCAATTTAGTTTATCAGAGAGGGGTTGGCAAAGAGAAAAGCACACTCATACCAATTTATAGAAATTTCTTTTGTATTTTAAGTAAGACAGATAATACTGTAGTCATATCAGCGATATATATACAACATAGAAAAGTGCAGTGTGTCCCCAGTGATATTGTGAGCGAAAAACACAAAACATAAAACAGTAATTGGTCTATACAATTTTCAGCTATAGATATTTACAAAAAAGGAAAATGACCAAACGCAATAATAGAAACAATTTGTAATCAGTGACTATCTGCAATCATAGACACTGTGTTTGTAAGGTTCATTTCCTATGGCGTCGACGGCGTTTCGACCCGTTGGATGAGGGTCTCGTCAGGACTAAGCAGTGAGGGAAATCTCGTGGTGCGTTTTATTACGCAACCCATGCGTGAAGAAATAATTAAATTGACTTACAGTGAACCCAGGGAATTACCTGCTCGCCGAATGCGTATGCTCAATCTCGTGTCTCTAGGAGTCTGTTACCGCACAGACGCCCGGAGACACGCGATTGAGCATACGCATTCGGCGAGCAGGTAATTCCCTGTTTATCCCTCGCTTTGACGGCACTGACCGCTACCCCTCAATATAGGACTACCACTCATTCCATCTACAGTGTGCCCGGCTGGGTTCACTGTAAGTCAATTTAATTATTTCTTCACGCATGGGTTGCGTAATAAAATGCACCACAAGATGTCCCTCACTGCTTAGTCCTGACGAGACCCTCATCCAATGGGTCGAAACGCTGTCGACGCCATAGGAAATGAACCTTACAAACACAGTGTCTATGATTGCAGATAGTCACTGATTACACATTGTTTCTATTATCTATTTCATTATTGGTCATTTTCCTTTTTTGTAAATATCTATAGCTGAAAATTGTATAACCACTTACTGTTTTATGTTTTGTGTTTTTCACTCACAATATCACTGGGGACACACTGCACTTTTCTATGTTGTATATATGTCGCTGATATGACTACAGTATTATCTGTCTTACTTGAAATACAAAAGAAATTTCTATAAATTGGTATGAGTGTGCTTTTCTCTTTGCCAACCCCTCTCTGATAAACTAAATTGCTATTTAGCTGTTGTACTGAATGCAAATTGTACAAGTAATTATGCCACAGGAACCACTGTTCTTTGGATAAACACATTACCCTGGTTCCGTCGTGAGTAGGGTCTCCCTTGTTCTCTTTTCTCGCAGAGCTGGGTGGGGGGCAAACACATGAGGGAGGACACATGTTTGAGAGACGGGAAAACTGCAAAAGATAACTCTGTTCTGCCCAACTTGGAAGAACATAATTTTTCTTAGCAGGGTGTTTACAATCAGTTGATGGCTTTGATACAACTAGCGCTCCCTGGGGACTTCGACGCCCAATGGCACAATAGACAAGACAACACTAGAGGAGGTGGGGTTGCCATCCTTTTCAACAAACGCCTTTTAGTGGAAAAGATACTAACAGAGAGTATTGAAAACGCTGATGCTCTAGGTGTCAAAATCACAACTAAATCCTCCTGCCTAGTAATCCTAGTAGTTTATTGCCCCCCACAACCGACCCCCAGGTTCAACAATCTATTCTTTGAGATGGTTAGCGACCTCTGCTCTCGCTATCAGCATCTCCTAGAGGTAGGTGACTTCAACTACCACTGGGACAGCACACCTAGAAAGTAGCTGGCTAGCCAGCTTGAGAGCTCCATGAGCTCATTAGGGCTTCACCAATTAGTGAATGCCCCAACCCATAGCAAGGGCCACACACTTGACCTCACCTGGACCTCTCAGCCTCAAACCTGTCTTAGTGCCATTGGCCCATGCCCTGGTCCGACCACTCGCTGATCAGCTGCAGGGTTCCGCTGGGTAGTCAGCCGATGCACCCACCCTTAGGGTGGAAAACCATATGTAGCTGGAACCGAATTGAGGCTGACATACTGGTGGGCACCTTAGCCGGGCTCCCTCGGAAAGTACCCCTGTCTAGCACCCTCGACCAAGAATGTGTAGCCATAGCCGATACACTCAGCAAAGCTATTGACCAAGTTGCCCCGGCATGCAGAGTGAAAGTCAGAGATAAAAGCAAAGTAGCCCCTTGGTTCAATTAAGACCTGAGGTTGAGAGAGCAAACTCTTCCCCAAGCGGAAAGTCGATGGCGGAAATCTGGCAACCAAGTGGAGCTTGAGGCACACAAACTCCTACTAGCCACATATAAAAAAAGCCATCCTGACTAGGAAGGCTGAATTTTACGAGGCTAGAATTATGGGGGCCTCAAACAAACAGAAAGAGACCTTCAACATTTTGAAAGAACTCAGCCAAATGTCACAGCAAAAATAGACATACCCACCAGTAGACTGTGAATCCTTCCAGACCTTCTTCCTACAGAAGGTCAAGGACATCCTTGTGGAGATTGAGAATACCCCAACCAACCGGGCCCCCCTGACCAGCAGCCGGCGCTTCCTATGCCCGACAATCAACTCCCATCCTTCCCTAACTTAGACCAAGTCTCCATGTCTTGCCTGATGAACCGTGCTAAATCAGGCTCTCCGGTAGACCCTTGCCCCCCCAGGGTGTTCTGCATGGCCCTGCCCTGCCTAGAAAGTCAACTTCTTGCCTTTGTGAACCGCTCCTTCACAGACAGGCTACCTCCCCTTCGTCCTAAAGGAAGCTAGGGTCACTCCCCTGCTGAAGAAACCAGGGGTGGATGCCACTAGTCTTCAAAACTATAGACCCATCTCCCAGCTTCCCTTTCTGAAAAAAGTTGGTAGAGCAACACATCCTAACATCACTCTTGGCATTCCTAGAGAAACACCAGCTACTCCAGGAGCATCAGGCAGGTTTCAGGGCCCACCACAGTATGGAACTGGTGATGTTATCGGTAGTTGATTAACTCCGAATCAAAGCCAACAACAAAAAACTGTGTGCCCTGGTTCTGTTGGACATCTCGGCGGCATTTGACATGGTCAACCATGCTCAGCTCCTAACCCGTATCACTGAACTGGGTATCTGTGGGACAACATACCAGTAGCTCAAGTCCTTTGTGTCCGGACGGTCCCAGAGGGTTCAGCAAGGGGAGCTAGTGTCCATTAAAGGCGCTCTTAAGTGTGGAGTCCCCCAGGGGTCAGCACTGTTGCCACTTCTTTTCAACATATACCCCAGCCTTTCATAGCTGCCCTTGCACGCATGAATTGCCAAATTTTTAATTACACGAACAACACTCAGCTTATCCTCCAAATCGATAGCAGTCAACAGGCATCCCTACAGGTACAAAATGTCCTGAGATACACATTGAATTGGATGACTAATAACTCCTTGAAAGTCAATCCTGATAAGACAGAGCTCCTGGTCATCTCGTCCAAGTCTAACCCCTGGAGTGACCTCTTTTGGCCCCAGGAGCTTGGGACCACCCCCATGCCAGCAACAGTTGTGAGAAGCCTAGGCCTCAATATTGATGCAGAGCTCTCTATGGACAACCAAGTAGTCACAATCACCAGGACTTGTACAGGCCTTCTTAGACAGATGTGAAGACTTGCCCCCCTTCTCTCTCCAACGGCACTACAGATGATAATATCGACCACCATCATATCGAGACTAGACAACGGGAACGCCTGTATATTGACCTACCAGAAAAATTAACCAATAAACTACAAGTGACCATGACGATGCCGCCAGGTTGATCTTTAGGCTTCCCAAAAAGGCACATGCGACCCGGCTGCTGCATAAATTTCATTTGCGCCCCATCAAGCAGAGGGCTAAGTTTAAAGGCCTCTGCATTGCCCATAAAGCAATTTACGGCCAGGCTCCAACATACATCAAGGAGCATCTGGGGAACTACGTGCCGGGCCGGAAACTGCGATCTTCCAAGAGCCGACAGCTGACGGTCCCCCGGTTCAAAACCGCATCCAAGGGAGGTAGATCCGTCTCTGTTATGCTCCCCCAACTCTGGAACAATTTGCCCGACAGCTTCCGCAAGGAAAGCGCGCACCTCCTTTTCTGGAAACACCTCAAACCGGTCCTGTTCAGGGAAGTCCTGGAGGCACGCCAATAATCCACATATAGGCACCAGATGGAGAGAGGCTTGTTTGTGTTCACTCTCTAGCGCTAAGAGACCCCTGGGTAATTATGCGCTATAGAAATGTCAGCTAACAATAACAGTATTGGTACAGGATCCGCAGCCAAATCATTGGAAACGCCCAAGTGAAATGCCCTGAGTAGCGAAAAATTACAATGGTCAGAGGTGGTTGTTTGTGCCTGTCCCACCATTCCCCAGCCCACAACAGAGATTGGAAGACTATTACACAACAAAGACACATATTCCTCTATTTTTCTCTATCTTGTTAACACCTTAGCCACAGCTGTTATTTCGCGGCAGTGCGGCGGTTCCGTGAAGTGGGTGGGGGCCACGTCGGCCGTTGGACGTTCGCAGCACCAGCGAGGTAATGCTCGCGACGGCCAACGGCCGACGGCAGAAGGGAAGGGGTTAAAAGGGGTTGCGAAAGGAGAGAAAAAGATTGTTCCAACTTCTCACATAGATCGTCTGACAATTCCGGTGCAACCCTCAAACTGGACAAAGGTAGGAGCTCTGTGTCTCGCTCACTAGTTTTCAAGAGTCTCGCAGTCTTTGGCACAATGGTCTTATTCACCCTCACCCTCCTCTTTTTGCCCAGAGGTTCAATCGGTTGGCTGTTTTGAGTTTCAGATAGGGGTTCTAGAACAATATCAGAAGAAGATATAGTGCCAGCAAGTACTGCAGGGATTGGAGAAGTTAGTAAAGGGCCAGATCCAGGTCCAGATACGCCTAGCCAGGATCTTACCTCCTCAAGTGAGAGGCGCCGCTCCGTAATCTCAATCTCTTTTAAGAGGACATCCGCTGCTCTTAAAAGAAAGGAGCCTAGCGTATTGATGATCCCGCCCCCTGATTCATTTGGTTTCACCGTCTGTTTTACCATATATGTAGGAGAACAGTGAGGGATGGCTAGATACCAGGCATTAGGGGGGTGGCCAAGCCCAGCCTCCTCCAGGTGAAGACCGGAGCAGATGGGCCCGCCCTTGGCCCAGGCTGCGGGAGCCCTGTCCCGCTTTTGAGCGTCTCCTGGCACTTCCAATAGGTGAAAGTGGCTCCTGCTGCGATGGCGTGTGGGGGTTGGAGTCCCCGGCTAACGCGGTGAAGAAATGCTGCCCCAGAAGAAAGGTTATGGGCTCGAAGTAATCATGTGCATATATGTGGACGTGGTGTGAAGGTTTCCACTTTGTGGAACAACTCTACATATCATATGGATGGCAATTCTGAAAGCCACGGGCTTCACGTCCTCTGTACTTTTCTCCAGTCTGTGGCCCTCTGGACAAGGTCGAAGAGCTAACTCCTCTGTCTTATGTCATATTTTAATAATACGCAGATCAGACCTAAGGCTTTTAGACATAACGCTTGCCAGTGCACCAATTTGGTGTATAGCTTGTCACCGAAACCAACTCAGGCCTATTGTTTAAGTGTACATTTTCTGACAAGGCAACCGTCAGGCATAAAGCCACAAAGTTACAAAGATATACAAAGTTACTGTTGGCTAAGCAAAAACAATCTCCTTAGAAGGCCTAGCAAGGATTTTCACAGAGCACATTTTCTTTAGCCACTGTTTGTCACTGAGGGTAACAAATTCCAAATTCCTCACCTACTACAGTAATCTGTGAAATTCCACGTAGAAATATAGGGGCATATTACCAAGGGCAAGTATCGCCGATTTTTCGGCTAATTGTGCCGAGAAAGCGGTGATACTGCTAGAGCCCTATTAACAAGGGCATTTTAAAACCAGGCCCACGCCCACTTTGCATGTCGGCAATAAACATCGCTAATGACATGCAAAGTGAGCGTTCCCACGTCCAACCACATGAAAAATGTGGTTGGAGGTGGGAACACCCTATTACCAAGGAAGGCGATGGGAGGAAAAGACCTACGATAAACTCATTTATTGCAGGTCTCCCAACGCCTGCTCTGACCAGGCGTTAGGCATTGATAACATGGGGGTGTGGATCATAAAGCTGAATCCACCCCCCATATTATTAAGGCCCACATTAGCGCGTGAAACCAATGTTTGTTTTCATGCGCTAATGTGCAATATCGCCGACTATCATCGGATTTCTATTCACCTACCTGATGTGCATTGATAATTGCGTGCTAAAACGGCGATGAAATCCGGCGATAGCCGGTGATACGGGAATGTGCGTTGTGCGTTTTCCAACGCACTCCTTGGTAATATGCCTCATACTTCTCCGCAGGCTAATAACAAGCCACCTTTAAGTGGATTGCTGTTAAGATGAGCTTTTCACAATTAATATGTCAAGCCTACTGTCTTTATCTTATTATTTCATAATCAATGCATCTGCCCTAAAGCCATGATCATTAGCTTGCCGCCAAAGTCAACTCAGTCCAGCTTTATTGTTTATAAGCTTTGCCATAAGCCAAAAAATGCAATGCAAGTACTGTTTTTCAGTGTAAGCACACGCCTTACATCCAATCATAATAATAATGAATGTTTTTGTTAATAAATAATTTTAAAATAAAAATGTTTATTTGGTTGAAAACTATTTTGTATTTTATTCAGTATAATATTTGTAGGTACTTGTGATATGTATTTAACATTATAATATGTTTTTATTTGTTATTTTTGATATTAAATATATTTGTATTTTTATTTGTATAATATATATATATCGACGATCAACAGGTGTGCTGAGTCATTTCTTTTGGGGGGGAGGAGATTTCAGGGCATGTAAGCACGAACGAAGCAGCAGGATTTGGCAAACAGAAAGCAGGACTCCATGCAGTGCAGGGCGCTGAAGAAGGCTATGTGCTGAAATGCATTCGCCGCCACTGTGATGTTCCAAATAAAGCATTTTTCTTTTCTTCGATTCCCCTCTGGCATCTATTTTCTTCGATGGGAGAGATGTGCCAATATATTCTCTGCGCCGGCCAGGGGTGCAGTACAGAAGGCCCTGCTGCGTGAAGTGACCTGGACTTTTTACCGGTATTACGTTGGTTGACAGCGTCTACACGACTCGTGGTACCGAGATGTCCGGAGACCACCATTTTTTTTAGACCAACACGAGAGGAGAGAGGTATTTCAACTCCATTAGGGCGCTATACTGTCGCATGACTGCCCCATCTCCATTGCGGTCTCAATCCATTTGGTAGTAGCAGTCCAAGGAGACCCAAGGAGGTGGCCGTGGACTTTGGAGATCATTTGGGGGATACCTGTACCACCTACCTGCACAGAAGGAACATGCCCGCACCAGCGTGTTTCACTTCTCCCTATGCCGCCAACCCAGATACATAAACATGATGTATGCTGGGAGTTGTAGTTGGGACATTTGTACAACGATCAACAGGTGTGCTGGGTCATTTCTTTTGGGGGAAGGAGATTTCAGGGCACGTAAGCACGAACGAAGTAGCAGGATTTGGCAAACAGGAATCAGGACTCCATGCAGTGCAGGGCACTGAAGAAGGCTATGTGCTGAAATGCATTTGTCTCCACTGTGATGTTCCAAATAAAATGTGTTTCCTTTCTTGGATTCCCCTCTGGCCTCTGATTTCTTTGTTGAGAGAGATGTGGCGATATATTCTCTGCGCCGGCCATGGGTGCAGTACAGAAGGCCCTGCTGCGTGAAGTGACCCGGACTTTTAACTGGCATTACATTGGTTGACAGCATCTACACAACTCGGGGTACTGAGATGTCCGGAGACCACCATTTGTTTAAGACCAACACAAGAGGAGCGAGGTATTTCACCTCCATTAGGGTGCTATATTGTCGCATGACTGCCCCCTTCTCCATTGCGGTCTTAATCTACTTGGTAGCAGCAGTCCGAAGGGACCCAAGGAGGTGGCCGTGGACTTTGGACTTCATTTGGGGGATACCTGTGCCACCTACCTGCACAGAAGGAACATGCCCGCACCAACGTGTTTCACTTCTCCCCATGCCGCCAACCCAGATACATAACCATGATGTATTCTGGGAGTTGTAGTTGGGACATTTGTGCAACGATCAACAGGTGTGCTGAGTCATTTCTTTTGGGGGGAGGAGATTTCAAAGCATGTAAGCAGGAACGATGCAGCAGGATTTGGCAAACAGGAAGCAGGACTCCATGCAGTGCAGGGCACTGAAGAAGGCTATGTGCTGAAATGCATTCGCCGCCACTGTGATGTTCCAAATAAAGCGTGTTTCCTTTCTTGGATTCCCCTCTGGCCTCTGATTTCTTCGTTGGGAGAGATGTGGCGATATGTGTATATATATATATATATATATATATATATATATATTTATTGTGTTGATGATATTTTGTTTGTTTTAAATTTTGAAATGACTGGAGTGAGAATTGTAAATGTTACCCCTTTTCAATCCAACACTTTCCCTACTGATACACTGACTGGAGTGGGAATCGTAAATTGTATCCCTTCACTATCCAACACTTTCCATACTGTTGCACTCATTGGAGTGGGAATAGTAAATGTTATTCCTCCGCTATCCAACACTTTCCCTACTGTTGCACTCACTGGAAGGGGAATAGTAATTTTTATCCCTCTGCTATCCAACACTCTCCCTACTGTTGCACTCATTGGAGTGGGAATAGTAATTTTTGCACCTCCGCTACCCAACAATTTCCCAACTGTTGCACTGACTGGAGTGGGAAATTTAGGTTTAAAGAGTTTTAAATAGGTAAATGTTTTAATTTATAATAGAATGTTTTTTAAATAGATTTTATGTTATTGGTATATGTTTATTTATATATCTTTATTTATTTGTTAAATTTGTATTTATTTTTAAAATTATAAAATACATTAAAATTATTAGTTTAATAATTGTTTTAAAATAAATGAATATATATATAATAATTATTATAATATGCGGGTTTAACTTTTAAAATTAAGTTTATTTGTTCTATTTGTTAAAATGTATATTCAATCTAATTAATTTTTTTAATTAATTTTATTCTTTAATATATTTAATATTTATGACTTCATTTTATGTATATAAAAACAATATTTTGTACAATTATATTTATAACATCAATATCTTTTTTTCAATATTTTTGTACTTACCAATATAATTATAGGATGTCGATATTTTTGACATCGATATTTATAACTCGATATTGTGATATGGCGATATTTTAGTTGTCGATATTCTGTCAGTGAATTGAAAATCACATTCACCGGACAGGTAAGGCGGCCTTATGGTAGTTCACACTCAATGACCATGTATGAAGAAGACCTGTAAGCCTCGAATACCAGGCCTGTGGCCTGTTGACACTCACTGTCCATGCACTTCTCAGCTGCACAGCTGTTTGTCCGCTCCTCAGGACTGCTCCCCGTTAGTCACCCTGCCTAGCCCAGAGATGACGTGTTACAAGTTCCTTGCCTCTGGTCTCGCACCTCTAGAGACCTCATTATCATCCGGCTGTGGTGGCGCAGTGCCCGCCACCATTCTCCTGCCCTTCCCGTGCTCTCTCAATCCCCATTTAACATCCTGTCATGGAAACCCTTCCGGCTGCTTCACATTAGCTCTCCTGCTGCAGAGATCAGTGCAATCCCTGCAGCCCATGTGCGCATGGCTCGTGTGGAATACGGTTCCACTGAGAGGGATTTGCATAAACGAAGGGGGTGCTAATATTAGCTTTTCCTACAGATTACAATGGTATATATCTGTATAAACCACCCCTAGGAAGGTGAGGGGTCTCTCGCAGGAGCGTCTCGCAAGGAATATATATATATATATATATATATATATATATATATATATATATATATATATATATATATATATATATATATATATATATATATTATAGTTGCATTTTCATCTTGAATCCGCAAGGGTGACCAGGCGTCCCGGGGCAGTACCGGGTTTCAACATCTGTCCCGGTACATTTCGACATATTTGGCTCATGACCCGGTTTTTAGGGAGGGTCAACTGAAACCAGGGAGAGGCACATTTTTTAGGTGTTTCCCAGCAGGGCTGGTTAGCAGCTGTTATAAGTGAGCAGTTATATTAACAGGTATGATGCTGGTTTTTAAAATTAAATTTTATTATGTTGATAAGGGCTGTTATTCTTTGCCACTCTGTTGATGTAAAATAGTAGTCCTTCCTCTATTTTTACGAAATGTCCCGGTTTTTGGGTCACAAAATCTGGTCACCTTAATTATCACGCACAGTTCGTGAAACTAGGTGCTGGATTCAAAGGCCTCTAAATGCAACTCTGGGCACAACTGCCTGTGTGCCAGTCTGCGAGCCTCAAACACAAATGTAGAACTCCAAACTACGCATGGCATAATCTCCCTTAGAGAATAACTGGTGATGCCCTCCAAAATGTCCTGGAAATGTCCCCTACAATGCTCACCTGGCATGACGTCATGCTGTAACTCCTCCACTAGTGAGAAGTGAGCAGTATGAGCATGCGCACATCCATGTGCCTGCTGTCACTGCTGTCCAGAAAAAAATGGACCACCCGTGCCAGGGCACAAAACAGAGCCCAAAGAGATCCCGTTCCGAGGCCCCCTTTAAAAAACTGCTGGTGCTCAGCACCAGTGAGACCCTGCCCACTTAAAGCCTTGGGTATGATGTTACATGTTGTATCACATATCTGGATGCAATGACAAAAACAACACAATTAAAGTCGGGGGCACACTATGCTAAGCACAGATGTTTTGTTTACGTGTTTTAAGCCACGCCCTTAATTACATTGGTTATGCCCCTTTGTGAGACCCCGAGCTTTTTTCATCCCACTTAAATCCCTGCTTCTGAGGATGATTGAATGAGTACCACTGAGTTGGGTAACAATAAACATCTGCTGTTCAGTGCTAAGATGCCCTAAGTGATGAACGTGCGCTTTACAAACATATTCAGTGTTTCCCTTTTGAGAACTTCAGGGCATAAATATTGGCAGCGGCAGAATACTCACGAACTGTCATGAGCTGAGATGTGAGGGAGTACAGAGAAGACACATCAGTGGATATATATCTAACAGATTTGTGTGCACTCGTCTGGGGACATAATTGCAGACAATAACAGTGCCTGCTTTGCAGAATTTCATCACACAGGAGTGCATTCGAGGACAAGGGGGATGTGTGAATAAGTGGGGGCAGTGAAGGAGGGGTGAAGTGTGTGATACTGGGTGTTTGATGGCCTGCATCATTGTCTGGACTTATCTGTGCATGAAGGGCATGTGTTTGTGATGTGAAGGGCTGTGAGAACTTCATCAGGGTAGGGACAGAGCAATCAGTGGTTACTGAGCCCAGATTGTGACAATCAGAGCATTTTACCACTTCTGTCCTGGAGCTTCACCTTATTACTGAAGCCAAATTGAGCATCAAGTACACCCCTTTAGCATTTGACCGTTTGGATACCAAAGACGAACAGTCTGGGGCGTGCTCAGGGAATCGATGTGGGGTTAGAGACTCAGAACTCAACAAACCATCCATAAGGATTAATACATCAGTTTCCAGCTAGAGGTTTTACTTAAGAAAGAAAAAATAATTTACTTGTGCACACAATACTGTGCATAAGACTCCGAAGGCCTGTATCGAAATTATCGGTCGCAGTGCAATTGATGAAACAGCCCCTGAGGTTCCACTTCAGACTTAACACAATATGTAACTGCGCTAAAATAGACCTTGCCCTCTAAATGGAATCCACAGAAGTGGCGTAGCATGTGTGTGGGGGTGGGGGCATTGGGGGCGGTCCACAGGGGCCGCTGCCCCAGGCACAAAATTCTTAGGGGCACAAAATGTTAAAAGAAAGTATTAGGAAGGAGGGGTGGGGGGGAGCAGACCACAAACAACTTCTGTGTGTGTAAAAGGCCACTTTATTGGAACAGGTGCACATAACAATTAAAAATTCCTTGGCCAATGCCATACAAAACTAAACCTCACTAAATAAAACACTTACCTAACCCCTACTCCCCTCCCCCGCCCCTAACAGTTATTTGAAACCCGCCCCCACCCAAGCATTACAACATTACAAAAATACAATATCATAATTCAATGCATAAAACATAGGCTTATAAAACTAAACATCTATTATCAAAACTCCCCTGCCTGCCCCTTCACCACTTAACGATCACCCAACCTCTGTAAGTGTCCCAACAATCAACCTGCCCAAACAATCCCTGTCGATGACCCAACTTTTAACTAACCAACACAAAAACTCTGCCAACCCTGGCAAAACTTCCACTATCCCCGCCACCCAGAAAGCCGGGGGGGAGGAGACTACCCCTCCTTTCTGCCCCACCAACCAAAACGTTATTAGCGCCTGATTGATACCACTAATCTCTCAGTTCCATGTTAACCCTCAATTAGTCCACCCTCGAATGGTCCTGCACGTTAAGACACCTAGATAGAACTTCTCTAACCTCCAACAAATAGAGGTCCATACCCATTCTGGATAAGTGGACTCCATCACTCCTGAAAAACTCCACAGACTCGAACTATGGCACACTCTCCCAAACCCTAGGTTCCTGCAAAATCTAGAGATCTCCAGATTAACCTTCTTACGCGCCCTATCAATCTCCCTGGGATTCCGCGCGCCCCTCCAAATTCTCCGTGGCACAAGCTCAGTCCACAAAACATGCCAACCAGACCCCTTCTCCTTCAAAAGCCCCAGATCCCTTTTCATTGCCCTTTAACAAAACAACAGCCTTTACCCCACAAAGGTAATTTTCCCCCAAATGGATTAACAAAACATCCGGACATTGGCCCCCGCCCAACCACTTGTTCAAAGATGGAACCAACTCCCTCCATAACATCCCCCCCTTCCCTTTCCAAACAATTTTGAACAAGCGCTCATTAAAACCCAACATTCTCCCGAAATAACAACTGCCAGCTTGGACATGGGCCGATTTTACGAAAGAGTGCCCCACTATCCAAAAACAATATGACCTTCATGAAAAAGAGGTTGACGCAAGCGCTTCCTCTGCATTGCTCCTCACATAGCGTTGAAAACAGTTGGATGACCAGCGCCAAAGTCGCATAATATCCCCCCTAGACCAGCCTTGATTACCAGCTTCTGTTGCTGCCCGATCCTAAAAGAATGTGTCCCAAACTGAGCCCCATCCAGGCCTATCTGTCTCAATGCTTTACGCAGCACCATGCACAGTTGATAATTCGTCACCCTACCCCTGTCAGCATGTCGAAAAACCCTCCCACTGTCTTCCCCGCCAGATATCCTCCTCCAACGCCTAGCCCAATGTAAAGGGCATGTCGACACCGGGGAAGCTGCTTCCAACCAAACCCCCTTTCCAAAACTTCTCTGCTCTGTTTTTGCGCTGGCCAGCCAAATATGAACGCCCTTCTCAACGAAGAAAACCTCTTGCCAAGAGATACCTACTCTTTAACCTGGACCCTAACACCTCGGAAACCCTAAAGGCTCCAAAAAACATCCAGACCATGAGAGTAGAAAACAAAACATGCCTCAAAACCATCCCTGCAAACGACAGGTAACACTGCCAACAAACGCGCCAAAGTCTGCCAAGATAAAGGCCTATGTGCCAAACGTGCACTGCCCGCTCCCTATTCCAACCTTCCAACATCCCCACAAAAGCTTTCCCATAATAGAAATACCTGCCAATTTTCCTGCGATGGTGACCTTAGAAAGACCTTTTCATTCAATCAATCACGGCATTTGTAAAGCGCGCTACTCACCCGGGAGGGTCTCAAGGCGCTGGGGGAGAGGGGTACGTTACTGCTCAAACAACCCATGCATACCCACTCCCCGTAATCTGTGCTTTCCGAATCACGTCCATATATTTAAATATGGCCACACAGCGCTCAGGAACTTTCTCGCAATATACGCTGGCGTATATTAAAAACGCTGCCGTCCAATTTTCAATCGTTAACAGCACCTTAGGCCGCTTTGCCAGCTCATACTTATCTTCTTTAGACCCTTCTTTGGATTGCGCTTCCCTGTGTAGTAACTTTAAAATGTCAACATATTCCCCCTTCCAGATTTGCTCTTTCATGGCTAGCATCAAACGTGCACCCAAGGGCTTCGTCACGCCCATATATGGCAACTTTTTAATCTTTAACTCTTTACTCTGTACAGGTTCCTTACTTGTAACTTCTGGTTCCGTATTCATCCCACTCTCCACTTTAGCGCCTAGTACCACGCTCTCAACAGTCCCCACACCCTGGTCTTTCACATATTTGCCCTTATGGAGCTTACCACCCAGCTCCTCCTGTACATTTTCACCCCCTGTCCCCACCGACACCATCTTTGGTTTGGCCCGTGGGACCACACTCTCACTTGGCTTTCTCAACTGGGTCCACCGTTTGAGGAGCCCTCACCGACGGGCTGTGCTCTCTCCTGGGTCCCAACGACATCGCCCTCCTGGGCTGCACCGCCTGAAATTCCTGTAAAACACTAGGAGACATATGAGAAGGCACCCCCTCCTCATTGTCCCTCAATTCCCCTTCCTCGGGGCTGTCATCATCATAATCCAACACCACTGCTTCCTCTATCTGTAGAGGATCAGACACAAAACCATCACTACGGGCCTAACCCGACCCAACATTGCTGACACCGGCCTTAGCGGCCTCTGAAAATGCTCCAGGTGGGGGAGCCAACTGTACTCCCCGATACTCCCCTCTGCGTTGATTGTCTTGAAGGTTCCTATCCAATGGTCCAGCTGACCAGCGAGTCCGGCTGGTAGTTGGGGCCAGCGAGGTCACGCTGGTCCTTCGTGCGCTGTCCGCACGGGATACCCCGCCGGTACGGAATGTTCCGCACTAGGCTCTATTCTCCCTTCTCCTCGGCGCAGTTGGGCTGCACCTCGCCCTACCGAGTCGGCTGTCCCGCGACATTCCCTATCCTGTGAAGAAAAAATTTGGACTGGTGTGCTGGGATATCGCCACAAACTAGCTGGCCTACTCCAAAAAGAATCCACCCCTGCTCCCAGCTGCCTTGACCCGCGGCCAACGACCTAACTTTACTTACCAGGGGGCAAACTGGAGAGGAAGGGCCCGCCTCCAGCTCACCCTCGCTCCATTCCAACATCGCCTGCACCGATGGTGCAGAAACTGTCGCCAATTGGGCGCCCCTCCCCCTCCACAAACCCTGGGGATTCAGACCTAGCCCCTCCGAACCTCTTTACCTTCCCATCACTCCCCAGTGCGCTCTTGCTCCGTGAGAGGGTAACCGAATCCCTGTGCCTACCTTCATCTATGTCCCGCACTCCTTCCGCCCAAGACTGGAAAACATCCAGGCCCTCCCACGCTTGGCCCCCCGCCGCCTGGTCCAGATCCTCATCAGACAGCCCATATTCTCCAACTTCACCTTCCTCCCCAGAAACCTGACCTTGAACCAACCCCAAGGGCTGTAGCCCCCCCACCCCGACCTGTGCCCACTCTCCCTCCCCAGGTGAGCTGCCACCCATTGAAAAAGCCTTTCATCTAGCAGGAAATGGGGAAAAAAGAAGAGGGCTAATTGAATCCCTCCCCCCATGCCTTCCCAGCCAGGAACCCCCGCTGCCTCTCCATCCCTTTGCCCCAGGACCAAGTTCACTGCACCAACTGGGGCCCTCGCCTCCAGGGCCCACTCCCCACCTCCAATCTTAACCACAGCCACCTCCATGTGTTCCTGAGACACTCAAGGGGGGGACCTCTGTCTTTGGGGCTCCTCCACCACTACACTGCTCACCCCTGCCATTGCCTCCATCTGTGTCGAGTGAAACAAGGGCCTGTGTTGCTCCCCCCCCTGGGACCAATCTGCCTGAATGGGGGCGCTGAGGGGGACCATAATCCCCCCGCTCCTCACCCACCACTGCATTCAAAGCTCGACCCATGGACAGAGACGCTGCGTGCCTCTTCCCACATCGGCCCCCCGCGTTTCGCTCCCCACGCGGGTGCAGACAGGGCCCGCTGCTCTTCCAACAAAGTGGCCACCGGTTCTAATGCCAGCAAATCCGAAGCGCTCCCCCCGCCCGCAACCCTCCCACCTTCCGCGTCCCCAGTACTCAGCAATTCCGGGCTGACAGGGCCCTCATGCTGAACACGCCACACCGGGGCCGACTTCCACAAATGCGGGAGGCCCCGTTCTACCGCCGACACCAATTTAGGCCTTTTCGGTGACGTGCAAGACGCCACCTCCGCGGCCACTCCCGCAGAGGCCTGCCACGCAGGGTGCGAAGGCCCGTCCACCTCACCCAAAACCAAACTTATGCGGCCGGCCTAGCTCAATAACCTAAGTGCCTCGAGCACCCGGACATCCTCTGCCAACATATTCCACCGCGATAGAACAAAGCATGCTAAATAAAGACTGCCCGAAACCAAGAGAAATAAACGCCTGACGAGAAAATCACTCACTAAAGCAAAACTTTCCCTGACTAACCCTCCCAGCCACCAGGTCACCAAGGACAAAATGGTGGTTAGGAGAAGCAGCCCAACGCTTTTAAGAGTTGGGCTGCTTTTGGGCTATCTCAAAAGAAGCCCAAAAAACGAAATGAACGCTTGTCGTCACGGGCCCCCTCCCCTCGCCTGCCCATCCCAAACAGCCCAGGGGGGCCTCCCGTTGGTCGCCCCCACAACCCCCCTTGCGCCCCCGTAATCCGTGGACCATTAGCACTTCCTGAGCTAATGGTCCATGAGTTAGGGGGTGCAATACTTTCTTTTAAAATTTAGCCCTGGGTGCTGGCAACCTACGCCACGCTGCTGATCCCCAGGGAAATGGTTCTGATGCCTTTCCCCCTCCTATGTTCAAATTGACCTCTCTCCCCTTCACTCTGAAGAAGGACAAGTTCAAGTTCCATAGAAAAGCAGATTCCACCCTTGTAACTGGGGTTGCAATTCTGCTAAGCACCTTATCTATTTCTGGTTGGACTGTGCCAGGCCGGGTCATTACCAGCAGTGAAGTAGCTATGCACAGGCCGTGCTCCTTTTGGACCAATGAATCTCGGCTCTGTCATGTCTACCTCTAGGCTGGAAATCAAACTGCCATCCAAACAAAACCAGGAGCTCCCCCTGGTGGCTGTGGTTACCTTTGAGAATTGATCACTGTTTTTTCTGATGACAGATGAGCATCTCCTCGCCTGGACACAGATTGGCAAACTGACTGCAGTTGTGAATTACTCAGATCCTCAAACTTCTACGCACTAGTGCAAGAGCAGACGCATTGGCATCAATGCATCAGATTTCTTGCGCCTGCCGCAAATGCCCTAACAATGCCATGAATGCGCAGAATTCACAATACAGTGCTGCATGGCGCAAGGATTCATGGATGTGTCAGAAATTCTGACGCATTTTTTGGCACTGAAGTGACGCATTGCTGGAGTTTGTCGTGAGACTGACGCAACTCTATCAATGTGTCAGAACACAGGGGCGAGTCCAATGTTAAAAGCCCTGCATCAATCCTTACTCCTGGTTTGTGAAGAAGTAGTGATTTTGACGCAGTCAAGTCATAGAGTGACACCGTGAAAAGTTGTACAATTCACTGCGTCAGTTCTGTGTGGCTTTTGACGTGCAAATGCCTAACCTGCATACATTATACCTGGCACAGGTATAATGTGACACAGGCCTCTACAAACTGATGCATTTGGCCCAATGTGTGTTGTATCTTACATCTTCCTGCTGCTCAGCTTGTATCTATGACTTGTGGAATGTTAGATGATTGGAATGTTGGTGTGCTGTGAATGTCAGTTGGGTGAGGGCTTAGCAGCAGGACAGCTGCTCGAGCATTATTATTGTATTTAACTGTGATAATTCTTAACAGTATCATTCATGAAAAATCACTCGACTTCAATAAAGCTCAGATTTGTAGTTAGATATTTTTCCTAACTTAACACGCTTCCAGTTAATCATGGACAGTCTATTTAAATGTACAGTCAACAACTTGTAAAGTGGATGCCTTCCGCCCAAAAACGACTTTTTAACCCTTAAGAGGTGGCAATATCACACACACAGCCCCTGTTTACCTTCTTTTCTTTAAGTCTGCAAACGTTTCTTTTTGTAGTTATGGTTTCTTGTGAATATGAAGGCTTCCGCTTGTTGACTGATTGCTAGATGTCGTAGCACGCCTGTACATGAGCTGTCCGGTGAAGTGGACTCTGGTGGGGCATACAGGCGTGACCTCTCTCTTGCTTGTCAGGTTACTCTATAATTTAATTACGCTTTTTTTACGTAGGTTTCTTTCTTGAGAGGTTTCTTTTGCTTAGTTGCTTGAAATTAGTTGAAATTAGTTGCACTTCATCAGTAAAAGTGGTAGGTTCGTTGATCCATCGTCGCCATAAATAATGTAGTAATGAAGTCCCACGCTGTAGATGTAGTTAAGATGTTTATTAGAAGATATGCAGTTAAGTTGGTATAACGGCCCCACCAGGAGCATCCAGCATGATGCTCAGCCCAATGTCAACTGTCATCCACAGCCCACAGCATTCCAACATTCTCTAGTGCATCATAGCTGCAACATTCTACTAGCTGGACTGGTGGTGGAGAAAGCACATATAACATAAACCAGATGCAAGAATACTACAATGTGCCAGTTTGTAAATATGGATCAGTGTGAAGCAATGATTGCTCCACCACTGCGTCAAAATAAAGGATGTTGCAGAGGTGGTGGCTACGTGTAAATATGCCCCTATCTTCTTCCAGGGGGTCAGCTGCAAGGCACTTGGGCAATCACCAGGAATTAGTAGAAAAAGAGGAGGTAGAGGGGGGTCTGTGGGTTGGTTTATCGACCTACATATCTCATAACCCAATGAATATCAAAAAACATACAGGAGATATAAAGTCAGAGTGTGTGTTGTACTAAATCTTTGAGCTAAACGGAGTCGTGGAATACACCAGAAATTACATATGACTGAAAAACTCCCTTCAGACCACCATTATGGCGGAGTATCGTCTCAAAGACACGCCTGCTGCATCCCTGAAATGTACATGTGTGTGCATATGGCGCACATACATGCCCTATGGGCATGTGTGTGCGTCACATGCCACCTTCAAAAATGCCAAATTGCGCATTTTTAAAAGAATTCGCAAATTAACATCAACTACAAGTTGGTGGTAATTTGCGATTTCTTAACCAAAATTTGCAATTGAAAAATGCTACATACATAGCATTTAAGGAATCGCAAAATTGCGATTCCTTAAATGCTAAGGCAAAATAAGGAATCGCAAATTCTTGCGATTCCTTAATTGGCGAATTTTTGATGCATGCCAAAACATGCAAATAGACCGTTTGCGATTCGCAAACGGCTTGAAACATCTAGGCCTCAGTGAGGACATTTCAATATACAGGTTATGATGGGGGGACAATCAGCTTCACCAGTGGCCGGAGACCTTACCTGCTGGCCCGCCGAACCGGACAACTGCTCCTGGGTGCCATACGCTGTGGTCTCGCCGCTGCTGTTCGGCGCCATCTCGCGGCTGGAGACTACAGCTCCCAGGGAGCTTTGCGGGCACTTCCTGCTTCCTGCCCTCAGCGCGCCCGGAGGCGCTATTAAAGTGCAGACGCTCCCCCCGCGTCACAGGACGCCAGGCAAAGCCCGGGCAAAGGGCGGGCCCTCTGTGGCCCTCAGAGGCCAGAAGAGGCTGGGCTGGGCCACCCCCCTTGGCAGGCCTTTCCATCTTCCTTATTGTCTCTTGGGATTTCTACCAGGTCAGTGATAAAAGTATACTTTATTGCTCAAATATTTGCCACATAACAGCTTTAGACTAAACGCAATCATGGGGAAAAGGACACCAGCAGTACCCAGGCCAAAAGACGTGCACAAATTGGCCCAACCAAACACCACCACCCCGCGGCCAAGTTTGACCGCCATTGACAAAATGCTCCAGAAGACCATCAATGTCGTTGCTACTGCCATTCAGAACACTGAAAGGCGCTTTTCGCTTCTATCAAGTCTGCCCCCTCTCCTTTTGAATCAAGATAACTCAGTGGACTCTTTACTTGCCGCCTCCTATGCAGGGCTCCCAGGCACAGACTCTAATGAAAACTGCATAATTTTGGACACGGCCCCACCGGCACAATTTACCCAGGGTAGTAGGTTATCATCAACACCCACTATGCTCAGGCCTGATATGAACATTAGTCAAGACTCCTGCGCACCACTGGTAAACGATCAGCTACATTTAGATGGTAAGGATCCATGTGCGGATCCTGACACATCAAACACTGAGGGGGACAAAAGTGATAGCATCCCTGTGTGAACCTGGGGCCAAAAAGCTAAAAGAAAATTGAAGCACCTAGACACTGAGTTATCGCCAAAAACACATAGAAATAAGGGTGGGCGCAAGCGCAACCGGAGGATTCCTGCCGCCGTAGAGCGGAAAAGGGACAAGGGGAAGACCAACTTATTGGAACTGAAACCCTTGCCAGAGAAGGTAGTGTAGCATCGGGGAACGAAGGATTCTGGGGGAGGATGGAGACATTATTGTCCACCCTTTTAGGTCCAATTAATCAACAAATCCTAAATATGGATAAGAGGTTGAGAGTGTTGGATGACCATGTAACAAAATTGGGCATAGGGCAGACCTTAATAAACAAACCCAACGCGGGGACATTAGGTGGAACCAAGGCTAAAAATAGCAGTGCTAATACTAACACTAATACAGTTGGCCATATTAAATCAACTCCAACGATGCCCGTACCTAGCACAAGTAAAAACCAAACCCAAGCTAAACATGCCCCTAATCCAAACACGACTAAGGTAGCTAGCGTGGAAGGGACGGATCTTAACGCTGATAAAAGCAAAAGGGTCCCAACCCATCAATCTAAGAATGCTGCCCAAAACCGCCCACAGTCTAATCTGAACTTAACATGGCAACCAACACGAGGAAGATCCCCACCCGCATCAGCCTGCTTCCTGATTGCGGGCATACGTGCTGGTTTTGGTCAATGTGCCCAAATTAAAGAATTACCAAGAGGAAAACCATACAACTCTTAAAAACGGGATTCTCCATTGGTTATCTATAAATTGTAATTTCCCAATGGAAGGAGCAAGGGAGATTATTGAAACACAAAGAGTTGGGTGGGTGGGCCCACTGAGAAAAAAGTTTGAGGGGGACTGTGTAGTTATCAACTTTAGGTCCCCTCAATGGGCTCAAAAAACCCTTGCTAATGCACCACTACCCTCACCGTGGGAATTTAATACGACCTTGCTTCCCCTGGGTTACTTTTATAGACATCTAGCCCCAAACTCTAATCCCATGATTATCCCGGCTGTGCGTCATCAGGATCCAAATCTTGGAATCAGGGATTTATTCCCATCTCACCAACTGAATCAAGATTTTGGTTTAATGAATGGCCCAGCTCAGAGCTATTAGGCTACATTCATGGGACACCCGATGCCACACCCACACTTCCCCATTATGCCTCCGCACAACTATAGTGAGAGGCCATACTTAAGTTCTAATTCAAACTTGAATTTACGTCAGAATGAGTTGAGGCCCCTATATAACATCCCAACCTACAACTGGTTCTAACAAGCCTTCTCAAATTTAGAAGATCAGGACTGACTGGGGATAAGGGGAAGTAACATCGGATGTCAAGATGAAAGCAATGATAATGAGGAACATCTACCCCCAATATCAACCAATGCAACTCAGGAAATAGCAGCACAACACCATACTACAACACCTGCAACTACACAAGAGGTTGTATCTCCTATACCAACTAACCCTAAGCAGAGTACAGCTATGAATGTCAGAAGCAAACCAATTAGACATACCAATCACTGTGACTTGTCCATTCTTAGCTGGAAAGGCTAGAGCCAAGACTGTCAAACCCACAATTTGTTCAGTTACTGGATGGTAAAGATATTATTATGTTCCAGGAGACATGGGCTGTTGAGAATTTATATATTGAGGGTTACCATTGCTTTGGCATGACAGCACCCAAGCCTGATTCAGGACGCGCAGTGGGAGGCTTGTTTATTGGCATCAGGATACTGGCCGGTGGCACAATCAGAGACCTCTCAAGAGGAAACCCGAACATACAGATTTTAGAGTTCAAGCGAAAGACCCGGATCTATCTAATCAATTTTTATAACAATGATTTTTATTCTGTACCTAACAAAAACTTTGAGGCACTCTCTAAGACTTTACAGAATCTTGAAACCAGTTCAGAAACTGGGGAGGAAACAGGGATTCTAATTGGGGGGGACTTTAATGCGAAAATCCCTAAGAACTGCAGGACTGAGGATAGAAATCACTTAGATCAAGCTGAACGAATGGATATTGAATTAGCTAACATATTAACTGAGTATACTCTCAGCAACGTTATGGACACAAGCCACACTTCGAGTTTACTCCATGCTCCTACCTTCAGAGGTCGGGATTGCTCCTCTACAATTGATTTTTTTTTTATGTCTCCCCACTTACTAGACCGTGTGATAAAATCTACAGTGGTAGAAACATCGGTTGGTGATCACAACCCCCTCACTGTGACCTTAAAACTAGGCCCTAGCCAGGTATATGCCAACTTAAATGGCGCAAGAGATATCACACCCACGGGTGACGGCTTGCGTCTAAAATGGAGGGGAATTGACAGCGGGGCAATATTGGAAAGTGTAAATAGGGAATATCCCCAGCTAATTAATTCTTGCTTAACAATGGATGGGAACTGTCATAGGATAATTGATGATTTTGGTAAACTGTGCTTAGCAATTAAAACTTGTTTGTCAGTTCCACTACCAAAAGAACGGAAAGAACCAAGGTGGTTTGATTCTGCCTGCTGATTAGCAAACAGGGAATTGCGCAGGGCCTTAACCACTAAACCAAGGTGCTTGATGGAGGTACAGGCAGCCAGGAAATTTTATAAACTTAAAATAGCTGAAAGGAAGGCTGCATTATTAACAGAACAATGGGAGTCGCTGGTTGGGAGCGCCAATTTGAAAAGCAGCGGCCCCTTTTGGTCAGCTGTTAGAAAAATGCGAGAAATGGGCAAACAACTAACCCCAATTAGCTGCAACATAACCAGCAACTCTTGGGAGACCCATTTCTCTAAAGTCTATGCTGCTCCACCTGAGGAATTAACTAGCTTTTCCCCTGGTCAGCTCCACGGCTTATAGATAGGTCTCTATGAGGTGGAGATAGCCATCAAAGATAACCTTGGATCCAAGGCCCCAGGTCCTGATGGACTGCCCATAGATATAATTAAGCACAGTCCGGACCTATGGGCACCAATCCTCCTCAATGTTTTTAATAGCCTCCCAACAGTACCCATGCCCACTACCTGGGCTACCAGCACCATAGTTCCAATTTTTAAAAAGGGTGAGAGGTCGGACCCAGTGAATTACCGTCCGATTTCTCTTTTGGATAACACCTTAAAAATTTTGGGGCGAATAATCTATAACAGGATGGTAGAGTGGTCTGAAGATACGGTTCTATTGGACCCGTGTCAGATGGGATTCAGGAGCAAGGTGTGGACGGTCGAGCAATGCTTGAACCTGAAACTGATTATTGATAAGTATAGCGTTGCCCGATCTTCTCCTATCTACCTTGTGTTCATGGATCTTTCATCTGCTTTTGATCTAGTGAATATATCTAAACTATGGGCAATTCTTTTGAATTATGGACTGGACGAGGCTCTTGTTAATTTTCTGGCTTACCTCCATACCGACCTCAAAGCACAAGTTAGGATTGGGATGGGTAGAGAAGTTTCTGGACCCATTAACATTGGTAGAGGGGTAAGACAGGGGTGCGTTTTAGCACCCCTGTTGTTCATTATTTACATTAATGGTTTGGCCAACGCTCTAAAACAAGTGACTAGTGATGTACCAATAATCCAGGGGCAACCATTGCCAGTTTTATTATACGCAGACGATGCGGTCCTTATGGGACGAACACCAAATGCCCTTAGCCTACTTGTTAAAGGTTTTGTCCAACACATGGAGGGCTTAGACCTGCGCGTCAATTTAAAAAAATCTTTTATTATGCCATGTGGACCTGAGAAACGAAAGCTCAATACAATACATATAGGGACAGATAAATTAGAAACTGTGACTACATTCCCGTATTTAGGTTTGGTTTTCGCTGCGAACAGCTCATGGAGTGGGCATACGGCCCACGCCATGGGCAAGTTCTCGAAAGTCACAAATTCTATTTTGAGTTTGTCCCGCCCAAAGAAAATAGGTGCCACTAGAGCTATTTTAATAGATTTTAGGTTACAGTGCCTACCAGTAGCCACATACGGGGCTGAGGTTTGGGGACTGAGAAAAAACCCTAGTATCCAGTGAGAAGAAGGTCGATTCAGCAGGAAAATACTGGGTGCCCCAATTTCATCCTCTGGATTGATTTGCCACGAGGAACTAAACCTCCCCTATGTATGTGATTTTTTTAGATCTAGACCAGTTCTTTTCTGGATTAGGATCTGGAGGAATAATTCAGCCACTTTAACGCAAAACATCATAAAAGACTATCTTAAATGTGACCATGGCATGTCGATCCCCTGGCTTGCGGGAGTCCTAAAAACACTGAGTACCGTGAACAGGGAAGATCTTTTCTCCGATCCAAGTAGGATTGAACCTAAAGATAAAACTGAGGTCAAACAAGCACTGTATGCACTTTATAACTCCGAATGAATGGAAAGGTAAACCCTCAAATCAACTGTTGTGAGTTACATAAGGAATGATCTAAGTAGGAGAACACTTGTACCATACCTCACCCTACCCATGACTAACTGGGAGAGATCACTGCTGTTTCGGCTAAGGGTGGGCTCAGTAAAATTTTTGCTGGGCTTTCCACTGGGCTATCAGCACACAACAGATTACAATCCTTGTCCATGTGATGGTATCAGTAAACAGAATGATTTGCAATTTCTATTTTTCTGTAAATTTTACTTAAAATATATCAACTGGTTTTTAACTCCTTATTTTAGAAAACAAAGACCCCTTTCGTTAGGGAAGTCTTATTCAATGTTACTTTCCCTGGACACAGATGAACTAATTTATCGCACTAGCACTTTTTTGAGACTTATAACACGTGTACGTAAAATGATGGAACCACCCCCCTGAAAATAGTCTTATGAGAACTGTATTAGAATTTGTTTTAACAATTATGAACTTTGTAAACCTGTATTTGTTATGTAATTGAATTGTTTTTAATGTGGCACTTTTATGAATTTGATGAAATTCGAATAAAGGTCTTTTGAACTTGAACTTGAACTTGGTATGGAAAGGAGATGTACTAGCCTATGCCTTTGTCATGCAAACAGGTTTGATTGCATACTGCATTGCACCCATCCCGACCCTGGTATCCACGCAACATGTATGTTAGAATTCTTCGTTTTTCCTTTGGTCATTTGGTCAACGTTCCTAGAGTTTAGCTGACAATAAAAGGATGCAAGTCCTTCTCTCTTCTGGGCCCTCAAGCCTGGACTAAACTTCCCATTGAAGTACGTCAAACTGAAAGTGAGAGGCCTTTCAGAAACAACTCAAGACATAGCTTTTCATCCTCAAATTCTTTCAGCCTCTGCTTCTTAGTTTTTGTTTTAGTGCTGGGACACTCCTCAGAGTAGCTGTGCACTCTAGAAATCCTGATATTCATTCATTCATGTATGTGCTAAAAAGTGCTGATTTTGAGGTCATGCACATTTCATGAACTAGTCAATTTGTTTTTGCACACTTACCAGACTGGCATTTGTCACTGTAGTCTCCAGTTTGCTGTTATGCACAATTGTTGAATGATTTGGGCCAAGTAATTCTCATGTGTATCACCCAGTAAATTGACTAACACTTTCATAGTGCTTTCTCTGGCATCAGCAAAGACTTGTGCATTCAAGGGTGCTAGCGATGATGATAAACAAATTTTCTATGGCAATGGTCACTGTGTGTGTGGTCCAGACCACCTAAAATGCAGGGAAAATGGACCACATAATCAAACCGATGTGTCATGATTTGCACGTGCTGCACAGACTGTGACATGGTGGCGCACTGGTGTGCCTGCTGCAGGAAAGTTATCTGGGTAGCCTACAAGGTGCCTGCTGTAATGCATTGGACCTACGGAAAAGCAACAAGCAAGCACTGCAATGCTTCAAGTTTCTTGACATAGGAGGAGATAGTATAGAGGCACCCATAGGATAATGTGAACTCACACTCCTAGTCCCAGACCCTTTGCCGATGTTGTAGCTTCATGCACTGGGTCCAAAACTAGTTGTATTTACCTTCTTTGATTTCAATGGTTTTCATCTAACCTCTAGTTATCCTTATACTCAATATGTCCTCCGATGGATCTTGTTCTGTGCTGAAAGGGAACTGAATATTTGGAAGATGTGCACTTATCAAATGATGACTAGGAATAAGATAATTGCTTTATCAATCATTATCTGTAACCTTTAGGGAAATCAATGCACAAACGTTAAAATAAACCAATCAAATGATTTATCCACAAGCAGATAAATAATAAAAATCATCGGAGTTTAGTTAAAATCTCAACGTTTACTATTTCAATCACTAATAATGACATTTAAGTAAAGGTCAAGCGATCTAAACAAAGCTCAATACAGGTTTAATAAAGCAATCTCAACCTCTGTGAGATTCAAAAGGCAAAGGGAGGAATCTTCCTCAGCGGAGGGAGATTTGTGAATAACTCTATCAATCTGAGCCTCATACAAACCCGTAGGGAAGTTCAGAATATTCCAAGTGACCAGTTCCAGTTCATCAAAGGCAGAAGTCTGTTTCAGTCTGTCACAGCGACACCAAAGTCACAGCAGCATGACGCAAGCCTTCAGCCGAAAATGTTCCACTGTGCTAGCATACCAGTTGGTAGCAGATCGCAGTATTGCATCACAGTTGATGTTGTCCTAAAATGATTGAGCTGTCAGTCTCATTGCTGCAAGATGGGTGAGCCCCCTTCAGTTCCAAAATCTGAGCAATTATACTCCAGGGGTTCCCGAGTGACAGCCCTCGACATCATCAGAAATGTCAGACCACTCTGTCCAATTGGTCGTCTTCAATAGGAGGAGGATGATGTAGTAAGTAAAAATATACAATTTAGCAATTCCAGTTATGTAGCTTCCTTAAAACCATTGTAAGTTTAGTCATTTGAGCAACGAGATACTCAGAGAGTAAACAAGATCATACTCTTACATTTCCGACAGTTCCTTCCCAAGCACCTGTTCTAGCAGGCAACAGGTTTTGTTGCAAGTAAAGTCAACGGAAGCAATTGAGAAATAGAACGCTAGTGGCAACTTTGCTAAAAGTTCCCATAGACTTCAGACTGTTCAGTTCATAAGTTCACATTTGAAAAAAGAAGCAAGATTTGGCACCAACATGAAATACAACGCATTCATGATGAAATGATGCTAGAATATAAATCTCACAATTGCACAACATAAAGTATTAATCTTTCCATGAATAACCTTTCAATCAAATTATAAGGGTTTCATGTAAGTATGGGGTACTCATACATTTTTTTGAAATGCCATTTGTTACATGTACATAGGAAAGGTACATATAAATCTTCTTTTGCATATATGTTATTATGACACACATAACTATAAGTATGTTTAATGAGTGATTCATGAAAACAACTTTAACTAAAACATGTAGCCCCATACTTTTCTCTTGTCATTTTCAGTGTACATGCTACACATGAAATAATTATCTATTTCTAACACATGGAACATTAATTTTTGTATATAGGATTTTATGTTATTACTAATATCACATGATAAAACCATATGATCGATGTCATAAAAGGGTTAATGATTCCTATCTATTTATTATACATAAAAGTATAACATGAGCTCATTCTAGCATTCTGCATGCTTTTATGATGCAGTATCTAAATCAGAGTTGCATTTTGTCATTTTCAAAAACACAAAAACTAGCACACGTTTGTCATCATCTATGTAGTGTTGTGTCACAATTGTTTTCTTTCTTAAATTATCACAAATTTGTTAAAACACATTTCTGCTCTATCACAGGAGAACCCGCAGAGAGAGGCGATTTTCTGCAACCACTATGTCTTTGAAAGGATGTTTTGCCTTTCCTTCTTCCCATCTGATCAGTGAGGCTAATACAATGACCCACTTTGTTTCATCTTGGCAAAACGTTTCCAGGGTTCGCCAAGCTTCTATAGCATTTGCCTCTGTTGGATTTGTGTGGGGCTCAGTAGGTGTCTGCAGAAGTTTGTGGGAGGCTGAGCTGTGCTACACCCTAACCGCTTAGTTGAGTCCCATTTTCATTGTCATGCATCATCTGTGGACTCCTTCTGAGATATCATTGTGTTGAAATTTATACTGTGTACATTTGCCACATTTGGAACAGTATGTGTTGTGCTGCATGCCTGTTTATTTGGCTGCTCTTCATAGATATAACAGATCTCACATGCTGTCAAGGATTTTTTGAATTGGCACTGATCGCTGTTTTTCTCATAGGCAAATGAATTTTTGTATTCAATTGACTATCATCTTGCCATTCCTTTGAATTCATTTAGCAAAACAAAATCTTCATGGGGATTCCTCATTTTTGTGACACACCCTCTGGAAACCCATCTCCCACTTTCCACTGAAACTTTATTTAGTTTATGGTTGACCTAATATTGCAAATGTTTTGTCCAATTTGGAAAAGTACCGCTTTATAAATCAATCCAATCCAAATGGAAGAGCTAGATAACTCTCTTAGTGTCTTCGCATACAGACGCTGAGTCTTGGTGTAAATTTTCAATGCTTGTTTAATATTCAGTTTTGTGAAAAAAAGCCAGCCAACGCGTTTCGTTCTGAGAACAGAACTTATTCAGGGCAAAATGGTTGTTCCAAAGCACAATATATCCAACACAGGGAGGGGAAAGTCCTTTGAATCCTTTTAATCCTTTTTATTCCTCTTAATCCGAATTCCCCAAACAGAGCTCCAACTTAAG
This sequence comes from Lissotriton vulgaris, assembly GCF_964263255.1. NCBI lineage: Eukaryota > Metazoa > Chordata > Amphibia > Caudata > Salamandridae > Lissotriton > Lissotriton vulgaris. Next base: position 114,099 of record NW_028251687.1, read on the forward strand.
AGTAATGCATTTGCTTAGCTTGAATATTAGTCATTTTGTTGGGTCCCGAGTGTGCCTCGACCCAGTTAACTCCAAAACAATTGTTTATATAGATACAGAGATCTTAAGATACGAATCCGTCCTGTTTGGGACACTGGGTGACTACCGGTACAATATTTATCGCTTGGGACTGTGGAACACGGAAAATATATATATTGCCCCAAACAGGACAGATTCGTATCTTAAGATCTCTGTATCTATATAAACAATTGTTTTGGAGTTAACTGGGTCGAGGCACACTCAGGACCCAACGAAATGACTAATATGCAAGCTAAGCAAATGCATTACTCTTAAATTGGAGCTCTGTTTGGGGAATTCGGATTAAGAGGAATAAAAAGGATTAAAAGGATTCAAAGGGGTTTCCCCTCCCTGTGTTGGATAATATCGTGCTTTGGAACAACCATTTTGTCCTGAAGAAGTTCTGTTCTCAGAACGAAACGCGTTGGCTGGCTTTTTTTCCGAAAACAGAATATTAAACAAGCATTGAAAATTTACACCAAGACTCAGCGTCTGTATGCGTAGACACTAAGAGAGTTATCTAGCTTTTCCATTTGGATTGGATTGATTTATAAAGCGGTGCTTTTCCAAATTGGACAAAAAATTGACATTTTACCCCAGGTTTGGGTGGTGCTCTTAGGACAGAGGGCATTTGGAAATAGCACGCCAAAGGTTGAAGACTAATTTGATTGGTAAACATAGGATTGGTGCCTTTCTTTTCACTGATAGGTCCACTGTCCAAAGTGTTGTTGTATAATATTGCAAATGTAACTGAGGTTGGATAATCATAGATGTACACTTGAGTGGCCATAAGCTTGTTAGTTCCCCTGACTTGTTAGCGCTGGGACACTCCACGGAGTAGCCATGTGCTCTATAAATACCCAATAACATTAACATTAACATTAACATTTGGAAGAGTGGACAATGTGAAAGTTCCACACTTCTGCCTTCCATCTACACCAGACCTCTCAACCTTGGTTAAACCTTATTGACGGTTCCTCAAAAGAAAGACAGAAAAGGACTCAGTGAGACCAGGATAAAGCAATTGGACCCAGACAATCATGACAGCTTTATCCACAGCCAATCCAATTCATGAATGACATTCTTAGTATTGTGTGAGTTCACGTCACTGAAAACAGCCTTGACTCTCCCGGCTTTCTCTTGACTCGCAGCCACAGACATTCTTCAGGATTTGTATAGCCGGGACAAGAAAGAAAGAGTTCATTAACTAAGCTTAAAGAACACTACATCATGATGCACTAACATGTTTACCTGGCCCTCTCTGCAGGGTCACCCGCAAATGTTTTGCCTTCACCCCTCTTGTTTGCCTGTATTTATTTTTGGGACTTTAAGACTCTGTGCACTTTAAAAAAGCTAACCAGTGCTAAAGTGCTTCTGCCCTTTCCTTTAAATATGATAGAATTGGCTTAGGCCTAACTGGCACATTTAATTTCCTTATAAGTTCCTAGTAAAGTGGAACTACGAGTACCCTGGGCCTGTAAAGTAAATACTATTGTGCCTCCCACTTTAGTAAAACATGTCTCAGGCCTGCCATTGCAGCCTGTGTATGCAGTTTTAAACTGCCAATTCGACCTGGCAAAAACTAAGCCCATTGCCAGTTCTAAAACACCCATATTAATACATATAAGGCATCCCTAGGGTAGGCCCTTAACACTCCACATGGCAGGGTGAATATATTTAAAAAGTAGGACATGTACTTTAAAGCTTTACATGTCTGGGTAATGAAAAACTCACACATTCGTTTTTTTATTACTGGGAGGTTTACCTCTTCCATAGGATAACATTGGATTACCTTATAGCATTTAATAAGTGATAACTTTTGATTATTTTTGATTAGAAAAAGGTAGAAATGTCATTTTTACCCTCAAATGAATTAAAAGTTAAACCACTCTTTAATTGTAAAGTTGGATTTTAAGGAAGTCACATATCTGAAAATGGCACTTTAAAGAAGTTGGTATTTTCTTCCTGTAAACATTTAGGGCCTGCAGTCTGTTCCTGGGTCACATGACTAGTTGTAGTTGGCAGTTGGACTATGTGTATTCCACCCAGACAGCCACAAAGTAGAGGGACTGGATATTGGCAGGAAGAGCCATTCTTACTTGATGGAAGGCAGAGCTATCACCAGTTATACTTCAAAGGCATTGCCTCAGCCCACACACAAAGAACTTTACACTTGCCTTTTATTACCCCAGTACCAATGGAGCCAGGGCAGGAGGCCAGAAAATTCCCTAATCGGATGTGGTGGGGACGTCTGGAGCTTTCCCTTACTCAAAGCTAGCACCAGGTACACATTTTGGACCTCCAGGTCTACTCTTCATTTCCCTTCTGCACCTGTGGAAGACTCAGAAGAAGGACTGATCTGCTGCCCTGCTGCCCTGCTGCCCTCCTGCCCTCCTGCCCTGCTGCTGGATGGACTGCCCTACTGCAAGGAGGACTGCCCTACTGCCTGAGGAAGGAAGACATGACCTTCTCCTTCAACCTATAACCACCAATGACTGCAAGGACTAGCTGACTGGCCTTGTGTTCTTAGCTACAGGTACATAACAAGCTCCAGAGACCGGCTCTGCTTCTGCCCTTCTACCCAAACCAACTAGAACTGTCTGTATTTGGCTGTTGACCTCTGCTGGAGTGAGTTCTGATCCCTAAAAGGTGCCTTCCCAGGTCCTAGACCTTTGCTAGCATCAGAGTGTACTCCTTATGGCCCAACTGTAGGTTTCCTCAGAACCAACCCAGCCCAACACAACTCAATGCAGTGTGATGCAGGAACTCCCATCACAGTAGCCCATGAACGGCAGTCTCAACAGAACCAAGGCAGCGTGATGCAACTTGACCCAGGACCTCGCATTACTGTCCTTGGAGGACCTTATCACAACGGACTCGCCGAGGCACAACTAAATGCAGGACCTTCCATCGCAGCCCTCGCAATTCCTCATGGGAACCTATGCATTGCCCTGGAACTTGACGCAGGACCTTAAATCCAGCCCACACAGCTCCTCATTGGAACCAATGCAACACCATGCAACTGGACACAGGATCTTCCAATGCAGCCCTTTCAAATCCCCTTTGAGGACTTAATGCACAATTCTGAGTTGGACTTACCTGGTTCCTGTATCTAGCCCACACTCCATGGCAGTTAGCCTGAACCTGTGACTTTATCCCAGTCCGGCACAAACAGATAACTTCAGATGGTGCTTTGTGTTTTGTACTTTTTGGTGCTATACTTACATTAAAACGTAGAAAGTGCATATCTCTGGTTCTACTAATTGGATTTTTGCAGTTAGTTGTCAAATCATTTATTCGTTTACTCTATCTTTCTAAATTGGTGTACGATTATTCTTGTGCTGTGCGTTCAGGTTATTGCTGTTTGTTTGCTGCATAAATACTTTACATATTGCCCCAAGTTAAACCTGATTGCTTTGTGGCAAGCTACCAGAGGGTTAAGCACAGATTAATCCAGTGACTAATTGTGGTTCACCTTGACAATCTATCTATCTATCTATCTATCTATCTATCTATCTATCTATCTATCTATCTATCTATCTATCTATCTATCTATCTATCTATCTATCTATCTATCTATCTATCTATCTATCTATCTATCTATCTATCTATCTATCTATCTATCTATCTATCTATCTATCTATCTATCTATCTATCTATCTATCTATCTATCTATCTATCTATCTAGCTATTTAGCTATCTAGCTATCTATCTAGCTATACATCCACCTATCGTATGTGTGTGTGTGTGTGTGTGTGTGTATATATATATATATTCACTGAAAAAACCATAGGTTTCACACCAGTTATAGTTAGGAATTAGCATTTAAAAAACCTATTAAATTCACTGAAAAAACCATAGGTTTCACACCAGTTATAGTTAGCTGGAAATTTTACTGACATAAAACCATTGAAATTCCCACGTTATAGTTAGTCGGACTCACTATAACTTGCGCGTGCAATGCACTGCTGATGACATCACATATTACATCACTCATGACATGGTCAGTGACATCACTCATGACACCATCCTTGTGACATATTGACAGACCTCCTTTCACTATAATGTAACCCTTGAGACACATATTCAAAAATAGAAACTGAAATTTTTAAAAAAATGGAGATACCTATATCAGTTACAACAAGCAATTCAGTAATTCCACTATCTATATACACATCCACTCATTCACCAACAGTTCTATATAGTCACTCATACATATACTCACTCATCATATGAAGAGATACACCTATACATCCTGTTACACACCGACATTCATCCAAAAGTTACTCACACACATATTCACACGTGCAAATAAACTATTGAACAACCATTTATTTGAATATAGAGTTATACACACACTTCCACCTTACTTCTATTGAAAATTACACATATTTATTCTCTTAAACAATCACTTATAGAAACACATACTTATTTAAACAGGAACTCTTACAATCTCTTACTCTCACATATACTCACTTATATACATCAATATTCATATATACTAGATTAAAACATATGTAGTTACTGATAAAGACACTAGTGAGACAGTCATTTACTCACTAACAAACACATATAGACACTCATCCACCCATACAGTCCTGTACATATGCTGTCTTCAAAACACATACAAAGAAAGAGTCAGTCACTCATGCATCTATGTGCTAAGTAATACCCCCACCAAACCATATAGACACTCATACTGATACTAATAAAAATATCTAATAACCCATATACATACGCATGTAGCTACTTATCAACACATGTAGCCACTTATACACAAAGTGAAACACTAATATATATATTTAAATATTTAAACATAACTCACTAATATTTATTTTTCAGAAAGACACATATTCACTGGATGGTGTCATCAGTGATGTCATGAGTGATGTCACTGACCATGTCATGAGTGATGTAATATGTGATGTCATCAGCAGTGCATTGCACGCGCAAGTTATAGTGAGTCCGACTAACTATAACGTGGGAATTTCAATGGTTTTATGTCAGTAAAATTTCCAGCTAACTATAACTGGTGTGAAACCTATGGTTTTTTCAGTGAATTTAATAGGTTTTTTAAATGCTAATTCCTAACTATAACTGGTGTGAAACCTATGGTTTTTTCAGTGAATTTCATAGGTTTTTTAAATGCTAATTCCTTTGTATATCGAGTTTCTAACCTTTTTTTTTTTACAATTTGCTGTTTTTTTTTAAGTATTCATTTTTTTTATAATTTTTTTCTTTTGCGCTCTGGGTGCGCGCTCGGGGAAGCTTTCAGCTAAGCTCTCCTGTAAGCTTCTTCGTGCGCTCATCTGAAAGCGCACCCAGAGCGCAACTGTCGTTCGTGAAAAAAAAATATGAATGAAAAGTTAATAATAATGCAAAACATTTCGTACCATACAAATAAAATTTTTTTTTTTTAATATGGAAAATGATTATGCATTTCTATGAAAGATTGATGACGTCACTTCGGCGCGCAACGTACGTGCCCTCGGAAGCGCCTACGTGCGCGGCTCCTAAACGCACGCAAAAGCGCCTACGATAGCGCCACGTTTGCGCCCCGGAAGCGCCTACGATCGCGCCACGTTTGCGCCCCGGAAGCGCCTACGATCGCGCCACGTTTGCGCCCCGGAAGCGCCTACGATCGCGCTGCGTAAACGCACCCGGAAGTGCACCTGAGCGCGCAGCGTAAGCGCGTCGGGTCATGTGACCCTAAAATAACACTTTTCATTGGTTGCTAACAGTTTTTTTTTACAATGAATGAAATCCCCACCCATTTCCTTCACTTCTTCTTTCACTTTTGTGACTGAAAGACCTGCCTGTTTTGCTCTTGCATATTTCTTGGATAATCATGGCTGCCAGATCATCCAGCAGTGAAGATGACTTCATTGATGAAGAGCCACCTACCCCAAAGAAGAAGGGACATTTCATCTGGAAATTTTTTAAGTTTCCTGCAGACCAGAAAAAGGTGAATGCACCAAAAGTAGAGTGCAGGATCTGCAAAAAGGTCCTGTCACGGGGTAACCCCCTAAAAAAATACTCTTTTGGCAACTTCACCATGATTCGCCATGTGGAGACCAAGCACCCCCAGAATTTTGCCCGGGAAAGTGTCAGGGCTCTGGCACAGGAGGTTCCTAGAGATGGGGCCTCTACATCAACCGGAGGAGCAACTTCTTCTGGAAGAGAACAAGCTCAGGGGCAGGTAGCAAACATCCAACCTGCATTCAACCATGGGGTCGTCAGATGCAGATACTGCAATCAACTCCTCACCTATGGGGAGCAAAGTGTCCTGCTCATGGTTCGGGCATTAGAGAACCATCACTGCCCTTCCCACCCCTAATTTTTTTCTTTTCTTTTTGCTCCTGTTGAGCAGTTTCTATTCCCTGTTTTTGTTCCTCTTCAGTTAAAAGAAGAAAACCAAAAGTTCTTTTCAGAACTACCTCCAATTCTCATCAAAGAGCTATAATCTTAAAAAATGAAGAGTAAGTGAAATATAGTGCATTGATAATTGAAAGGAGAATGAGTAAGAAAGAACAGAAAGGTATGAGAGGTGAAAGGAAGTGAAGTAGGAGGACTGAAAGAAGGTGAGTGTTAGAAAAGAAATTTATGACACAGTGAATAAACTGGAGGCCTCATTTCTGAAAAGTGACGCATCGCTACGTGAAAATAGCGATGCGTCACTTATCTGGACGCACTCCTTATGACATTCCACATATGTCATATTTAATATATGACTAATCAATTCGCAAGGAGTTACAGATATGTCAGTATTTCTGACATATCTCTAAACACAAAAGTAACGCATTGCAGGAGTGCGTCACAAAAGTGACGCAACTCCAGTAATGTGTCCTTTCACATGGAAAAAGCACCATGTGAAAGGTTTGCTATGAAGCAGGCGCAAGATTTTGGCGCAACTGCATCCTAAAAGTGACTCACTGCGTCATTATTACCAAGCTTTTTGCAAGGAACACCCCCTCTGCATGCATTATACCTGACACTATTTTTTAAAAAGTGACGCATCTAGGTACATGGGTCACTTTTTAAAACTCTGCGCCATATTGTATCTGCATCAGGTATAATGTATGCAGAGGGGGCAATCCCTCGCAAAAAGCTTGGTAATAACAACGTACTGAAATCTATGAGATTTCCCTGCGTCACTTTTAGGATGCTATTGCGTCAAAATTTTGCGCCGGCCTCGCATCACTTTTATGTTTACACATATGTCAGAAATACTGACGTATCTGTAACTCCTTGCAACATGATTCGTCATACATTAAATATGACACATCTGGAATGTCATAAGGACTGTGTACAGAAAAGTGACGCATCACACCAGCAGTGTAATAAAATGTGCCTCGTTGCACTATATTTAAAGGATGCAACAGCATCCTAAAAGTGACGCAGTGAAATCTCAAACATTTCACTGCGTCGCTATTACAAAGCTTTTTGTGGGGGAACACCCCCTCTGCATGCATTATACCTCACGCAGATATAATGTGGCGCTTGATTTTAAAAAGTGACCCATCTACCTAGATACCTCACTTTTTAAATATAACGCAACGCAACACATTTTTTTACACTACTGGTGCAATGCGTCACTTTTCTGTGCGCACTCCTTATGACATTCCAAGTAACGCATTGCTGGAGTGCGTCATAGCGATGCGTCACTTATCTGGACGCACTCCTTATGACATTCCACATATGTCATATTTAATATATGACTAATCAATTCGCAAGGAGTTACAGATATGTCAGTATTTCTGACATATCTCTAAACACAAAAGTAACGCATTGCAGGAGTGCGTCACAAAAGTGACGCAACTCCAGTAATGTCTCCTTTCACATGGAAAAAGCACCATGTGAAAGGTTTGCTGTGAAGCAGGCGCAAGATTTTGGCGCAACTGCATCCTAAAAGTGACTCACTGCGTCATTATTACCAAGCTTTTTGCAAGGAACACCCCCTCTGCATGCATTATACCTGACACTATTTTTTAAAAAGTGACGCATCTAGGTACATGGGTCACTTTTTAAAACTCTGCGCCATATTGTATCTGCATCAGGTATAATGTATGCAGAGGGGGCAATCCCTCGCAAAAAGCTTGGTAATAACAACGTACTGAAATCTATGAGATTTCCCTGCGTCACTTTTAGGATGCTATTGCGTCAAAATTTTGCGCCGGCCTCGCATCACTTTTATGTTTACACATATGTCAGAAATACTGACGTATCTGTAACTCCTTGCAACATGATTCGTCATACATTAAATATGACACATCTGGAATGTCATAAGGACTGTGTACAGAAAAGTGACGCATCACACCAGCAGTGTAATAAAATGTGCCTCGTTGCACTATATTTAAAGGATGCAACAGCATCCTAAAAGTGACGCAGTGAAATCTCAAACATTTCACTGCGTCGCTATTACAAAGCTTTTTGTGGGGGAACACCCCCTCTGCATGCATTATACCTCACGCAGATATAATGTGGCGCTTGATTTTAAAAAGTGACCCATCTACCTAGATACCTCACTTTTTAAATATAACGCAACGCAACACATTTTTTTACACTACTGGTGCAATGCGTCACTTTTCTGTGCGCACTCCTTATGACATTCCAAGTAACGCATTGCTGGAGTGCGTCACAAAAGTGACGCAACTCCAGTAATGTGTCCTTTCAAATGGGGAAAGCAGCATATGAAAGGTCTTGCCTCAGTCTAACACCTGCTGTAAAGCAGGCACAAGATTTTGACGCAACAGCATCCTAAAACTGACGCAGTGAAATCTCAAAGATTTCACTGCGTCGCTATTACAAAGCTTTTTGCGGGAGAACACCCCCTCTGCATACATTATACCTGACGCTATTTTTAAAAAGTGACGCATCTAGGTACATGGGTCACTTTTTAAAACTCTGCGCCATATTGTATCTGCAACATGATTCGTCATACATTAAATATGACACATCTGGAACGTCATAAGGAGTGCGCACAGAAAAGTGACGCATAACACCAGCAGTGTAATAAAATGTACCTCGTTGCACTATATTTAAAAAGTGACGCATCTAGATAGATGCGTCACTTTTTAAATATTGCATAACAATGCGCATTTTTTTACACCGCTGGTGCGTCACAAAAATTGACGCACAGGAAGCGCAAAACTAACAGCGCAAGGCCTTCATAAATATAGTCCTGGATTTTCCCCGTGCTTCCGGTGCGCGTACCATGCGCTTCCCCCGCGCAAAACGAAAAAAATTTTTTATTGCCCTGCAGGACCCTATTTTAGTCCCTACATCAAACCTAGGGGGTCAGAGGGGGTCTACTCTTCCCCCTTATGGTCATTTGCCCCTTTTTTTTTCAAACCCCTTGTGTCTCGATTTTACCGAGACACAAGATGGCGGCCGCTCCGCACTGTTTAGAATGTTTACAGACAACTGAGATCCAATCAGCTTCCTGTGCGCAAGTCGCGTGTCGCGCCTGGAGCGCTCTCCCGTGCGCGCACGGGAGAGCGCCTATCCCCGCGCAAAACGAAAAAAATTTTTTAATGCCCTGCAGGACCCTATTTTAGTCCCTACATCAAACCTAGGGGGTCAGAGGGGGTCTACTCTTCCCCCTTATGGTCATTTGCCCCTTTTTTTTTCAAACCCCTTGTGTCTCGATTTTACCGAGACACAAGATGGCGGCCGCTCCGCACTGTTTAGAATGTTTACAGACAACTGAGATCCAATCAGCTTCCTGCGCGCAAGTCGCGTGTCGCGCCTGGAGCGCTCTCCCGTGCGCGCACGGGAGAGCGCCTATAGATATATATATTTTTTTGAACCTAAATTACTCAAAATCCACTGGAGCACATATCTTGAGACATAGCAAAGGCACATCGGGCTACCAGTCCCTACAATTTTGCCAAGTTTGGTGGAAATCCATTCAGCCGTTCGGGCTAAAAGTGAAATCGACCGCCCTATGGAAATTAACATGGGGAAAACGCGTTTTGGGACCCCCCTTTTATCTCGGCCCCCGCTTGACGAATCCCCCCCAAACTTTCAGGGAAGGACCGGACCGCCATGAGACCATTTTCCTGAAAATTTCAGGCAGATTCGACAACCGGCGCCAAAGTTATTCAAAATAGAATGTTGAGATTTAACATTGAAAATTATCCTAACTATAACTACCTACTGGCGACCGCCAGTAGGTAATATATATATATATATATGCAAAATCGGCTCCACACAGCTTGGCCCAGCACAGCGCGGCGTGACGCCAAAGAAAGGAGACGGACCAGCCAGAGACAGCAGAGATATTAGCTTTTATTCACGAAAAACAGCAACGCGTTTCGGGCTTACTCGCCCTTTGTCAAGCTGGAGATTTTATGACAACTACTGCTTTTATACATATGCTTTTAAAGTGAAACACCCTAAGTGGTGACATCAGCGATCACATGTTCATAGACATAGAAGAGATATCTAGGCATATCCAAATGTCGTCTATTTTGCTCATAATTTTAAACAAAATTAAATATACGAATGACATTAGATAGTACAAAATAGCGGGATAAATCCTGATGTTCTATTAGCATTAAGCTGGGATTTCATGTAGAGTGCAAGGAAATAACTGTATAAATACAGATTTGATACATTGTCCATGGTATCCCAATAGAACTAGCCTAATTTTTCCATGGTATGGTTAGTGCAAATGCCATGCAGAAGCAGCAATAGAAAAGGAAAAGTACATGAGTGACTGTGTAAAGATAGTGCAAAAGGAAGCAAGAAAAATTAGCAAACTGCAAAAGGTTAGAAACTAATTGATTAAGTAACATAGGATACTCAGGTCCCTGAAGTCCATACATTAAAAATCTATCATAATAACCTTAAAAGCAGTAAAAACAGTGATAAAACCATGTGTGTGTATAAAATCAAATGGTTATATAATAAATATATCATACATCATACACAAATATGTGTGACAGATCGTCATATGTATTTAATCAAAAAATCGAAATAGTAAAAGTCATACTAATTCCAAAGGGAATAATGGTACCCCGTTACCTAAAAGAGAAGAAAAGATGATAAAATCCATTAAGATAGGATAGAAAAACATCTATATATGCAATAAATATTTACAAAAGATTTACAATTTTACAACAATATGTAAAAAATGATAAGCTATAGTATTATATACACGTGGATAATTCAATATTGACATTTCAGACAGTATTGGTTTTGCAATGAAGTGCACTCAATATTAGGGAACCTAACTATTGAGTGCAGGGTGTGGGTTTTAATAAAATGAGGGTTTAAATACAGGGTGCCAATCACTTAGTTGATTCAATGCATATGTTATAGAAAGTGATGCATTTCTTCCATATTGTTTAACCCGTTGGGCCATCGACTGTCAAATTCCAATATCATTTTCGTCTCCAACTGCCTCAATTTGAGATCACGATCTCCCCCTCTTCTAAGCTGAGGAATAGCTCCAACTACGTAATATTTGAGGCAAGTCAAGTCTTTGTTGTGCACAGACTTGAAATGATGGGCAACGGGGTAAGCTGGATCACTATGTATAATGGCTCTTAGATGCTGCAATATCCTGACATGCACCTGTAGCCTGGTACTGCCAATGTAATTCAGGCCACAGGTGCACGTCAGGACATATACAGCGTGATAGGTCTTACATTTGTAATTGCCGTTGATAGACATGCCTTCCGGACAGAATGGGGTAGAATAGTGAGTCATGTTTATCCCAAACTTACAGGCTCGGCAAGTGGAGCATTTACGAAAGCCTCTTGCAGATGGGAACCATGATGGTTTTTGTTTAAGTTCCGGGGCAGCCTGATCCCATGTTGTTAGCCCTTCTAAAGGTAACAACTGGTGAGGGCGGAAGTTTAGGTCCCAAAATAGTGTCACTTAACACAATAGGCCAATTTTTCTTCAAGATGGCTTTCAACTGCCTATCTTGACAGCTACAGGCAGTTATCAAACGGGGACAATCAGGATAAGGGGCAGTTTGAACCTCAAACTGAGACGTAGTACCTTTAAAGAGACTGTCTCTGGTTCTTATCTTGGATTTATCTATGGCAGATTTCAACATGGTGTCAGTGTATCCACGTGCTTTTAAGCGAACAACCATATCCTTTAGACAGGATTCAAAATCAAAAGTGGTGCTGCATATTCTTTTCAGCCTTAAAACCTCACCGTATGGGATACTAGAGATAGTATGTCTAGGGTGCATGCTGCTAGCATGCAAAATCGTGTTACCCTCGGTGGGTTTTCTGTGTAAAGTAGTGTAAATCACAGAATTGGCAACATATATTTCTACGTCTAGAAACTGCATACGTGTGGCATGGATGTGGGCAGTAAAATTCAAATTGAGAGAGCTGTTGTTTATCTCACTGACGAAATCAGCTGCTAATTCAGCACTTCCATCCCAAAGGATGAAAATGTCGTCAATGTATCTGAGATAACATTTCACATGTTCCTGCATATATTTCATGTGACTATTAGTGAGGACCTGTTCCTCCCACCAGCCAATGTGAAGACACGCATAGCTGGGGGAGAAACAGGCCCCCATAGCCACACCCCTCAATTGTCTGAATATCTCTTGGCCGAAAAGGAAGAAGTTATTGTGCAGGCACCATTCGATCAACTGCACAATAACTTTGTTGTGTTCATAGTACATGATAGGGCGTTTGGCTAAAAAATGCTCAACTGCTGCTAATCCTTGGGTGTGGTCAATACTTGTGTAGAGCGATTCTACATCAAGTGTGATTAGCAGCATGTTCGGAGTGCACAACCACACGGAACCTACTTAAGGATTGAATGACAACTCCCAGAACCACAAGTCCCATAAGGCAAGGCGCACATCGAGTGCGTCCCACTTGTTCCTTTATTTCAAGCACCCCTGGGGATGCGTGCAGCGATTGTGAACCGGATGGTGAACGTTGGCCGCGGGTGCGCCCTCGAAAGCCTGAACCTTTGCTCTACTATATCTCACAAGACATTCCTGCCGTGGAGGGCGGCAACGTCCATTAGAACTTAAAGGACATCGCAGTTTGGAACTTTTTCCAGCCTACCAAGCGATGCGGCCAGCAGGAACGAAGCAGAACCACGGACGCTACTCTGGGGCCCACTCAGGGTTTTAATGTACATTCTTGCAACCAAACAACCACACGGAACCTACTTAAGGATTGAATGACAACTCCCAGAACCACAAGTCCCATAAGGCAAGGAGCACATTGAGTGCGTCCCACTTAAGGCGGAGCTTGATAAATGGGAGACTCCCGTGGGCTGTTGCAAGTACTGAAACCTCCGAAGAAGAAGCGAGTGCTTCGAAACGCGTTAGGTAACCAGTGGCAGATAATAAAGAATCCTGGAGCAGAATCGCGTGGTCATGTTCATTTATTTCAAGCACCCCTGGGGATGCGTGCAGCGATTGTGAACCGGATGGTGAACGTTGGCCTCAGGTGCGCCCTCGAAAGCCTGGACCTTTGCTCTACCATATCTCACACGACATTCCTGCCATGGAGGGCGGCAACGTCCATTAGAACTTAAAGGACATCGCAGTTTGGAACTGTTTTCAGCCTACCAAGCGGTGTGGCCAGCTGGAACGAACCAGTACCAAGGACACTTCTCTGGGGCCCACTCAGGGTTTTAATGTACATTCTTGCAACCAAACAACTACACAGAACCTACTTAAGGATTGAATGACAACTCCCAGAACCACAAGTCCCATAAGGCAAGGCGCACATCGAGTGCGTCCCACTTAAGGCGGAGCTTGATAAATGGGAGACTCCCGTGGGCTGTTGCAAGTACTGAAACCTCCGAAGAAGAAGCAAGTGCTTCGAAACGCGTTAGGTAACCAGTGACAGATAATAAAGAATCCTGGAGCAGAATCGCGTGGTCATGTTCCTTTATTTCAAGCACCCCTGGGGATGCGTGCAGTGATTGTGAACCGGATGGTGAACGTTGGCTGCGGGAGCGCCCTCAAAAGCCTGGACCTTTGCTCTACCATATATATATATATATATATATATATATATATATATATATATATATATATATATATATATATATATATATATATATATATATATATATATATATATTCACTGAAAAAACCATAGGTTTCACACCAGTTATAGTTAGGAATTAGCATTTAAAAAACCTATTAAATTCAGTGAATGTGTGTCTTTCTAAAAATAAATATGTTTTATATATGTATATGTTAAGGTCGATGGAAGAATAAATGTTTAAATAAGTGTGTTAATGGATGTTTTAAAAAAAAAAAATGATTGGTTAACTGGCTTATTAAGTGTATCTTAGTGAATACATATATTAGCGAGTATTGTTTAAATATTTAAATGTTTGTATCAGTGTTTCACTTTGTGTATAAGTGGCTGCATGGGTTGGTGAGTAGCTACATGTGTGTGTATATGTGTTATTAGATGTTTTTTTTGTATCAGTATGAGTGTCTGTATGGTTTGGTGGGAGTGTTACTTAGCACATAGATGCATCAATGACTAACTCACTGTTTGTATGTGTTTTGAAGACAGCATATGTGCAGGACTGTATGGGTGGAAGAGTGTGTATGTGTGTGTGTTAGTGAGTGAATGACTGTCTCACTAGTGTCTTTATGAGTAACTACATATGTTTTAATCTAGTATATGTGAGTATTGATGTATATAAGTGAGTGTATATGAGAGTGAGAGATTGAAAGAGTTCCTGTTTAAAGAAGTATGTGTTTCTATAAGTGATTGTTTAAGAGAGTAAGTATGTGTAAGTTTCCTTAGAAGTAATGTGCTAGTGTGTGTATAGCTGTATATGCAAATAAATAGATGTTCAATAGTTTATTTGCATGTGTGAGTATGTGTGTGAGTAACCTTTGGAAGACTGTCGGTGTGTTAACGGATGTAAAGGTGTCTCACTACATATGATAAGTGAGTATATGTATGAATGACTATATAGAACTGTTGGTGAATGAGTGGCTGTGTATAGAAATGGTGGAATTACTGAATTGGTTGTTGTAACTGGTATAGGTATCTCCACTTTTTTGTAAATGTTAGTTTCTATTTTTGAATATGTGTTTCAAGGGTTACATTACACTGAAAGGAGGTCTGTCACTCTGTCACAAGGATGGAATCATCAGTGATGTCATGAGTGATGTCACTGACCATGTCATGAGTGATGTAATATATGACGTCATCAGCAGTGCATTACACGCGCAAGTTATAGTGAGTCCAACTAACTATAACGTGGAATTTCAATGGTTTTATGTCAGTAAAATTTCCAGGTAACTATAACTGGTGTGAAACCTATAGTTTTTTCAGTGAATTTAATAGGTTTTTTAAATGCTAATTCCTAACTATAACTGGTGTGAAACCTATGGTTTTTTCAGTGAATTTCATAGGTTTTTTAAATGCTTATTCCTAACTATAAGTCTCACTTTATAAGTAAGACTGTTAACGCTCTAGTTGTTCTTTAGAACACTCGGGTACATTCTATCATTGGGCTATAGTTGGGCTACATATGGCTGATATTTGGGCTACATTTATATTTTTTTGTCTCTGGTGGCCATCTTTGGGCTACATTGGGCTACATTGGGCTACATTTGGGCTACATTTGGGCTCTAACATATATATAGCCCAATGTAGCACAATATATATTTTTTTCAAAGTTAATTTTCGTAAAAAACACTTGAGTATAGCAAAGGCACATCGGGCTATCAGTCCCTACAAGTTTCCCCATTTTTTAAAAATGTTTTTTTTTTTTTTTTGCCTTGGAGCGCTCCCGGTGCGCGCCCCGGTGAGCGCCCCGGAGAGCGTACTCGTTTGAAGCGCCCCGGGGCACGCACCGGGGAGCGCACCGGGGAGCGTCCCGTAAGCGCCAATATCGCGAACGAAAACATGATCATGACGTATCGCGTAGCCGCGTCCGCGTGATACACACGGCGTAAACGCACCCGGAGGCATTCGACGCGCTTATGCGACGCACCCCTGGGCGCGCCCCGGGACGCGCCCCGGAGCGCGTAGCGTAAGCGCGTCGGGTCATGTGACCTGAAAATAACACTTTTGATTGGTTCACAACAGTTTTGTTTTCCAAATGATGAAAGACCCCACCTTTTTTCCTCATTTTCACTTTGTTCTTTGAGTGAAGAAGACCTGCATTGTGAAAGAAATGGCTTCACTGGTAGCAGCTGCAGGTGCATCTGCACCACCACCACCTTCACCACCACCACAAGGACCACCACAAGACCACATTGGTGGTCATGAAGAAGAGGAGGACGAAGAGGAGCAGAAGGACAGGCAATATCTGCCTGAGGACACTCCCCCATACAAACCCAAAGAACATTTTATTTGGGAGTTTTTCAAAATGCCAATGGGTGCCAAAAAAGTAAATGCAGCAAAGGTGACTTGCCTCATCTGTGACCAAGAACTGTCTAGAGGGAACCCAAACAGGAAATATTCGTTTGGGAACCACACGATGATAAGGCACATGCAGAAGAAGCACCCAAACAATTATGCAAGAGCAGAAGTCAGGCAACTGAGCAAGAACCCTCCCCATCCTTCAACTTCAGGCACCTCCAACCAACCCACTCCATCGGGTGCAGAGTCTAGGGAGATGATCCCTAATGTTCAAACAAAGTTTTCAAAATTTAAATTTGTTTGCATATATTGCAACAAAACTATATCTTATGGTGAGCAGAGCATCATTTTACTTAATCGTGCTGCAGACAACCATCACTGCAGCAAGCAACCTTAATTTTTTTCTATTTTTTTGCTCCAGTTGAGCTGTTTGCAATTCCCTGTCTTTTGTTTCACCCCAGAAAAACAACAAAAAAAATATGAAATTGTTCTGAAAATAAAAAAAATTTAAAAAAAATGTTCCAAAAAACAAAAAAAATATAAAACAACAAAAAGAAAAATAAACAGTTCTTTTCAGAACTACCTCCCATTTATATAAAATGACTTACATTTTTAAACTCTGCCATTCTCTTTTCTCCACAGTGCGCTCCCCGGTGCGCTCCCTGGTGCCCGTACCGGGCGCTCCCCCCGCGCAAATCGAATTTTTTTTTGCCCAGCGGGACCCTTTTATAGCCCCCACATCAAACCTAGGGGGTCAGGGGGGGTCTACCCTGCCCCCTTATGGTCAATTCCCCCTTTGTTTTGGCCACCTCTTGTGTCTCGATCCTACCGAGACACAAGATGGCGGCCGCTCCGGACTGTTTTGTATGTTTACAGACACCCAAGAACCAATCAGCTTTCTGCGCAAGTCGCGTGGCGCGCCCGGTGCGCTCCCCGGTGCGCGTACCGGGGCGCGCTTATAGATATATATATTTTTTTTAACCTAAATTACTCAAAATCCACTGGAGCACATATCTTGAGACATAGCAAAGGCACATCGGGCTACCAGTCCCTACAATTTTGCCAAGTTTGGTGTAAATCCATCCAGCCGTTCGGGCTAAAAGTGAGGTCGACCGCCCTATGGAAATTAACATGGGGAAAATGCGTTTTGGGACCCCCCTTTTATCTCGGCCCCCGCTTGACGCATCCCACCCAAACTTTCAGGGAAGGACCGGAGCTCGACGAGGCCATTTTGAGGAAATTTTCAGGCAGATTCGTCAACCGGCGCCAAAGTTATTCCAAATAGAATTTTGAGATTTAACATTGAAAAAAATCCTAACTATAACTACCTACTGGCGACTGCCAGTAGGTAATATATATATATATATATATATATATATCACTGAACTTCCCTCCACAACAGAAGAAACGGAGGCCAGAGGGGGTTCACAGGAAACAACCAAGCTTTATTTGGCAGCAAAATGATGGTGGCGAATGCATTTCGGCATACTAGCCTTCCTCAGCGCCCTGCCATGCGAGGTAAGAATTCAACTCGTTGTCCTGTCCTGCATTAAAATGTCTTAACATCCGGAAGCTCCACCCCCGTTGATTTCATTCACCTGTTGGTTACCGGAATGAATGTCCGGACTTCAACCCCCAGAATGCAGCAATAAAGTACCTCTGGGTCGGCGGTGTGGGGAGTGCCTGTCGGTGGAAAAGTGGCATGTCCAGATGATGCAGGTAGGTAGAGAAGCCCCCCAGGGAGTGCTGGCAAAGTCTACAAGGTTCTCCCTGTGTCCCCTCGGACTGCAGCCGCCTCACAGTCCTGGCAGGAAATGTTAGCAGGGACAGCCATTCAGCATAGCGTCCAAGCGGAGGTGAATACCTCCTACTGCCTGAAACCTCCAAAACAGCGAGGCTGACACCGGATTTCTCGGTCCCCCGAGGAAAATAATCGCTGAACAAACAACGATCGTTGCCAATGTTTATCCGGGTCTCTTGGTGCTGCAGGGCGATCCGGACTGCCCCTTTGGCTGGAGCAGAAAATATCACTGAACTTCCCTCCACAACAGAAGAAACGGAGGCCAGAGGGGGTTCACAGGAAACAACCAAGCTTTATTTGGCAGCAAAATGATGGTGGCGAATGCATTTCGGCATACTAGCCTTCCTCAGCGCCCTGCCATGCGAGGTAAGAATTCAACTCGTTGTCCTGTCCTGCATTAAAATGTCTTAACATCCGGAAGCTCCACCCCCGTTGATTTCATTCACCTGTTGGTTACCGGAATGAATGTCCAGACTTCAACCCCCAGAATGCAGCAATAAAGTACCTCTGGGTCGGCGGTGTGGGGAGTGCCTGTCGGTGGAAAAGTGGCATGTCCAGATGATGCAGGTAGGTAGAGAAGCCCCCCAGGGAGTGCTGGCAAAGTCTACAAGGTTCTCCCTGTGTCCCCTCGGACTGCAGCCGCCTCACAGTCCTGGCAGGAAATGTTAGCAGGGACAGCCATTCAGCATAGCGTCCAAGCGGAGGTGAATACCTCCTACTGCCTGAAACCTCCAAAACAGCGAGGCTGACACCGGATTTCTCGGTCCCCCGAGGAAAATAATCGCTGAACAAACAACGATGGTTGCCAATGTTTATCCGGGTCTCTTGGTGCTGCAGGGCCATCCGGACTGCCCCTTTGGCTGGAGCAGAAAATATCACTGAACTTCCCTCCACAACAGAAGAAACGGAGGCCAGAGGGGGTTCACAGGAAACAACCAAGCTTTATTTGGCAGCAAAATGATGGTGGCGAATGCATTTCGGCATACTAGCCTTCCTCAGCGCCCTGCCATGCGAGGTAAGAATTCAACTCGTTGTCCTGTCCTGCATTAAAATGTCTTAACATCTGGAAGCTCCACCCCCGTTGATTTCATTCACCTGTTGGTTACCGGAATGAATGTCCGGACTTCAACCCCCAGAATGCAGCAATAAAGTACCTCTGGGCCGGCGGTGTGGGGAGTGCCTGTCGGTGGAAAAGTGGCATGTCCAGATGATGCAGGTAGGTAGAGAAGCCTCCCAGGGAGTGCTGGCAAAGTCTACAAGGTTCTCCCTGTGTCCCCTCGGACTGCAGCCGCCTCACAGTCCTGGCAGGAAATGTTAGCAGGGACAGCCATTCAGCATAGCGTCCAAGCGGAGGTGAATACCTCCTACTGCCTGAAACCTCCAAAACAGCGAGGCTGACACCGGATTTCTCGGTCCCCCGAGGAAAATAATCGCTGAACAAACAACGATGGTTGCCAATGTTTATCCGGGTCTCTTGGTGCTGCAGGGCCATCCGGACTGCCCCTTTGGCTGTAGCAGAAAATGTCACTGAACTTCCCTCCACAACAGAAGAAACGGAGGCCAGAGGGGGTTCACAGGAAACAACCAAGCTTTATTTGGCAGCAAAATGATGGTGGCGAATGCATTTCGGCATACTAGCCTTCCTCAGCGCCCTGCCATGCGAGGTAAGAATTCAACTCGTTGTCCTGTCCTGCATTAAAATGTCTTAACATCCGGAAGCTCCACCCCCGTTGATTTCATTCACCTGTTGGTTACCGGAATGAATGTCCGGACTTCAACCCCCAGAATGCAGCAATAAAGTACCTCTGGGTCGGCGGTGTGGGGAGTGCCTGTCGGTGGAAAAGTGGCATGTCCAGATTATGCAGGTAGGTAGAGAAGCCCCCCAGGGAGTGCTGGCAAAGTCTACAAGGTTCTCCCTGTGTCCCCTCGGACTGCAGCCGCCTCACAGTCCTGGCAGGAAATGTTAGCAGGGACAGCCATTCAGCATAGCGTCCAAGCGGAGGTGAATACCTCCTACTGCCTGAAACCTCCAAAACAGCGAGGCTGACACCGGATTTCTCGGTCCCCCGAGGAAAATAATCGCTGAACAAACAACGATGGTTGCCAATGTTTATCCGGGTCTCTTGGTGCTGCAGGGCCATCCGGACTGCCCCTTTGGCTGGAGCAGAAAATATCACTGAACTTCCCTCCACAACAGAAGAAACGGAGGCCAGAGGGGGTTCACAGGAAACAACCAAGCTTTATTTGGCAGCAAAATGATGGTGGCGAATGCATTTCGGCATACTAGCCTTCCTCAGCGCCCTGCCATGCGAGGTAAGAATTCAACTCGTTGTCCTGTCCTGCATTAAAATGTCTTAACATCCGGAAGCTCCACCCCCGTTGATTTCATTCACCTGTTGGTTACTGGAATGAATGTCGGGACTTCAACCCCCAGAATGCAGCAATAAAGTACCTCTGGGTCGGCGGTGTGGGGAGTGCCTGTCGGTGGAAAAGTGGCATGTCCAGATGATGCAGGTAGGTAGAGAAGCCCCCCAGGGAGTGCTGGCAAAGTCTACAAGGTTCTCCCTGTGTCCCCTCGGACTGCAGCCGCCTCACAGTCCTGGCAGGAAATGTTAGCAGGGACAGCCATTCAGCATAGCGTCCAAGCGGAGGTGAATACCTCCTACTGCCTGAAACCTCCAAAACAGCGAGGCTGACACCGGATTTCTCGGTCCCCCGAGGAAAATAATCGCTGAACAAACAACGATGGTTGCCAATGTTTATCCGGGTCTCTTGGTGCTGCAGGGCCATCCGGACTGCCCCTTTGGCTGGAGCAGAAAATATCACTGAACTTCCCTCCACAACAGAAGAAACGGAGGCCAGAGGGGGTTCACAGGAAACAACCAAGCTTTATTTGGCAGCAAAATGATGGTGGCGAATGCATTTCGGCATACTAGCCTTCCTCAGCGCCCTGCCATGCGAGGTAAGAATTCAACTCGTTGTCTTGTCCTGCATTAAAATGTCTTAACATCCGGAAGCTCCACCCCCGTTGATTTCATTCACCTGTTGGTTACCGGAATGAATGTCCGGACTTCAACCCCCAGAATGCAGCAATAAAGTACCTCTGGGTCGGCGGTGTGGGGAGTGCCTGTCGGTGGAAAAGTGGCATGTCCAGATGATGCAGGTAGGTAGAGAAGCCCCCCAGGGAGTGCTGGCAAAGTCTACAAGGTTCTCCCTGTGTCCCCTCGGACTGCAGCCGCCTCACAGTCCTGGCAGGAAATGTTAGCAGGGACAGCCATTCAGCATAGCGTCCAAGCGGAGGTGAATACCTCCTACTGCCTGAAACCTCCAAAACAGCGAGGCTGACACCGGATTTCTCGGTCCCCCGAGGAAAATAATCGCTGAACAAACAACGATGGTTGCCAATGTTTATCCGGGTCTCTTGGTGCTGCAGGGCGATCCGGACTGCCCCTTTGGCTGGAGCAGAAAATATCACTGAACTTCCCTCCACAACAGAAGAAACGGAGGCCAGAGGGGGTTCACAGGAAACAACCAAGCTTTATTTGGCAGCAAAATGATGGTGGCGAATGCATTTCGGCATACTAGCCTTCCTCAGCGCCCTGCCATGCGAGGTAAGAATTCAACTCGTTGTCCTGTCCTGCATTAAAATGTCTTAACATCCGGAAGCTCCACCCCCGTTGATTTCATTCACCTGTTGGTTACCGGAATGAATGTCCAGACTTCAACCCCCAGAATGCAGCAATAAAGTACCTCTGGGTCGGCGGTGTGGGGAGTGCCTGTCGGTGGAAAAGTGGCATGTCCAGATGATGCAGGTAGGTAGAGAAGCCCCCCAGGGAGTGCTGGCAAAGTCTACAAGGTTCTCCCTGTGTCCCCTCGGACTGCAGCCGCCTCACAGTCCTGGCAGGAAATGTTAGCAGGGACAGCCATTCAGCATAGCGTCCAAGCGGAGGTGAATACCTCCTACTGCCTGAAACCTCCAAAACAGCGAGGCTGACACCGGATTTCTCGGTCCCCCGAGGAAAATAATCGCTGAACAAACAACGATGGTTGCCAATGTTTATCCGGGTCTCTTGGTGCTGCAGGGCCATCCGGACTGCCCCTTTGGCTGGAGCAGAAAATATCACTGAACTTCCCTCCACAACAGAAGAAACGGAGGCCAGAGGGGGTTCACAGGAAACAACCAAGCTTTATTTGGCAGCAAAATGATGGTGGCGAATGCATTTCGGCATACTAGCCTTCCTCAGCGCCCTGCCATGCGAGGTAAGAATTCAACTCGTTGTCCTGTCCTGCATTAAAATGTCTTAACATCTGGAAGCTCCACCCCCGTTGATTTCATTCACCTGTTGGTTACCGGAATGAATGTCCGGACTTCAACCCCCAGAATGCAGCAATAAAGTACCTCTGGGCCGGCGGTGTGGGGAGTGCCTGTCGGTGGAAAAGTGGCATGTCCAGATGATGCAGGTAGGTAGAGAAGCCCCCCAGGGAGTGCTGGCAAAGTCTACAAGGTTCTCCCTGTGTCCCCTCGGACTGCAGCCGCCTCACAGTCAAGGCAGGAAATGTTAGCAGGGACAGCCATTCAGCATAGCGTCCAAGCGGAGGTGAATACCTCCTACTGCCTGAAACCTCCAAAACAGCGAGGCTGACACCGGATTTCTCGGTCCCCCGAGGAAAATAATCGCTGAACAAACAACGATGGTTGCCAATGTTTATCCGGGTCTCTTGGTGCTGCAGGGCCATCCGGACTGCCCCTTTGGCTGTAGCAGAAAATGTCACTGAACTTCCCTCCACAACAGAAGAAACGGAGGCCAGAGGGGGTTCACAGGAAACAACCAAGCTTTATTTGGCAGCAAAATGATGGTGGCGAATGCATTTCGGCATACTAGCCTTCCTCAGCGCCCTGCCATGCGAGGTAAGAATTCAACTCGTTGTCCTGTCCTGCATTAAAATGTCTTAACATCCGGAAGCTCCACCCCCGTTGATTTCATTCACCTGTTGGTTACCGGAATGAATGTCCGGACTTCAACCCCCAGAATGCAGCAATAAAGTACCTCTGGGTCGGCGGTGTGGGGAGTGCCTGTCGGTGGAAAAGTGGCATGTCCAGATTATGCAGGTAGGTAGAGAAGCCCCCCAGGGAGTGCTGGCAAAGTCTACAAGGTTCTCCCTGTGTCCCCTCGGACTGCAGCCGCCTCACAGTCCTGGCAGGAAATGTTAGCAGGGACAGCCATTCAGCATAGCGTCCAAGCGGAGGTGAATACCTCCTACTGCCTGAAACCTCCAAAACAGCGAGGCTGACACCGGATTTCTCGGTCCCCCGAGGAAAATAATCGCTGAACAAACAACGATGGTTGCCAATGTTTATCCGGGTCTCTTGGTGCTGCAGGGCCATCCGGACTGCCCCTTTGGCTGGAGCAGAAAATATCACTGAACTTCCCTCCACAACAGAAGAAACGGAGGCCAGAGGGGGTTCACAGGAAACAACCAAGCTTTATTTGGCAGCAAAATGATGGTGGCGAATGCATTTCGGCATACTAGCCTTCCTCAGCGCCCTGCCATGCGAGGTAAGAATTCAACTCGTTGTCCTGTCCTGCATTAAAATGTCTTAACATCCGGAAGCTCCACCCCCGTTGATTTCATTCACCTGTTGGTTACTGGAATGAATGTCGGGACTTCAACCCCCAGAATGCAGCAATAAAGTACCTCTGGGTCGGCGGTGTGGGGAGTGCCTGTCGGTGGAAAAGTGGCATGTCCAGATGATGCAGGTAGGTAGAGAAGCCCCCCAGGGAGTGCTGGCAAAGTCTACAAGGTTCTCCCTGTGTCCCCTCGGACTGCAGCCGCCTCACAGTCCTGGCAGGAAATGTTAGCAGGGACAGCCATTCAGCATAGCGTCCAAGCGGAGGTGAATACCTCCTACTGCCTGAAACCTCCAAAACAGCGAGGCTGACACCGGATTTCTCGGTCCCCCGAGGAAAATAATCGCTGAACAAACAACGATGGTTGCCAATGTTTATCCGGGTCTCTTGGTGCTGCAGGGCCATCCGGACTGCCCCTTTGGCTGGAGCAGAAAATATCACTGAACTTCCCTCCACAACAGAAGAAACGGAGGCCAGAGGGGGTTCACAGGAAACAACCAAGCTTTATTTGGCAGCAAAATGATGGTGGCGAATGCATTTCGGCATACTAGCCTTCCTCAGCGCCCTGCCATGCGAGGTAAGAATTCAACTCGTTGTCTTGTCCTGCATTAAAATGTCTTAACATCCGGAAGCTCCACCCCCGTTGATTTCATTCACCTGTTGGTTACCGGAATGAATGTCCGGACTTCAACCCCCAGAATGCAGCAATAAAGTACCTCTGGGTCGGCGGTGTGGGGAGTGCCTGTCGGTGGAAAAGTGGCATGTCCAGATGATGCAGGTAGGTAGAGAAGCCCCCCAGGGAGTGCTGGCAAAGTCTACAAGGTTCTCCCTGTGTCCCCTCGGACTGCAGCCGCCTCACAGTCCTGGCAGGAAATGTTAGCAGGGACAGCCATTCAGCATAGCGTCCAAGCGGAGGTGAATACCTCCTACTGCCTGAAACCTCCAAAACAGCGAGGCTGACACCGGATTTCTCGGTCCCCCGAGGAAAATAATCGCTGAACAAACAACGATGGTTGCCAATGTTTATCCGGGTCTCTTGGTGCTGCAGGGCCATCCGGACTGCCCCTTTGGCTGGAGCAGAAAATATCACTGAACTTCCCTCCACAACAGAAGAAACGGAGGCCAGAGGGGGTTCACAGGAAACAACCAAGCTTTATTTGGCAGCAAAATGATGGTGGCGAATGCATTTCGGCATACTAGCCTTCCTCAGCGCCCTGCCATGCGAGGTAAGAATTCAACTCGTTGTCCTGTCCTGCATTAAAATGTCTTAACATCCGGAAGCTCCACCCCCGTTGATTTCATTCACCTGTTGGTTACTGGAATGAATGTCGGGACTTCAACCCCCAGAATGCAGCAATAAAGTACCTCTGGGTCGGCGGTGTGGGGAGTGCCTGTCGGTGGAAAAGTGGCATGTCCAGATGATGCAGGTAGGTAGAGAAGCCCCCCAGGGAGTGCTGGCAAAGTCTACAAGGTTCTCCCTGTGTCCCCTCGGACTGCAGCCGCCTCACAGTCCTGGCAGGAAATGTTAGCAGGGACAGCCATTCAGCATAGCGTCCAAGCGGAGGTGAATACCTCCTACTGCCTGAAACCTCCAAAACAGCGAGGCTGACACCGGATTTCTCGGTCCCCCGAGGAAAATAATCGCTGAACAAACAACGATGGTTGCCAATGTTTATCCGGGTCTCTTGGTGCTGCAGGGCCATCCGGACTGCCCCTTTGGCTGGAGCAGAAAATATCACTGAACTTCCCTCCACAACAGAAGAAACGGAGGCCAGAGGGGGTTCACAGGAAACAACCAAGCTTTATTTGGCAGCAAAATGATGGTGGCGAATGCATTTCGGCATACTAGCCTTCCTCAGCGCCCTGCCATGCGAGGTAAGAATTCAACTCGTTGTCCTGTCCTGCATTAAAATGTCTTAACATCCGGAAGCTCCACCCCCGTTGATTTCATTCACCTGTTGGTTACCGGAATGAATGTCCGGACTTCAACCCCCAGAATGCAGCAATAAAGTACCTCTGGGTCGGCGGTGTGGGGAGTGCCTGTCGGTGGAAAAGTGGCATGTCCAGATGATGCAGGTAGGTAGAGAAGCCCCCCAGGGAGTGCTGGCAAAGTCTACAAGGTTCTCCCTGTGTCCCCTCGGACTGCAGCCGCCTCACAGTCCTGGCAGGAAATGTTAGCAGGGACAGCCATTCAGCATAGCGTCCAAGCGGAGGTGAATACCTCCTACTGCCTGAAACCTCCAAAACAGCGAGGCTGACACCGGATTTCTCGGTCCCCCGAGGAAAATAATCGCTGAACAAACAACGATGGTTGCCAATGTTTATCCGGGTCTCTTGGTGCTGCAGGGCCATCCGGACTGCCCCTTTGGCTGGAGCAGAAAATATCACTGAACTTCCCTCCACAACAGAAGAAACGGAGGCCAGAGGGGGTTCACAGGAAACAACCAAGCTTTATTTGGCAGCAAAATGATGGTGGCGAATGCATTTCGGCATACTAGCCTTCCTCAGCGCCCTGCCATGCGAGGTAAGAATTCAACTCGTAGTCCTGTCCTGCATTAAAATGTCTTAACATCCGGAAGCTCCACCCCCGTTGATTTCATTCACCTGTTGGTTACCGGAATGAATGTCCGGACTTCAACCCCCAGAATGCAGCAATAAAGTACCTCTGGGTCGGCGGTGTGGGGAGTGCCTGTCGGTGGAAAAGTGGCATGTCCAGATGATGCAGGTAGGTAGAGAAGCCCCCCAGGGAGTGCTGGCAAAGTCTACAAGGTTCTCCCTGTGTCCCCTCGGACTGCAGCCGCCTCACAGTCCTGGCAGGAAATGTTAGCAGGGACAGCCATTCAGCATAGCGTATATATATATATATATATATATATATATATATATATATATATATATATATATATATATATATATATATATATATATATATATATATATATATATATATATATATAACAAATGCAACTACCCAAAAGTTGGAGTCACCTCACACAACGTCAAGTTTTCACCTTTAATGTTCAAATGACAGCAGGGGATTAAAGCAAGCTTTAAGCAGCGTAGAATAGCGCCTTATGTGCCATACGCGTTTCGGAAGTTTCCTTTTTCACTGGCTTGGCGATTTGGAAGGTAGAGGCAGCATACACATGATTGTAGGTGTTTAAATTACTTTGAAAGTCCTGTCCACCTGGGCTGGTGCTCGCTAGGCACTCTGGTCCTGATAGTCCGTAGCGCAATTTTCATTACATAGTGGATATTGCTGCCCCTTCCTTTTCCATCTTTACAATCCCATCGGGTCACTGTGCAGACAAGTGATGATCCCCTGCTCATTCGCATCAACAGGAGCAGGTATGTTGTTCCGCTTGTTTGTGCCTTATCCAAAGCACACAGACCAGTTAAAGATACCGGGGGGTCGACTCCATGGCCGAGGTAGGCCACTATATCTTCCAAATGCAACTACCCAAAAGTTGGAGTCACCTCACACAACGTCAAGTTTTCACCTGTTAATGTTCAAGTGACAGCAGGCGATAAAAACAAGCTTTAAGCAGCGTAGAATAGCTCCGTATGTGCCATACGCGTTTCGGAAGTTTCCTTTTTCACTGGCTTGGCGATTTGGAAGGCGGAGGCAGCATACACATGATTGTAGGTGTTTAAATTACTTTGAAAGTCCCGCCCACCTGGGCTGGTGCTCGCTAGGCACTCTGGTCTTGATAGTCCTTAGCGCAATTTTCATTCCATAGTGGATATTGCTGCCCCTTCCTCTCCATCTTTACAATCCCATCGGGTCGCTGTGCAGACAAGTGATGATGATGATATATATATATACACCACCAATGTGAATGATTTCAATTTCCAGTTTACAGCTCACATCAGTGATCAAAAAGTCCAGTTTTTCGGTGTGGAACTGTATATATGCAATGATACCATACAAACTAAGTTACACAGAAAGATCACGGCAGGTAACTTCACTTTACATGCTTACAGCAGCCACCCTTGTCATCTCATAAGTAGCATTCCTTACGGAGAATTCCTTAGGATTAGGAGAATCTGTAGTCTTGACTCAGATCATGACACCTGCCAAACTGAAGCCTTTAGGAGATTTTTACAAAGAAGATACAAGGCTAAGGACCTCACAGCAGCACTTACTAAGGCCAACACTGCTGAATCCATTGTGAGGGACACAGACCCTGTGCCATCTAACTCAGAGACTATAGAGCCCAACACAGTCAGGCTAATCACCACCTATAGTAACCAACAACATCAAGTCAGAAAGATCATTCTCAACAACTGGCACATTATCAAAACTGACTTAACTCTCTCTCAAATATTGCCAGATAGTCTCACAATTACATTAAGAAGGGCCCCGTCCATGCATGACACTCTGGTAAAACCTGTCCAGAGGTGATTGAGGCCCCTACCACTTGGTTATCCACCAAAAATGTTTTTTATAAATGTAATGTTTGTAGGGCGTGCAAATTCGGCACAAACAAAACAGAATATATTGATGCTTTCCAACCTCAACCTTTTCTAATCAAGGGTTGATACACGTGCCGCACAGAATGTGCAGTTTATGTACTAGAGTGCACATGCCACCTGAGGTATGTGGGTAGTACTAAACTGCAGGTATATAACAGCATCCTACAACATTTAAGGGCCATTGTCAACACTGATCACAGTTACCCAGTCGCAAGACACTTTAACCTAGTACATCACAACAACTTAAATGATCTATCGTACTACATTATCGATACTGTGCCAAAATCAAAAAGAGATGGCACTAGAGAGAGATCATTGCGTCAGCTTGAGTCTCACTACATCCTGACTCTTGACACTAAGATGCCTAATGGAATGAATACAGGTGAAGATTTGCACAACTATTTGTAATACATTTTATGCTCATTTTGTTGGTTTATTCATGATTGGATTTTACATGGATGTTAACATGTTTTATGTAAGGCAGTCTTTTTTAAGTGGTGGTTTTAGCAATTCCTGTATTCCAGTATTTTAAGTCAGGATCCTTATCCTATTTTTATAGTCTTTTAGCCTTTCTGGTTTTTAGCTGTTTATGTGGGAGATGGATGAGTTGACTTTTAATCTGGTTTCATAAAGGTACCGCGCTTCTTACCCACTTTTAAATATTTGAGAGGTATTTATTCGTATATTTATACACACTTTTATACCTGTTTTCAGCCTTACTAGACTAATGGGTCCATGCCTTCACATTTCTTCAAATCCGTGTCCACATAGAAGTAAAAATCTATTTGAGGATAACCTCATTAACCTCATTATTGTTACCGAGGACATGTCTGTGTTAAATGAAGACTCTGAGACTCTGTATAGTTGCCCGATTTTGCAACTTTTTTCACATTTTACACATGTTGCATTTTTTGCATATTTTGTACATCTTAATGTGGCACATTTGAGCTATGCATTTATGCTGGTACATAACTCTACAAATCCTGAGGTCCCTCTGCCTTTCGTCCTCAACCAGGACCACGTAACTAGGTTACTGGCATCAATATATCACTCATGTAGCAACCACATGATACTCTACAATATCAGTATGTATTTTACTGACTTTAACTTAATTAGATTCATCTATCAAGTTTTTCCATTCTTGTATTTTGGAACTATGCCATCAAGTACTGCCCAGCCTGCACTTCCCTTTTTTTTTTTAACATACAGTCTGTGTCACGTTTTTGCACATTATTAGCACTTGCACTTTCTTAGCCAATTTTCCCAAATTTTTTGACTCCATGATTAACTTGCTTATATATACATTACTTGCAACTTTGAAGATATAAAACAAATTTCTCCTCTAGCGCAAACTATTTGATACCATTTGGCCTTATTCTTTTGCACTTCAGTGTAGTTACTGTATCTGCTGCTAGTTTTTGTGGCAGAGGAGGATATTCATGATTGTTGTGTATACAATTATATGTATTCAGTTCGAAATGTGCATTTGTAATCTCATGTATTTACATAAGCAAGATGTTTTCGATGTTTATTGTTTATGTAGGAGGGGCCATTGGTTTTCATGCACTATTTAAGACACGCCTCTATGTTGGCATGTCATGTGATCAAGACCGGGGTGACCCGGTCGAAACGTGTCATGCTAAGGAGGTCGTGGTGAAAATAAACAGCACCTAAATTTCACGAGCCAACTTGTGGTCTGTACCTGTTCTTCCCTTCGAGCCCCGAGGGGACATGTATATATGGGAAACAACACTTACAAAGCAACTTTTACAACGCACTACCTTTACAACGAAACTTTTACAACCAACATCCATTACAACGCATGCCATTACAACGCAACCATTACAACGCATGTCACTACAACGCATACAACTACAACGCATGTCATTACAACGCAGTCATTACAACGCATACCATTACAACGAATGTCTGACAAAATATCGAAATCAAAAATATCGAAACACAAAAATATCGGAACAAAAATATCGAAGTCAAAAATATAGGAATCCTATCCCTAACAAGGTAAGTACAAAAATATCGAAAAATTAATATCGTAGTACAAAAATATCGACATTAAAAATATCGTTTTTTTAAATGTATTAATAATAATGTAAAAATAATTATAAAATACATATAATGTTACAAATATTAAATAAAAATATTAAAACATAATTACAAAATTAAAACTAATACATATACATTTAAAATAAATTAAAAACGTAATAATTTAATGTAATTTTATATTTTTTAATTTCATTTCATTGATTTAATTTAAATTTATTTTATTTTTACCCTGTACGACTGTACCCCAAAAACCCCAAACTGACCCTGAACCCTAAAAATACCCCTTTACCCAAAAACCCAAAAATTACCCTGAACCCTAAAAATACCCCTTTACCCAAAAACTGAAAACTGACCCTGAACCCTAAAAATACCCCTTTACCCAAAAACTGAAAACTGACCCTGAACCCTAAAAATACCCCTTTACCCAAAAACTGAAAACTGACCCTGAACCCAAAAAATACCCCTTTACCCAAAAACTGAAAACTGACCCTGAACCCTAAAAATACCCCTTTACCCAAAAACTGAAAACTGACCCTGAACCCTAAAAATACCCCTTTACCCAAAAACTGAAAACTGACCCTGAACCCTAAAAATACCCCTTTACCCAAGAACTGAAAACTGACCCTGAACCCTAAAAATACCCCTTTACCCAAAAACCCAAAACTGACCCTGAACCCTAAAAATACCCCTTTACCCAAAAACTCAAAACTGACCCTGAACCCTAAAAATACCCCTTTACCCAAAAACCCAAAACTGACCCTGAACCCTAAAAATACTCCTTTACCCAAAATTAATTAATATTATTTAATTACCAATTAATTATTAATTAAAAATATTTACAAACATATATTAATTAATTGATTATTATTAAATTACTTCCCACCCTATTCCCCTATAAACCCACAACCCGCTACAGTACTAAAAGACAATATTTAATTAAATTACATTAAAAACTACATAATAAAACATAATAAATACATTATAATATACACAAAATGTATTTAAAAATCAATATTAGTAACATCGAAATTATTGATTTCGATATTATTGACATCGATATTTCAAACTTCGAAATTACTGATATTATACTAATATCGATATTAAAACCAAAGAAAAGTTCCACAGCGGATCTTGCAGTAAGCACCTCTATTTTCCAATGTCCCTCTTATGTCCAACTGGAGCTGTTGTGCTGAATGCTGTGCTGATAACCTCCAGGACCTGCTGCGGTTTTGGTCCTACTGGAAATCCAGACAGAGATTTATGAAACAGAACGGAGGCAGCACCAAGGATAAAGTAGCCAGGACAATGTAGTATCAAAAATAAGTTTTTATTCTCATATAAAGGACAGCCAACGCGTTTCGCTCCCCAACCATGGGAGCTTCGTCAGGGCGGGAGTATAGATCAGAACTTGAATTGATGCGGAATAACGTCAATGGGATCGTTAGGCCAGTAAAGATGCCTAGATCAAAAAATCCGTTATCCGGATAGTATTATATCCACGTCAATGTATTTATATTTAACAGACACAAGTGATCCAAAAAAAGCCGATCGAATCCGTCATGGGGACATTGTACTGTTAGGAGGCTCTAGAGCAATTGTTTTGGCAGCTTATTATGGTCTGCACATATACTGTTCTTTGGATGCCATAACCCGTATACTAAACTTTGGAACTTCAATATCTTGGATCACTTGTGTCTGTTAAATATAAATACATTGACGTGGATATAATACTATCCGGATAACGGATTTTTTGATCTAGGCATCTTTACTGGCCTAACGATCCCATTGACGTTATTCCGCATCAATTCAAGTTCTGATCTATACTCCCGCCCTGACGAAGCTCCCATGGTTGGGGAGCGAAACGCGTTGGCTGTCCTTTATATGAGAATAAAAACTTATTTTTGATACTACATTGTCCTGGCTACTTTATCCTTGGTGCTGCCTCCGTTCTGTTTCATTAATATCGATATTAAGACTGTCGATATTACTTACCTTCTATATTATGTCCCATCGATATTTAAACTTCGATATAATTGTATTTCGAAATTTAAATCTCGATATTTTGTCTGTGTACCCATTACAACGCATACCTACACTATCCAACACTTACCCTACTGTTGCACCCCCTGGAGTTAGAATAGTAATTTTTACCCCTACACTATCCAACACTTACCCTACTGTTGCACCCCCTGGAGTTAGAATAGTAATTTTTACCCCTACACTAT
This sequence comes from Lissotriton vulgaris, assembly GCF_964263255.1. Lineage (NCBI taxonomy): Eukaryota > Metazoa > Chordata > Amphibia > Caudata > Salamandridae > Lissotriton > Lissotriton vulgaris. The sequence goes on from NW_028251687.1 coordinate 146,692, forward strand.
CCAATACTTACCCTACTGTTGCATCCCCTGGAGTTAGAATAGTAATTTTTACCCCTACACTATCCAATACTTACCCTACCTTTGCACCCTCTGGAGTTAGAATAGTAATTTTTACCCCTACACTATCCAATACTTACCATACATGCAATGTAATGGTATGCATTGTAATGGTATGCGTTGTATATGTAGTATGCATTGTAGTGGAATGCGTTGTAAAGGTAGTTTCAAAGAATTTGTTGTAATGGCATGCGTTGTAATGGAATGCGTTGTAATGGATTTTGCGGTGTGAAAAATGCTTTGTATAAGTATGCGTTGTAACAACATACATCCTGTATATATATGCTTGTGTGTATATGTATATATATATTCACTGAAAAAACCATAGGTTTCACACCAGTTATAGTTAGGAATTAGCATTTAAAAAACCTATTAAATTCACTGACAAAACCAGTTATAGTTAGCTGGAAATTTTACTGACATAAAACCATTGAAATTCCCACGTTATAGTTAGTTGGACTCACTATAACTTGCGCGCCTGCAATGCACTGCTGATGACGTCACATATTACATCACTCATGACATGGTCAGTGACATCACTCATGACATCACTGATGACACCATCCTTGTGACAGAGTGACAGACCTAATTTCAGTGTAATGTAACGCTTGAAACAAATATTCAAAAATAGAAACAAACATTTTCAAAAAAATGGAGATACCCAAACCAGTAACAACAACCAATTCAGTAATTCCACCATCTATATACTCATCCACTCATTCACCAACAGTTCTATATAGTCACTCATATATATACTCACTCATCATATGTAGTGATACACCTATACATCCTGTTACACATCAGCAGTCATCCAAAAGTTACTCACACACATACTCACACATGCACATAAACTATTGAACATCCATTTATTTGCATATACATTTATACACACACTACCACCTTACTTCTAAGGAAACTTACACATACTTACTCTCTTAAACAATCACTTATAGAAACACATACTTATTTAAACAGGAACTCCTACAATCTCTCACTATATATACTATACTCACTTATATACATCAATACTCACATATACTAGATTAAAACATATGTCGTTAGTAATGAAGACACTAGTGAGACAGTCATTCACTCACTAACACACACATATACACACTCGTCCACCCATACAGTCCTGCACATATTCTGTCTTCAAAACACATACAAACAGTGAGTCAGTCACCAACCCCTGCAGCCACTTATACACAAAGAGAAACACTGATACAAACATTTAAATATTTAAACAATACTCGCTAATATATGTATTCACTAAGATACACTTAATAAGCCAGTTGACCAACCAATTTTTTTTTAAAAAAACATCCATTTACACACTTATTTAAACATTTATTCTTCCATCGACCTTTACAAATACATATATAAAACAAATTTATTTTTCAGAAAGACACACATTCACTGGATGGTGTCATCAGTGATGTCATGAGTGATGTCACTGACCATGTCATGAGTGATGTAATATGTGACGTCATCAGCAGTGCATTGCAGGCGCGCAAGTTATAGTGAGTCCAACTAACTATAACGTGGGAATTTCAATGGTTTTATGTCAGTAAAATTTCCAGCTAACTATAACTGGTTTTGTCAGTGAATTTAATAGGTTTTTTAAATGCTAATTCCTAACTATAACTGGTGTGAAACCTATGGTTTTTTCAGTGAATTTCAAAGGTTTTTTAAATGCTAATTCCTAACTATAACTGGTGTGAAACCTTTGGTTTTTTCAGTGAATTTCAAAGGATTTTTTAATGCTAATTCCTAACTATATAAGACCTGAAAGCCCACCAGGAATCTCCAGTATGCGCCAGGGGACTGCATTGCAGAGAGGTGTAATGAAGCCACAACCCTTTTTACACCTCTCTGCAACGCAGCCCCCGTGCATGTTTGTAGAGGGGGGACTAATTCCCCTTGCATACTGGGGGTCCCTGGATCATATCTGCCCAAACACCGATATTCCGAACGATTGTAAATGACTTTTCTTGAGAAACATTTGGATTTGGATTATCATGTCCTATACTTTGGAATTTTTGAAAGACTGACTTTGAGGATGCTATAAATTACTCAAGTCTGCCCGAATTGTGTGGGTAAAATTGATACCTAGTCACTTTTAATAAGAATATACTTATGTCTCGTCTAACATTTGGAAGAAATATCTAGTTATATGACAACGGGATACCGACATAACTTGAAGGAAATAAGAACGCCCTGAAGAAGTTCTGTTGTACAGAACGAAACGTTTCGGCTGGCTGTGGTACATAAACTTAAGGAAAATAAAAGCATTTGAATATACACCAAGATTCAGCGCTTCAATAAGTACTCTAAGTGATATGATTTGATTGGACTCATTGTGAAAGTGGTGCTGTGCCAAACTTTGGAATATTCTCCACTACTCTCTACTACTTACTCTCTCCTACTCTCTACTACTCACTCTCTACTGCTCTCTACTACTCACTCTACTACTTACTCTCTACTACTCTCTACTACTCACTCTCTACTACTCTCTACTACTCACTCTACTATTCACTCTACTACTCTCTACTACTCACTCTGCTACTCTCTCTACTGCTCTCTACTACTCTCTACTACTCACTCTCTACTCTCTATTACTCACTCTCTACTCTCTACCTCTCTACCTCTCTCTTCTTCTCTCTCTACTAATCTCTACCTCTCTACCGCTACCTCTCTACCTCTCTACCTCTACACCTCTACCTCTCTACCTCTCTCTACACGCACACATATAGACATATATGCATATATATATGTGCATATGCATTTATATATATGTATGTGTATGTATAAAAAAAACAACTAAACATTTTTTTTTCTAAACAGCTACTTTTAAAACTGTCATTCTTTTTTCCCATGGTACGCTCCCCGGTACGCGCACCCGTGCGCGTACCGGGCGCTCCCCCCGCGAAAATCAAAAAAAAAAAAATTTTTTTTTTTGCCCCGCGGGGCCCTTTTATGGCCCCCACATCAAACCTAGGGGGTCAGGGGGGGTCTACTCTGCCCCCTTATGTTCATTTCCCTCTTTGTTTTGGCCACCTCTTGTGTCTCGATTTTACCGAGACACAAGATGGCGGCCGCTCCGGACTGTTTAGAATGTTTACAGACACCCGAGAGCCAATCAGCTTTCCTCGCGCAAGTCGCGTGGCGCGCACGGTACGCGCACCCGTGCGCGTACCGGTGCGCTGCTATAGATATATATATTTTTTTGAACCTTAATTACTCAAAATCCACTGGAGCACATATCTTGAGACATAGCAAAGGCACATCGGGCTACCAGTCCCTACAATTTTGCCAAGTTTGGTGGAAATCCATTCAGCCGTTCGGGCTAAAAGTGAAATCGACCGCCCTATGGAAATTAACATGGGGAAAACGCGTTTTGGGACCCCCCTTTTATCTCGGCCCCCGCTTGACGAATCCCCCCCAAACTTTCAGGGAAGGACCGGACCGCCATGAGACCATTTTCCTGAAAATTTCAGGCAGATTCGTCAACCGGCGCCAAAGTTATTCAAAATAGAATGTTGAGATTTAACATTGAAAATTATCCTAACTATAACTACCTACTGGCGACCGCCAGTAGGTAATATATATATATAAATATATATATATATATATATATATATATATATATATATATATATATATATATATATATATATATATATATATATATATATATGTATATATATTCGCTGATCACAAAGCAGCACGGAATTGCTGGTGCACTCCCCTCCAGGAAAAATAATTTACCACTCCATTTTCAGATGCAAAGAAACAGGTTTATTTTTCCATCATTATTAGCATGGTGTTCTGAGCTGAATGCTAAACCCAACGCGTAAATACTTTATTTAAGCACTACCTTAAACATGGGTGGTACCCGTGATCAAGACGAGTTTTCGTCGAAACGCGTTGGGTTTAGCATTTTTCCTGGAGGGGAGTGCGCCAGCAATTCCGTGCTGCTTTGTGATCAGCGAATACTTGTTAAGGGTGACCTCCGACCCTTGGGCGCACCGCTGTCCTAGCGTCCCGGCTACCTCGGAGGAGGTGTGGAACTGGTGTGGAACTGCATATGTATATATATATGTATATATATATATATATATATATATATATATATCGTTTGCCACCAAACACAGCGTCCGCTGTGTGTATGCAACTCCACTCCAATCAATTGATCCAAATAATTACCATTAGACAGCGCGTTTTGCTGCGGAAAAATTTATTCCATATTCAGTTCCAGCATGTAGTACACGGCTAGTATAGAACCAACCCAACGCGTTTCGGCGATACCTCTCGCCTTGCTCACGGGTAACTCGTGTGTTACAGACAACTGATTAAATAAAGTTAAACCAAAGTGCATACGTGGTCAGAACCGGTCATGAACATAGAAAAAGGACATAGTTAATTTCCTGTGGTGGCCATCTTTGCATGGTGATTGTGTATAACAACCAGTTAGTTTTAAATGTTGACACAATGCTTCTTTTGGACATTGATGTTTCACATAATGAAAACCGCATCAAATTTACATGCCCAGTGGCTAATTAAACACAGTATTTTCATATGTACATATGATCGGTTTTTTGCATCAATAAATGAAAATAAAAAAGCGGACCTTAAATTATGATTTCTTTCTTTGCATGATGTAAGCACAAAATGCTCTTAAGTTTCAGCTATACAAAGTTTTTCATGTACCATGCAACAGTCAATGGTGCAATAATAGAACAATGAAATAAAGTATTAATGAAATGACCTGAAATTCAAGCCCAGTGGCCGATATATAAGACTACTTCTTTCACCCAGTATATGGGTATTGTACTCGCAGAGCCTAGGTGAAATATATTTGTATACCCCAAGGTCTCCCAAAATAAAATTGCATCCATTGAATAAACAAAAAGCCAAGTGGCCAATTTTCACTCAGTTCATTTAGGAATATTTGCTTCCTTTGAGCCATGTGGGGTTAAGCACACTGCTACGCTCATCTTTCCTCATCTCATCTTCCCAAGTGATAAACCATCTATTCTCTCCTGGTGACAAGTCCTCTGAAACCTGCAATATGGACAAAATACAGCTTGTCAGCTCATGCATCTTAGATACCTTCAGTCAATTACCATTGTATTCTAAACTATGTTCAAATAAGATCGGTTACAAGACCTTAGAGACAATCTAGGTCAACAATATATCTGTTCTCAAGCTGTCGTAGGACATGTCCTCAACTGACAACAAAGAAAGAACTATCGAAAAACATCTCACCTGCCTGTCAGAATACTGTGTCTATGTACTAACATGTCCTTGTCATAAAAAATACGTAGGCAGTACTATGTTCCCAGCCAAGACCCGCATCTTACAACACATGAGGGCAATCCAAAATAAGGAACAAAATTCTCCTGTCGCTCGACATTTTGAAGAGCTGCATGGAGGGAACCGCAATCTCCTGAAATTCTTTGTGATAGACAAATTGCCACCAATGAAAAGAGGTGGTGACAAGATCCGCAAGCTACGACAGCTTGAGAACAGATATATTGTTGACCTAGATTGTCTGATCCCGGGAGGTTTGAACTCCGAGGAGGAGATGGTATGGCACCTGGGCGAGTAAATTACCAATGACAAGGGGGGTTTCTAACCTCTTTTCTCTACAAATTCTGAGTACTGACTTGAGTTTACTAGATGAACAATATTGTGTGTCCTAAATCCTGCAATGATTTTAATTTTTTAACCACACTGGTATCACTAAGGTCTTGTAACCGATCTTATTTGAACATAGTTTAGAATACAATGGTAATTGACTGAAGGTATCTAAGATGCATGAGCTGACAAGCTGTATTTTGTCCATATTGCAGGTTTCAGAGGACTTGTCACCAGGAGAGAATAGATGGTTTATCACTTGGGAAGATGAGATGAGGAAAGATGAGCGTAGCAGTGTGCTTAACCCCACATGGCTCAAAGGAAGCAAATATTCCTAAATGAACTGAGTGAAAATTGGCCACTTGGCTTTTTGTTTATTCAATGGATGCAATTTTATTTTGGGAGACCTTGGGGTATACAAATATATTTCACCTAGGCTCTGCGAGTACAATACCCATATACTGGGTGAAAGAAGTAGTCTTATATATCGGCCACTGGGCTTGAATTTCAGGTCATTTCATTAATACTTTATTTCATTGTTCTATTATTGCACCATTGACTGTTGCATGGTACATGAAAAACTTTGTATAGCTGAAACTTAAGAGCATTTTGTGCTTACATCATGCAAAGAAAGAAATCATAATTTAAGGTCCGCTTTTTTATTTTCATTTATTGATGCAAAAAACCGATCATATGTACATATGAAAATACTGTGTTTAATTAGCCACTGGGCATGTAAATTTGATGCGGTTTTCATTATGTGAAACATCAATGTCCAAAAGAAGCATTGTGTCAACATTTAAAACTAACTGGTTGTTATACACAATCACCATGCAAAGATGGCCACCACAGGAAATTAACTATGTCCTTTTTCTATGTTCATGACCGGTTCTGACCACGTATGCACTTTGGTTTAACTTTATTTAATCAGTTGTCTGTAACACACGAGTTACCCGTGAGCAAGGCGAGAGGTATCGCCGAAACGCGTTGGGTTGGTTCTATACTAGCCGTGTACTACATGCTGGAACTGAATATGGAATAAATTTTTCCGCAGCAAAACGCGCTGTCTAATGGTAATTATTTGGATCAATTGATTGGAGTGGAGTTGCATACACACAGCGGACGCTGTGTTTGGTGGCAAACGATATTGACAGGGCGACCTCCGCCCCTGGATTGCACCGCGGTTGAAAGGTCCCAGCGTAAATGGAGGAAGTGGACTGATTTATATATATATATATATATATATATATATATATATATATATATATATATATATATATATATATATATATTCAATGAAAAAACCATAGGTTATAGACCATATATAGTTAGGAATTAGCATTTACAAAACCATATTTTACTCACACAAAACCATTGAAATTTCATATATAGTTAGTTGCCCTAACTATATATCGCGCACCCGCAATCCACTGCTGATGATGTCACATATTACATCATTCATGACATGGTCAGTGACATCACTGATGACATCACTGATGACAACATCCAGTGACTGTATGTTTCTGTAGAGTTAAAATATGTCTTACATATTGAAGAATGAGTGGATGTATAAGTGTCTGGATGAAGGATTTAGTAGGTGCATGACTGATTGTATGAGTGAGTTATTAGATGTGTCTCACTGAGTGCATGGGTTAGTGACTAAACTGTCTTAATTTGTACATCATTATGTCTGTTGTTCTGTAAACTGCTGCATGTGTTGATCAGTAGCTATATGAGTAACTATATGGGTTATTGATTGGTTGCCCAAGTATTTGTATGGGAGACTGAGTGTGTGTATGGGTGGCTGGGGGGTGTGTGACTCTGTGCATAGATGTGTGAACAGTTGATTCACTAGATGTATGGGTTCAAAAGTGCATGTGGAATTAGCTGTATGGGCGGTTGACTGTGTGCATGAGTGTATTGGTGAGTGAATTGATATCTTAGTGCTATATGTCAAAGTAAGTACATATGTAAAACACAGCACATGTGAGAGTTGACATATATAAATAACTTTGCATAAGAGCCAGTGAATGTATGAGTGGCTGTATGGATCATTGTGAACTTGTATCAGGGATTGTATAAGCGAGTAAATATGTGTTAGTATATGTTTGAATAAGTAAGGTGCGTATAACTGTATAGTTGAGGAAATGGAGGTGTGATTGACTCTTTGCATGACTGAGTAGGTGCATGAGTAACTCCATGGATGAGTGACAATCTGTGAGTGTCTGTTTACACTGAGTGTATCTAAGGTTATATTAGACTCTGAAGAGGTTCATTGTATTACCACATGAATGATGTCATCAGTGATGTCATCAGTGATGTCATTTGAGATGTCATCAGTGATGTCATCAGTGATGTCACTGACCATGTCATGAATGATGTAATATGTGACATCATCAGCAGTGGATTGCGGGTGCACGATATATAGTTAGGGCAACTAACTATGTATGAAATTTCAATGGTTTTGTGTGAGTAAAATATGGTTTTGTAAATGCTAATTCCTAACTATATATGGTCTATAACCTATGGTTTTTTCATTGAATTTCAATGGTTTTTTAAAAGCTAATATCTGTAGCTGTAAAATGTCTTTTTCTTTATATCCCAAATTATATTTTATATGTTTATGATTATTTTTAAAAAAAATATTTTTGGGGTTCGCTCCTTGTTCGCGAACCGGGAAGCTTTCCGTTAGCTCAATTTGATGCCGCGGCCCGGTCCGCTAACCGGTAAACGTTCCGTTCACGCAACTACCGCATCAGAAATCAACATCGTGACGCGTCGCGGAAACGCGACATATCACGTTGTCGCGTAATGCGTCTTATGACGCACCGCGTTAGCGCTTCCGGAAGTGCTCCGGAACGCGAACCGGAAGCGATCCGAGGCGCGGCGCGCTCCGCGTAACGTGAGCGGAACAGGTCATGTGACTTGTTTATTAAAGTTTTCATTGGTTCATTTCACTTTTGGTTTCCTAATGATGTAAGACTAGGTCATGTGACCTAAAAATAACACTTTTCATTGGTTTAGAACTATTTTTTCCCCAAATGATGAAAGCCCCCACCTTTTTTCTCACTCTGACTTTCAACTTTGAGAAAGGAAGACCTGATCATTTTCTCTGATGGCTTCAATAGTAGCTTCAGCTTCTGCACCCCCACCACCACCACCACCATCTCCTAATAGGAAGAGAGGACCACCTGCACAGTTTATTGGAAACATAGAGGAGGAAGAGGAACAAGAAGACAGAGAGGAAGAAGAGGGACCACGATTTGTCCAAGAGTTACCCCGGGTACCTCATCGGAAAGAAAGCTTTATCTGGCAATTTTTTTCCATTCCTCCAGGAGAAAAAAAAGTCAATGCACGCCATGCTACGTGCCTTATCTGCCAAGAGAAGTTATCCAGGGGAACTAATAAAAAATACAGCTTTGGAAATCACACGATGCACCGACATATGCAGAGGTGGCATCCAATCAACTATAGTCGTGCAGAGATGCGTGAACTACAACAGAACCCCCCAACTTCGGTGGCCCGACCATCTTCTGATATCTCTCTCTCAGTGGCAGAGGCAAACGAAACTGTTCCAAATATACAAAAAAAAATTGTACATCTGAAGCTGACATGCTTATATTGTGGAACATTAATTTCATGCGCAAACATGAGTGTGAAGTTAATTAATCTAGCTTTCGAGAAACACCAATGTTCCAAACGCAAGAAGTTTTAATTTTTTTTTTTTGCTCCTGTTGAGCCATTTTCAATGCCTCTTTCTGTTCTTTCCCTTTGAAAAAAAACAAAAAAAACAAAAAAGTGTTCAAAAAATACAAAAAAAACAAATAATGTTCAAAAAAGAAAAAAAAATATAAAAAAAAAAAAAAAAAGTTCTTTTCAGAACTACCTCCCCTTTTTACAAAAATTGCTAGAAAGTGTAACACTCTGGCAAGCTGTTTTTTTTTAGTTCGCTTTCCGGTTCGCTCGCCGGTACGCGAACCGGGAGCTAACCCCAATTTAAAAAAATAAAAAAAAAAAGGAGTAAGTACAAGAGAAGAAAACAGAGAGTGATGCAAAAAGAAAGACAGCTATAGGGACTAAACCAGAAATGGTGTTTAATAGATTTATTTACCTAAGAAAAGAAGGAAGAGGATATAATTGTGGAAAACAAAATACATAAGGAAGTGAAAGAATCAAGCATTGAAAATGCAATAGGTTTCACAATAGAAGAGTTTGTTCGTTTGGTTTTGCAAATGGATGAGTGGCGTTGTGTGGATGAGAGGCATTGCGTGGATAATTGGCGTTGTGTGGATTATTGGTGTTGCGTGGATGAGTGGTATTGCGTGGATTAGTGGCATTGCGTGGATGAATTGCGTGTGTGAATGGCGTAGTGTGTGTGAGTGACGTTGTGTGTGTGAGTGGCGTTGTGTGTGTGAGTGGCGTTGCTTGTGTGAATGGCGTTGCGTGTGTGAATGGCGTTGTGTGTGTGAGTGACGTTACTGTGAGGGGGGGAGAGGAGAAATGCACACGGCAGACAGGAGAGGGGACGAAGCGAGGACAGTAGAATGAGAAGGTAAAGCAGCCGGGGCGTTTATAGTGAAGCTAAACTTCACTTCAAAGGTGTGGGAGGAGTACGCCTGAGGAAACAGACGGCGATTTGGTAATGTGCACACGCATTTTACGTCAATGCACTTGTGTATTGAACCAAAACCCACGGGCACAGCTCCAAATTTGCACATTTAAATAATCTTTGTTTAAAGCTCTATAGTCTGAAGCCCTAAAGTAGGTGAATGTGATTGAAATGTAACGAAAAGAGTAGAAAACATTTACCTTATAATTCTTGTTAACTTTTTCAATTCTTTTTTCATACTTTCAATCTGTGAAAGAGAGAACAAACATTTCAAAAATATTAAAACATGTATTTAAAAATTAGAAAAGACAAGGGAAAAGGTTCAAGAACAAACAGTTTTTCAACAACTTTGACATTTACAGAAGCCTCTGCTTCTCTACGTCCCCTACACAATCCTAAAGATATATATATTAAACAAACAGTATCTTGATGCTGATGAAGTGAGGCCTATTTTGGAACATGGTGCATCTTTTGCCCTGCTGATGTCTCACAATAGTGATGCAATAGCAGCGCAAAAGAGATGTAAAGCCATCATAAAATTGTGTCTAACATTTTAAATGATTGTTTCAGGATGCAAATAAGATGTGTCCTTTCAAGAGGTTTGTTTGAGGTGAGGCCTATTCAGTTTTCAAAAAAAAACAGTACCCAGAAGTGCAGCACTGTAAGCATTAACTTTGACACTTACAGAAGCCTCAGTTTCTCCATATCTACCTCACATTTCTAAATGTATATCATAAGTACAAAAAGTAGAACATTAATTATACATGTTAAATGGTTTATTTTTGCTGTTCTCAGAATGTATCAAATTTTACTTAAATCAGTGACTTGAAGGTATTCATCATGTAACAGCGGGGAAAAAAAACACAATCAAAATGATTGTGTTTAAAAAACCCATACAACATAAGAAATCTGAATTCAAAACTCCTTAAAATTAACTTACTTTCCATAACGTCGAAGGATGTCCTATGAACAGCATACACTCTGTTGTGCTATTAATATTTTCAGCCCGCCACTTTCTGAAAGAAAACCTCCATCGTTTTGAAAAATATGTTACATACAATAAAAGACTTCTCACATTCTACCACATGTTTCCACATGGCCAAATCATGTTGGAGCGATTTACAACTCTTGTAATTCTTGTAATCAAATCCCGTCATTTTCTATTTTCACAACTTTCAGAAAGAAAACATTTAAGATTACTTTCACAATCCTGGACTACTAATATCTTACCCTTCTTGCTCACTCATGTTCTACTTTTCCTATGACACTGATACTGCTTACTATGAAGCAGACTTACTTGCATCAGGTTTATATAGTTGGATTTTTAAAATGACATTATAATTAAAAGTTTTGGACCAATAATCTAGACAGCATTGCAGACTTACATTCCCTCTACTTCATGAACCTTTTGCAATTCCTCTGAGCAAATCCCGAGATTCTTTCCTTAAAATTTTGGTTTTAAAAACACCAGGTAAGAAATTTTAAGGTCAAACGGCAATTTTTTTTTGAAAGTTACAACAGAATCGTTGCAGAATGGCCAGCCGTTTCTAGACTTTAAATAAGCTGTGTAATGTCCTGATGTTGTTGAAGGACCATCGTGATAGATAATTGCTGCAGTTACAAAAGTCCTTCCTGATATTGACAACTGCGAAGCAACAACATTTTTTATTAAAGTTGTCAATTTTGATCCATCAAGCCTACATCGTTGGATCATTAAAATGACATACTGGCCATATCTTCGTATAAATAATGTTGACATCATTTCAGATTTACATTGGCTACACTCCATGTTGTGATCAGCTGCTTTTACTAGCTTATTAAAGGAGACTGATTTACTGTCTGGCAAAGTTAAATATATAAATCTTTCTGAGTCTACACTAGTAGTACTTGATACCATACAGTTCTCGCAGTCATGCTGCCATTGATAAGAAAGCCCAAACAGGTGATATACATCTACACCCTCATCTTGCAATACATCAAGCATATACATTAAAAACTCCTGACAATCCTGCTGAATATTTTCAGAGAAGTCTGTTTGACCTGAACATTCGTCTAATAGATAACGAACTTCAGACACACTTTCTACTCTCGTTCTATCAGCACTACATTTCTCTAACACAGAATTCAACAAACAGCATAAACTTTGTTCCGAATTATTCACAATCTGTTCTTTTAAAGTCTCTAGTGAAAAGAGAACATTAACCACTAATTTATCATAGCAGTTGACACCAGAACTGTTTTCAAATTGAAAACCGACAACATCTTCAACAGAATCCATTTTCTTTCTGCTTACAATTTTCAGTTCATCTACTTTTGGGCTTTTTGCTACAACCTCCCTACTATTACTGATATTTCTTCGTTTCCGGCCTACCACACGTTTCTCAAACAAAGGATATTGAGGCAAATGTGGCGCATACTCTTTTCTTAACCTATTGTATTCCTTAACAGAATCTAGATCCGCACAAATGTTTGTGACATCACAGTCAATCAAGTACAATCCCGATAAAGATCTCACTCGTGACAAAGCCACATATGCCATACCTTCCTTGAACACAGAACTTCCAATATTCACCAATGCACTATCTACACTTAAACTTTGTGATTTATGGATTGTCACCGCATATGCCAAGCAAACAGGAAACTGTTTACGGCGAACATATAAGTCTTTAGCAAGCAAAAACCTAGCAGAACAACGGCCAATTACCTGTACTTCCTCAATGCCATCAAATTTAATTTTTAAAAATTCAATTCCATCTCTACTTCTGTATTTCTCAAAATCAACAACATTACCCATTGATCCATTTACCAGACCTCTTTCAACATGTAAATTCCTTCTCAAAATGATTCGGCAATTTAAACACACATTCAAAGTCTTTTCAAAACCCGCTGTTTTAGATATAGTCTTCTCTAATGAATCCAATTTTGATTTCAAATTCTCAGACAAAATAATTGTTGATCCCATATGCTCTATTCTGTCAATAGCTTCAAGTTTCACAATCTCTTGCTTTTCTAAATTCAACATTTTGTTGTTGAAGATGGCACATTCTGCAAGAGTTGGCATCAAACATATTCCGGATTTCTTCTCAGTAATTTTCTGAAAAATATTCTCAGGCACAATGTCTTGTTCTGGATATAAATTTGACAGTAATCTTGCATTTAAAGCTTCTTTCCCATGCTCAGTCACTTTTCCAATTCTAATATCTTGTAGAATATTCTTGTAATCTTCATCCTTTGCCTGACGCATATTTTCATGCAGTTCAGCATAATTGAAGTTTAACCATATATTGACGTTGCCAATGCTCCCTAGGCACTTCCTGGTATCTTCATGCGTGAGTATTTTGAACACAGGTTGTCCTTTTACTGGTGTCAGCTGCAGAAGATCTCCGAAAACAATGATGTGTTTGCCACCAAATAACACATCATACTCAGTTTTAAGAACTTCTTGCATTCTCAAATGCACAAAGGCAAGCATGACATTGGAAACTATGCTTACTTCGTCAATGATAAGAAGTTTCATTTTCCTCAAGACTCTTGAAACTTCACAACAAGCATCCCCAGATAACTTGTGGTATTGTAATTTGTTGTCATGCTCCACTGGCAGCATCAGTAGACGATGCAAAGTAATACCTTTAATGTTATGTGCTGCCAGTCCAGTAGGAGCGGTAACAACACAAGACAGCGATGACTCAGTCCTTTCCTGCAAATAACAAGAAATTGCTTTAATAAGGAAACTTTTTCCAGTTCCCGCTTCTCCACTCACGTACAGTCGGACAGGCTTCAACGACGTACATGAGCACTCTTTCTTCTCATGACTTAATCCATGATCAATTTGCTTGGTAACTTCGTCATATATTTTCCTCTGCTCAACGTTGAATTGTTTTTCCAAGTCTTCTAAGTTAACTGCATCCTCCTGAGCATGTGCCATGGCTCTTTCCACTTCATTCATAGCAGTGGTAGCTTCATTTTCGATAATAGGTCCTCCTAGTGGATCCTGACTCAATGAAACAGAACTCTGACTGTCCTGAGAACTGTCTCTGGCAATCTCGGCTGCAATCGTTGCTTCCTGCTCAATTTCCAAAATCAACATTTCTTGATATTTGGGAAAAGCAGGACATTCTATGGTCTCCTTAGCGGCAGTGAAAGAGTCTTCATAACAGAGGAAATCTCCAAGCAGTTCCTCTTCTGCACGCCAAGGCTTGAAAAGTTGCAAAAGTGCTAAATAGAAAAACTCCTTTTTTTCTGGAGATTCGCCACTCAATTTTCGATGGTTTACTAATTGGCATTTTCTTTGCTTGACCAGACATCCCTCACTTCCAATTACAGCATACACTCCTTTCTCAATATCTTCTTTGATGTTCCTCTTGAATATGTAATTTTGTAGAACCTCATATAGACAAACATTCTCAAGGTGACTGCTTCGATTTGGATAATATGTATCCAACATGTTGGTCTTCAAAATGTCGGTACTGTTTGGTTCCTTTTCCGCCAAATACTCAATTTCCCGGACAGGTTTTAGAACTCGATTTCGCGTTGCAGCAAGACCAAGATTAGCCCAAACGATACTCCTGGATTTGGCATAGAGACTTGCTGAAGACAATCGTAAGCTCCGATTTCTCGATGCGACAACATCTTCAAACTGAAACTGTACAACTTCTTGCTGAGGCTTTTTTCATGGGAAATATCCTCCCACATATCCTTCAATTCTGTCTTTTCTTTTTTGGTGATGTAAGATGTCACATACCGAGCCACAGCCATACAGTTGTCAGCCACAAACTGTATATCCATGTTAGCATTCCACATGGACAAAATCACTGGGTTGTAGTCGTTGATGTACTTGGACTCTTCGTTCCTTTTCAAATTGTATGTATTTTTGGGTGATTTCCTCGTCACATTATGTCGCAGAGAAGACATCAAACTGTTCACTCTTCCTTTAGAAATCACCGGTCGTGGAAAGTTGAAACGACATTTGGTGTAGAACTTGTCCTTGTTTCTGAATTTACGACGACAGTACTTTCCACAACGATGGCTTTGGAAACGTAGAACTTGTTCTCTTAGGCTTTTCTTCTCCGTTGCATTAGGAACAGCACACATAGAATACTGTTCTATGAAATTCATCACTAAGTCATCCGGATCTGTTCCAAATTTAGGTGCATCCTTGATCCACAGCAACATATGTATATGAGGAGCACCTCTTGCTTGGTACTCCTTTCTCCAGAAGAAATCCAACACCTCTCCAAGAGGTGGATTCTTCTTATTTGTGATGAAAGACATCATAGCTTCAAATCTATGATTGAAGTACCTGCATACATTCACTGGATCCAAAGATCACAGTTCTCCAGGTGTCTTGAATTCAATGTTTTCAATATTTCCATTTGCCTCTCGTAGAAATTCAAGTAAGTCTTCCCAGCCATACTCGGCACAGCTCAGAGTGAGGAACCATGTTGGAGTTCCTAAGTTCCTCAGCATACATTTTAAATCACCATGATGACGGTACCAGTACTCATTAGTACCACGCTGACACGCCATGAGATTAATTAGGTGAGAATCCAAAATACTGTCTTGGACATTGACTTTATGCTTAAAGTCACTTGCCGAGATATTTCGCATCTGTATACCACTTTTTAAGATGTGGTTCACTGCATATGACAGTCCAGACAGATCGCTTTCAAACAGGAGATGAAACAAATAGGGAATGCATTGACGAAACCTAGGATCTTCTGCATACAATCGTAAAGTCCGGTATTCAGACGCAGGAATTTGATGAGGTCGCTCATCATATCTTCCTCCTTGACCTGTTGGAAATAGCTGTGGGAAACACTGAGCTTCCAAACTTTCCTCCCAAACACTAATGGGACTCCCTTTGGCTTGTTTCATTTGAAACAACTCAATAGCATTCCCCATGACTTCCTTGGAATACAAAGGATGAACACTATAATGTTCATATATTTCTTCACTTTTAAAGGCCTCTACTTTCTCAATTTGGCCAGCACACAAATCGCTATCCTCTTCATCACTTACTTCCTCTTCTGCAACATATACATTCTTATAGTACTTATTATTTTTCTTCAAATACAATGTTGCCTTTTTGACTTTCCTAACATCCACTAAATCTTGCCATATTTTCTTATTCTTTGTCGGAACCCCATTAACCAAGATAACCAGAGGTTCCTCTTCCACTTTTTCTACTCCAATTGTGTTAATGTTTTTGTTCAAATCTAGAGGCAAATAAACAACTCTTTCCTTTAATCCTCTCTGTAAATCTGATGGAGGCAACTTCCCTGTCTTTGGCTCCATTCTTACAATAGCCTGAAAGGGATGGATACTTTGAATCAAAATAGATTCATAAGTATTTAAATCCTTCAATTCAGAAGGAATCTCAACCAATTCCAGATTATTATGAACCGCCCTAGCAGGCATCTGGTTTTGGTTTAATTTGTTACAACAATAAGTACACACACGTTGATCCGATCCCAAATCAAAATAATTTTCTACCATCAAGTATGTGGCAAAATCCTTCCATTCACTATTATTTTCCCTTTCACTTTTTGCATATAAATCCACTAACTTAATCTGATTCTTGTAATAAGTGCGTCGACAACACACACAAGTGAAATTAGGCCTCTCACTTGATTTCATCTGAAACGTGGCAATTTCCTTCTGAAATTTATCTGTACTGGAAACCTGTACATTATCTTCAACATTACCCTCTACTTCTGGGTCAATTTGATCATTCTCATCTTTACTTCCAAAGTAACAAAACTCAATTTCTTCACAAATATTCTTGACATCTATTTCAGAACCATGCAAAAGAGCAGCACATAATTGTTTAAGCATAATTGCTGGACTCTTAGCATGATACAACATTCTCACTAATTTCCTCACTTTATTATGATGCACTGCTAGCATCCTGAAATGATGAAAAACACTCTGGCATACTCTCCTGGAAAGACAAGCCAGTGAATGACCACGCAAACCTGTCATTTGTCTCACTCTGCAAGGATCTAATTCTTGCAACAACTTCATTTTCTGCTTCAAACTTTTCTTATTAAATGTCCGTACAAAATCACAAAGCAAATTGATGGAATCCTGTCGCACACTGCAAATAGAACTACACTTCCAAATGTACACAGGACCTTTAGGACGTCTTTCTAAAACCTCATTACCTAACACCTCTTCTATCTCTGTTGTCACAAGTTTTTCTTTTTCAACTGGACAACCATCCTTCACTTCATAAGCTCGACCACTGGTGTCAACTGCAAACACCAAATCATTATCCTGAAAATAACTCTCCTCATTAAAAAATGCCTCACAACTTGAACTATGCATCCATTCTCCGGAAAAAACTTCACAAAAGTTACTACGATTAACTACTCTCTTCCATCTACTATTTGATTTGAAATCAGAAATTTCCTTGTTTAGTGTCCTAATTCTATTGATTACCAAAATAAACAACTTTCGCTTAATTTCGAAAGCATGATCAATAATTTTCTCTACATTTTTCTTTTTCTTATAAAATGCCACTTTCTGTTGGCCTTTCTTAATATTTTTTAATAAATTAACTATTATCCTGTTGCGGAACATTTGTTTTCGAATGTCCCTAAACTGTTGTTTCCTTCTACTATCATGCACAGAGTTATCTCTTGCTCTAGCAGTAACATTTTTGATTGGTCTTTCCTTTCCATTTAAATTGCTTCTCTTTTTCTGGACTGAAACATTTTTTGTTGAAATACTTTTTTTACTACAAATATTTCTTATGAATGATTTCGTGCTCTTACCCGGAGCTTTCTTGGTGATTTCACAAGTTTTTTGGGTAGAGGACTGCTGCAATAATAGATGATCCTGCTGTCTTTGACATTTTCTAGCCTTTCTAATTCGATTCTTAGTTGGCATTTTTCAAATTTTGAAATGATCTGCAGTTGAATCTGTGGAAAAATATAATAAAAAATGTTATTAACCACTATTACCAAACAGTAAATGAATAACAGTCATCAAAAACTTAACACCCTACTTATTATTTAACATAGCAAATCTTTTGCACCACCACTGCGTCACAAAAGTGACGCACAGTGGTACAAAACAGGCATACACCTATCATAAATCTCTCCCTAACATTTTAAATGATTGATTCAGGATGACGATAAGGTGTGGCCTATCTAGAGGTTTGTTTGGGCCCAGATCTTTGGACTGGGGTGAATGTGTGACATTGATCCACATTCGGTCCATCACCTGTTTTGTTTGTTTGAGGTGAGGCCAACACACGGTTGCAGATGAGATTTTCGCTTGTTGAAGAAAACAAAGGAGATAATACATGTGAAGGCCTACCAATGAAGTAAGTCATGTCCACTTCACTCTTGAACAAAGGGCAGACCTCTTTTGAATCTGTGGTCAGACCTAAACTTCATCTGCACAATGCCATTCATAAACTTAGGAAACACTAGTGATGTAATTGAAAAATGTGGAGTTTCTTTTCCTCATTTCAGAATTACATCACCTGTGCTTCCTCATTGACTTAAAATGTCCTTAATACACATGAAAGCATTTTTTTGATTGCCCTTGCACCATTTTTGGGTCATTTTTAACATGGCTATGTAACTCCCATAATCAAAATCTAAATTTGCCAAGCACAGGTGGGAGCATATTTACAAGAAACTTGTCCCGTGCAGAAAGCTCTTCAATTTAAATGGGAAAAATAACATCATAGACACTCAAATGCCTTTTAAATATGCTCCAAACAACCTATGAAGCTCTAGCAGTACATATCCAGAAATGTAATTGATTTCAAAAAAAGTTTTTGAACACAACATATAAATCAATTGTATACCTACATTCAAGATGAAATGACTGAAAATGTCCTTGAGACACATAAAAGCGTATTTTTTTGATTGCCCTTGCACCATCTTTGGGTCATTTTTAACATGGCTATGTAACTCCCATAATCAAAAACAAAATTTGCCAAGCACAGGTGGGAGCGTATTTACAAGAAAGTTGCCCCATGGAGAAAGCTCTTCAATTAAAATGGAAAAAATAACATCATAGACACTCAAATGCCTTTTAAATATGCTCCAAACAACCTATAAAGCTCTAGCAGTACATATCCAGAAATGTAATTGATTTCAAAAAACGTTTTTGAACACAACATATAAATCAATTGTATACCTACATTCAAGAGGAAATGACTGAAAATGTCCTTAAGACACATGAAAGCGTTTTTTTGAATGCCCTTGCACCATTTTTGGGACATTTTTAACATGGCTATGTAACTCCCATAATCAAAATCTAAATTTGCCAAGCACAGGTGGGAGCGTATTTACAAGAAACTTGCCCCATGAAGAACGCTTTCCATTTAAAAAGGGAAAAATAACATCATAGACACTCAAATGCCTTATAAATATGGCCCAAACAACCTATGAAGCTCTAGCAGTACATATTCAGAAATGTAATTGATTTCAAAAAATCGTTTTTAAACACAACATATAAATCAATTGTATACCTACATTCAGTTGGAAATGACTGTAAATGTCCTTAAGACACATGAAAGCGTGTTTTTTGAATGCCCTTGCACCATTTTTGGGACATTTTTAACATGGCTAAGTAACTCCCATAATCAAAATCTAAATTTGCCAAGCACAGGTGGGAGCGTATTTACAAGAAACTAGCCCCATGAAGAAAACACTTCAATTAAAATGGGAACAATAACATCAGAGACACTCAAATGCCTTATAAATATGACCCAAACAACCTATGAAGCTCTAGCAGTACATATCCAGAAATGTAATTGATTTCAAAAAATCGTTTTTAAACACAGCATATAAATCAATTGTATACCTACATTCAAGAGGAAATGACTAAAAATGTCCTTAAGACACATGAAAGCGTTTTTTTGAATGCCCTTGCACCATTTTTGGGACATTTTTAACATGGCTATGTAACTCCCATAATCAAAATCTAAATTTACCAAGCACAGGTGGGAGCGTATTTACAAGAAACTAGCCCCATGAAGAAAGCTCTTCAATTAAACTGGGAACAATAACATCAGAGACACTCAAATGCCTTATAAATATGGCCCAAACAACCTATGAAGCTCTAGCAGAACGTATCCAGAAATGTAATTGTTTTCAAAAATCGTTTTTAAACACAACATATCTGTTTCAGCTTACATGAGAGACCATGGAATGGGCTCCATGTACAACAATAACTTGTGTTACTGCATGCCAGATTGCTACACAAAATATGCAATTACAATTTCTCAAAGAAACAAAATCTATTTGTATATCACTTGAGACAAAGCCACATTTTAAAAACACAGCTTTCTTCATCATTTTCTCCTTAAATCATACTATTCTCTATCTAAATTAAATAAATATTTTCTCACCTTAGCAAATACTTCTTGAGTTTCAAAACAGTCTCAGAAATACTCCAAATTGTCTTCAGCAGAACAAAGAGGATGCACTCCAGAGGCTGCAGCTATAGAAAGCACAGACATGCTGATATTCATTACACATATCTCTCATATTAGCCAATCATAACTCTTCCCTCACTTTTTTCAAATGAAAACCCTTCCCCCCTCTGCCCTCTCTGCCTTTTTTGCTTAGCAACCACCTCATGAAAGACCTCTCATGTTTGCAAGTTCACACAACAATGTTTCAATTGAACTCTGAACTCTCAGTGCACCTGCGTATCCAGTGCAATCTTTCATTAAATGTTTTTTCCTTGACCATTCAAATTACATCTTTCAAAGAACACATCCATGCACCCTAACTTTCTGTTTTCAGAAATGGAAATGCACCAATCACTGCTAATGAATCATTAGCACTGGAAATCCACAGTTTTTTTTCTTTACAAACTCCTACTGTTTCAACTGCCCTTTCATTACCACACTTCATCTGACTGCAGCCCAACCTTCTCTCACCATGTTTAATGTCTGGATTGTTGGACATAGTTACATACACTGGGCTCAAAGGTATGCTGAGAAC
Source organism: Lissotriton vulgaris (assembly GCF_964263255.1). Classification (NCBI taxonomy): domain Eukaryota; kingdom Metazoa; phylum Chordata; class Amphibia; order Caudata; family Salamandridae; genus Lissotriton; species Lissotriton vulgaris. Next base: position 167,971 of record NW_028251687.1, read on the forward strand.
AGAAATTTACCTAACCTCAATTTACAAGATGTGGAAATTAAGTGGTTGGGCCAAAGAGGATTAAAATGTCACCAATTGATACCATTGGTGAAAACCTTTATGCATTTGCAAAACCTGACCTGTTAATTGTGCACTGTGGAGGTAATGATTTGGGCACTTTGACTGGGGTAGGTCTGGAAATGCTTTTAAAGGACACCTTTGAGCAATTAATGGCACTTTTTCCTCAAACTGCCTTGGTATATTCCAATATATGCCAAAGACAGAAATGGAGGTGGTCCAACCAATTTTGTCCACAAATTGAGAAGTCGAGGAAGCATGTAAACAAATCTGTTTCAGCTTACATGAGAGACCATGGAATGGGCTCCATGTACAACAATAACTTGCGTTACTACATGCAAGATATCTACAGAGGAGATGGAGTTCACTTCTCAGATGAGGGCAACAGAATTTTCATTTTGAATTTAAGACTGTGCATTGGTACCTACTTATAAGTACCAAAATGTACCATAAACCCAAAAGCTCTTCTCAGAGCTACCCTACATCTGATCACTCACAATTATTATTTTTCTCTAACTTTTTTCTCTAATTTTCAACAAACTACGCTCCCCGGAGCGCTACCCGGTACGCGAACTGGAAGCTAACCGCACAAAATTAAAAAAAAAAATGTTTTTTTCCCGAACATATGGTCCTCCTCAGCCACCCTCAGAAAACCTAGGGGGTCAAGATACATCTACCGTGCCCCCTTCTACCCATTCTGAACATTATTTGCCCTCCATCTTGTATCTTAATTTGAACGAAACACAAAATGGTGGACTCCCGTTACGCTGCTGGTTCGCGGACCGGGACGCATACCGGGAAGCGGTCCAATAAAAATGGTGGGAAAGTAATTCACAGAAAAACGACTGGAGACACTCTCACCAAATATACATTAGCTCATACTACATAACAATCCCTTTCATTTTCACAAATTTGAATGAAATTCCATTTAGCCATTAAGCCTGTAGACCTCTCTAAATACCGTGAGGTAAATTACTTCACAAAACACATCTAAAGTGTTGGAATTGACAACCAATGAAAATGTTACTTTCATTTTCTACTTTTATTACCTGACATTTGATTGGTTATATACCTGAATATATATAAAGGAAGAGAAGAAAACACAGCCATTTTGACTGCTACTTCTTGTTGTACATTACATTTGAATTATCACTAAACACTTCAACTTGTTTGTGAAGGTAAGTTGTTATTTTTAAAACTGAAGTATATTGTGCACTTGAGGTAATATAAATTTTATGGTCAAGTTATGTTCCCTAGCGCGTACCCCACCGACTCCATGTACGAGTTAAAGTGCATGTAACTTCCCTCCTGTACCAGCTATGAAGACGCAAATACATTTGCGTCCAACGTTAACTTGTCCTCTTTCAGACCCACCATGAATGGGTTGGATGGTCCGTTCCTAAGTATGCTATGCCAACGTCTTTTTGTAGTGTACTCCTACGTTTTTCAGCCCTGGCTGAAGTAGGCCCTGAATCTCTGCCACCGAGCCTCTTTTCTGGCTTCTGACTCCGAGAAATCTCTGCCCAGGCAGCCCCCGTACCCGTGAACTCTGACTTACTTCTAGCGCGGCCCTCCGTGCTCAGCTCAGCCTGCTGCCTGCCAAGATTGACTATAACCTTCGAGTTATCTGTTTCCCTCCCCGAAAATACATTCCTTCCTGCTAGTTTCAGTAAACATCCTTCCTCAGCTACAGGGCTAAAGGGCTGACCTGTCTCTGTGCAAGTAATTCATAGCTCCGTTGCCATGCTTTCATGGAAGGCCCCTTGCCCCACGCTTCTCATACAGACACCCAGGCGCTTATACACGCACTCACAGCAAGTATAGAATAGCTTCTGCTCTAGAGACCTTTCTGCCCAGATAGCTTAGTTCCCAAACATCAGATATCAGATATGATAGAAGCACAAGTTGATCTGACATGCCAGACTTCTGTCTCTTTCCGTCAGTGTAAATGTCAAGTCCCCTGCACCCCTCCAGTTATACGTCATCCAGCTGCGCGCGCATCCAAGCTTCCGATTTCTGCTGACATTGCCACATTTTCTGTTAGTGCCACCCCTTTGTGACACCTATCAGTGACGTTTTCCAGAACACACCTCTAGTTCACGCCTCTTGATTACGTACATGTACCACGTGTAATATTGTTATCTTGTCTTCTCTCAGCTGTTACGCCTCTTGCACTGTGACTTATGGAATGAAATAAGTATATAAGCTATGTACTGTTAATAAAATGTAGCGCTCTATCCCTTCTGACACCCTGTGTGGTGGTCAGAACATGATATCCTGATTCCTTTATGAGGAATAAACCCCTTAGAAACTCTTACACCACGGACTCTGTTTTCCTTCATTCTGATTGAGTTATTATTGATTAAGTACTTACCTGCATAGAAATTAAGAGAGTAAATTAATTATTTACGTCATTTTGGCGCCCGAATAGGGACCCCTCCCCCACCTCACGCGCCGGTTGGCGCGTTGCATACTGTGTCCCCTGCCGTCAGTTAGATGGAACACACGTGTACTGGCAGGATTTCCTGCATCTCCCTCTGACCCACGGAGGTGACGAAGACTGCAATCAGTGCCCAGACGAGGCGGTGAGGAGTGCGGAGGATCCCGACCAGAGCCCAGCCGAAAGAAGCAAGGTCCGAGGTGTGAAGAGGCCCACCAGTTTTCCGAAGTTTTCCGAAGTTTTCCGAAGTTTTTCCGAAGTTTTCCGAAGTTCCGAGTCGAGTCCAGTCTAGTTTTCCGAGGCCTTCTGTTTTCCGTGCTTCCCGGTGAGTACCATTGCTGGGTCGTATCTAGACGGGTTTGGGTACGCAAGTCCGGTCTGCACTGTTTTTAGGCAGTGTATCTGTACTGTTTAGCAGTATATCTAGTATTCCGAATTTCTGAAATTCTGCACTGTTACAACAGTGTATCTGTACTGTTGAGCAGTACATCTAGTATAGAGGGGTAGTCATCTATGTTTCAAATGTTTTTGTAATTAATGTCGTGGTATGAATGTGATTGTTTTTGTGCATTATTGTGTTTTTTGTATAAATAGTTACAGTCGAAATTGAATATCAAGGATCAAGCATTTCAGTATCAAGTAGGCACAATGCCGTTTTTCAACAAGTTAAAGCAGATAGGAACTAGGAAAGGGAAATTAGAGGAAGAAATTCCAATTCCCCCTAGGGACACTCCAGGTAATTTTATGTATAACAAGCATGGCATAGACGCCATCCTGTATCTAGAGTTATGGACCGATTATACAAAGCACCTAGAGGAAAGATACCGATGGCCAGTTAACGGAACATGGGATGCCGAGTGCATCATAAAGGTAGAAGAGGTATTACGGAAAAAGAAAGCCAGACAATCTCAGAAAGACGCCATAGAATTTTGGCGTAAGGAATCACATAAACGTGCTGAAAGAGCACTCCGTAGAGAAGACAGACTTAAAGAATCAGAAAAGGCTCAAGAAAACGAATTAGTTACTGAAGGAATTCGAGTAAAATCAGAACAAATAGATCGCATCCGAAATAGCCAAGTGAACAACATGTATCTTTTGGCCGAAGGTACCCCTGACGCCATTTCAGAGATACCGGAAAATTTGCCGTCACCATTGGTTCCAACTAAAGTAATGCATAAGACTACTAAAGACATATTCCTAAATTCATACTTAGACGATGTAGCACCAGCTTACACCAATCTGCCTGTTCGTGCCCTGCCTATAGACAGGGACGGGGGTGGTATTCCGCCCCCAGGTCACGTTCCGCCGGTACCACAACAGACTTCTCCTGTTCCGCCAGCCCCGCCACTTCCCGTACTCAAAACTGACCTACCGAAACCACGTTTGCCTGATCCACCTAAACGACAAGTTCACGTTCAGATACAGACTCCCCAGGGAGGTAATGTACAAGCTTCCGCTTCAGGAGGTGCGATCGCGGGTCCTCAGACCCCGCCACCAACTCACAGATTCAATCTCAAAGATATGCAGAGTCCTCTCACCTACAGGTCTCCCCACTCCTCTAATTCATCCCGCCTCGACGCATTGAAAGAAAACATGTCAGTCTGCAGATATGATCCAGTACCCGGAAAGGACGATTTAATGATATTGGCATCATTACGATTAAGATCCGCTACTGATAGCTTGTTATGCTATGCAGGAATGAAGGATCGTCTAGACAGAATATATGAGTTTGTTCAAACAGGAAAGGACTCTGACAGTATTAAGGATGCCATGGAGAAACAGAAAGTTGGCATGCAAGCACTGATACTACGATTTTTCATAAATTGTCTAATAAGAGAACGAGACAGGCCCGGAACAGATCAGAGTGAATTAGACGCATTGAACAAGTGGGGTCAAAATATAGCTGATGGAAAACATGACAGACAAAATTGCATAGACTCTATGTATAAGAAGATTAAGAAAGCAGTGATAGCAGTACACCAGAAAGAGAAAGAAAAGGCTTCCTCCGAGGAGGAAGAAGTACAGGAAGAATCCGAAAGAGATATAGGAACAATAGCATATGTAGGTAAGGGAACTTACCTTAGGAAGGGTATCCGTCCGGAGAGCAAGAGAGTTTTCTTCTCTGCCTTAACAAATCCGAATTCTGCTGAGCATCAGTTCCAGGAAACTGATAAACGGCTTCGAGATCGAGTTGGGTACCATGTACTCAATTCTATGGATGAACAAGAACTAGCCCGATCAGCTGTATCATGGGCCGAAAATGCAGACATATATAATGATGACACAGTAGCGCAGACATTTCTGAACCTCTCCCCCGACGGACAGAAATTAGCAGGTATATACATGATTCAGCACCTTCTTATCAAATACAGGAAACACTATTCTGATCCAGGTCCTTTACACGAAACACTAGAAGCACTACTGATGGATAGATGGAGAGGCTTAAGCACTAAATTAATTCAAATAATTCTAGAACAACGACACAGATATGATACCTTTGTAAGCTCTGAATATGTTCCCGCCCCACCTCCAGAAAGGAAAATGTACCATATGCAGTGCGGGGGTGGTATTGAAAGTCAGAACCCCTTACGAGAAGTACACCCTGTTATGGGTGAGGATAAAATTTTGAAACGCGTTTATGTACACACGCCTCTGACTAAATTAGAACTGTTAGAAATGAAGAAACTAGTACCATGCCATGATAAAGACCCTGCAGGTTTTCACAGAGAGCTTAAAGACATGTTATTAATGGGGGACTACACATATGATGATATCATGAAAATGTTGAAAGTATTATTGCCTACGGGTATATTCGAGAAATTAAAGGAAAAGGAATGGGAGGTGGGAGACACCAAGATTGCCTGGGCAGAAATAGAGGAAGAGGAAAAGAAACGGGTCCCAGGGTTAGGCCTTGGGGACAAAACTAAAGCATTACCAGGTTTGATAGTACAGGTCCTGCCCAGATTATTGACAACTAGAAAGGAGGATTGGGATGCAATCTCGTCCTGTAAACAGAAACATGATGAAGATACTAGTGACTTCTATTCAAGATTCGAGAAATGTTTTATTATTAATAGTGGCCTCCAGCCAAGTAGCGAGTCGTACCCACATCTTTTTGTATCAAAGTTAGTAGAGAATTCCCTACCGTTAGTTAAAAATCGAGTGTACAAGGTTGAGAGTACATGGCAAGCAAACACGCCATCTCAGATGTTACAAATGTTACAATATCACCAGAATAGAATTAGGGAAGAACAAGATCAGGAACAGAAACGTATGAAAGACACGAAAATGAAAATGTTAGTAGCTCAGACGATCCCATCCGACAGTCACAGAAAAGGTACGACCCAGACAAGTCACACTACGGCTCCCGTTAAAGGGACATGTAACTACTGCAAGCAGCCAGGTCACTACGTACACGAATGCCCAGTTCTGAAACATAACATAGCGACAGGTAAAACTAAAGAAAGACCGCATCCGCCTAGACAAGACCATAACCAGCATCAGTCTACACAGAATACACAGCCTATGCATGCATCCGCACAGACAGCACAGACCGTAGCAGTACCACAGCCACAGCCCATTGCTGCAACTCAGCAGGTTTCACAGCAGATGTACCAGTATGCCCAGTCCGCTTACCCCGAATATTCCCGATATACATGAAACAGCCTAGAGAGGGAAGGTGGCTTGCCTCTTATTGAGATTCCTGTAGATCAAGAAGGTCCTTATGTACACAGTCAAGTATTGGGAAAAGACAGAAAGTTTTTAATTGACACAGGGGCAAGTCGCACTACAATAAGTCATGACGAAGTTCCAGGGGCACCCCTCTCAGGCTCACAGAATGTTTCCCTGGGTTTTTCGGGACAGCCTATTGTAAATGAAGTGTCCGAACCAGTTCCCCTGGCTGTGGGTCCATTATCACGTGTTACAGACTTATTACTCACGAAATCATGTCCAGAAAATCTGTTAGGAATTAAAACATTGAAGGCTCTAGGAGCCATAATCTGCTGTTCCCCGGAGGGAGTTAGACTCTTTCTGCGGGATTTCAAGGGCCATTATGTTTTGCGTGAGTTTGACGTCAGATTGAAAAATGTCCCAGATTACTTGTGGGCAAAAGGCCCAACTGATGTAGGATGTATGCACATTACACCATACCGCGTTACACTCAAGGCAGGTGTTGTATTACCCAGAATCAGACAATACAAGTTACCACCCGATGCTGTAGTGGCTTTACTGAAAATAATTGAAGAGCTCATTGCCCAAGGAGTGGTCGTCGAGACCGACTCCAATATCTGTAACTCGCCCATCATTCCGATTCTTAAACGTACAGATCCCAATGCACCGCCAGTATATCGGCTGGTGATTGATCTTCGAGAATTGAATAAATGCATTATCCCACAGTATCCTGTGGTCCCCGATATCTCATCCTTATTGACTGCTATTGATTCAGAAGCAACGTTCTTCACTGTAATTGATCTCAAGAACGCCTTCTTCAGCGTGCCTATTGATCCAGAGAGCCAATATCTCTTCGGATTCTGTTTAAATGGACGCAGTTTCAAATTTTCGCGCGCACCTCAAGGATTCACAGAAAGCCCCAGCATCTATAGTCAAGCACTGAAGAGACAACTAGATTGTATTCAAATGCCAGTTAACACCGCTTTACTACAATACGTCGATGATCTGCTGATCACCGCACGAAGTGAGCCCGAATGTGAAAAAGCATCGTTGACAGTTCTACACTTTCTGGCCGACAAGGGACACAAGGTGTCTCCTTCGAAGCTACAATTCTGTGTTCAGCAAGTTGTGTACTTGGGTCACTTGCTGTCCAAAGTGGGGAGACAGCTCACTCCCGATCGCATTCAGTTAATTGCAAATATGCCACAACCCCAGACACAAAAGGAAGTGCGGGCCTTCATAGGCCTCACCTCGTACTGCAGACAATGGATTCCCCAGTATGCATTTCTAGCCAAGCCACTCATCCAGTTAACGACACAGGAGGCAGCGATTTCGACTGCCCTCCCTTGGACTCAGGAACACACACAAGCTTTTGAAGACTTAAAGAAAGCTTTATGTCAAGCACCAGTTTTAGCGACACCATGTTACAACAAACCGTTTACACTTTTTGTTACAGAACGTGATGGTACAGCGTTGTCTGTCCTCACTCAAGATCAAGCAGGTTCACATAAGCCTTGTGCTTATTTTTCTAGTACATTGGATTCAGTAGCCCAAGCACTCCCTGCGTGCTTAAAGTCAGTAGCAGCAACAGCGTTAGCAATCAGACAGAGCGATTCAATTGTTCTAGGTCATCAGTTAACAGTACAAGTTCCACATTCTGTAGAGGTTTTGTTAAACAGAACCCAGACTCAACACTTGACTATAGCACGATTGACAGGTTATGAATTAACACTATTCCAGCCACACATAGAAATCAGACGCTGCAGTATCTTGAACCCAGCAACACTGTTACCTACAGTTATGACAGATCCAGCTCCACATGATTGTATAGAAATAATTAATGCAGTAACTAAGCCTAGACGAGACTTAACAGATGTCCCATTGACAAATCCAGACCTGACACTTTATGTGGACGGTTCATGCATGAGAACAAGTACAGGAGAATTAGTGGCCGCGTATGCCGTGACCACTGAAACCGAAGTTAAAGAAACACATCGTATTGATACACTGTCTGCTCAAGCAGCCGAGCTCATCGCTCTGACCCGAGCTTGTATTCTAGCCAATAACAGAAATGTTAACATATATACTGATTCCCGTTATGCCTTCGGAGTTGTACACGACTTCGGAGTCCTCTGGCAAGAACGAGGTTTTCTGACTTCCCATGGGGCCAAGATACAACATGGCCCCCTCATTCAAGCACTGTTAGAAGCAATACATTTGCCCTCGGGCATATCAGTCATGAAGTGTAAGGCACATACTAAAGTCACAGATTCTGTTTCCCAGGGTAACGACCTGGCAGACCAGACAGCAAAACATACAGCACTAACTCACACCCAGATTACTGACATAACAAAAACAATAGTACCAACAAAGTGTATGGCAGTTAGAGATCCCGCCCTAGACGTAATTGACATTCAGACACATGCTACTCCAGAGGAGATAAAGAAATGGACTGAACTAGGAGGGATTCAGACAGATCAAGGTTGGGTGACGAAGGGAAAATCTATATGGTTTCTCCCTGACGCAATGGTTCAAGTCATGATAAATACAGCACATAGCCCGGCCCATCTAGGAGAGAAGGCGATGTTAGACAGTTTACAGAATCTCTGGTACAACAAACACTTACGAGCAGCAGCAAAACAGAAAGTGCGTACTTGCATGATCTGTTGTCAGTTCAATCCAGGTAAAAGCGTCCCTGTTGAGCAAGGAGGATTTCATCCTCCCGATCACCCTTTTGAAGTCCTCCAGATGGATTATATCCAGATGAATAGCTGTCGAGGTTTTAAATATGTCCTTGTAATTGTTTGTGCTCTGTCCCGTTGGACCGAAGCATACCCAGTCCCAGACTACACTGCTCCGACCACTGCCAGACAGTTGGTTCGTGAATTCTTCCCACGGTACGGTTTGCCCCGTGTCGTGTATTCAGATAACGGACAGCCGTTCTCGTCCGAGTTGATGAGACAGGTTTCCCTTTTGCTAGGATATCAGTGGAGGTTCCACTGTGTCCGACATCCCGAAGCAGCAGGCCTTGTAGAAAGGCATAATCAGACACTAAAAATCCGCCTTGCCAAGATCTGTCAGGAAAAAGGGGTCGACTGGATAGTCGCCCTGCCCGTGGCACTATTCTACATGAGAATGGTCGCCCACTCAAGATCAGGGCTATCCCCGTACGAAGTGGTCTTTGGCAGACCACCGAATATGTGGGGGACGCCCATTCCGAAGAAAATCACTGATGTTGATTGTAATATGTTGACAGATTACCTTGCCTCCTTGATGTCTGCACTCCAATCATGTCGTTCACAGGTTGCCGCAGCCTTCCCTGACCATACCGATGTGAAGGCGCATGAGGTCCGTCCTGGGGACCTGGTACTCGTCCGGAATTTCGACCGGAAAAGTCCGCTGGAGCCCCGTTGGAAGTCTCCGAAGACCGTCCTCCTTACGACCAGGACCGCTGTGAAAATCGAGGGGAGAAAGGGGTGGGTCCATACGAGTCACATCAAACTTTGCAATGAACTAAAAAACGGACTGAAACAGGACTCTGACTCGTCCACCCCCACCAAAGACTGTGTTGAAACGAAAGACTGTACCGTTACCAAACGAGAAAAGACTCCCCAAGAACTATATCGAATGAAGCTCCGATCTAGCAAGTCAGACAGTTTAATTGTTTAAGTCCTCCCCTAGGTGAATCGGTTAAATAGTTTCTGACATGTATCCCCTAGATCGAGATAGAGAGAGAGAGAGAGAAGCAAAGAAACGTACTTACTACAAATCACTGCGTAGTCACTGTATAGTGGCGTTGTTAATAATGTTTTTTCTAAGTATTCTAATTATTATTGCCAGCATTCTGCTACCTATATATTGGCCTATTTTCAGGCGTGAACAATCTGCTTACAATGTCTCTGCTGAACACACTTTTAGTGAACTTCCTGCACATGAACTCTCTTACAGACTTGCGCTGCGCAACAATACATTCATTAGTATGTTACATCACTCCCATCAGACAAATAATGCTACCGACTGCTGGATATGTGGCCGACTCCCTCCCTACCAGAATTACAAGGGAGCTCTGCCCCTCTTTCCGTACCCGTTCACTCACAATGGCTCCTGTGGAGCATGGTTTAAAATAATTAATTCCTTAGATCCTGATATTGCTGTTTTCGATGGGGGCTGGGTTTGGGGAAACTTGAACTTAGTTCTGCTCAACGTCTGTTACCCTGATAAAGAGGGACTTCCCACTCGAATAGGAACTGATCTAGAAAATGAAGTATATGGATTAGGTAATTACACAATTAGCCTTATGATCCTTACTGTTGAATCCGAAGCTGCTCCAGTTCTGCCCCATATGTTAGTATTACCAGTCACAGGTGAATTATGTGTTAGCAAGAAAGGTTCAGTACACGTAGGTCATAGTAAATGCACTACTGTGGTCGAGTTCAGTGACCATGGTAAATCGTCCTTTAAAGCTACCAGTCATTCCTACTTTGTTTGTGGTCATACCGCATACATACGTTTGCCTCCAGATTGGGATGGTACCTGTTACATTGCATTCCTTCTGCCACCTGTTTTTCTAGCTCCCCCTGATTACCATAGAAATACGAATCTAGCACCGAATAGACCCAAAAGAGATATTCCCCTTGTTGACTACACAGAAACGGCATGGGAACAGTACACTGATTTCAATAAAGGATTCTTTTCCTTCCTAGGACCTGTCCAAAACAGTAAATTGATACGCAGATTAACCAGAACACTTGAAGCAGTAGTACATGAAACTGCCTCCGCCTTAGGTAACTTAACTGAGGAGCAATCTGCTATGCGGGTTGTTGTCCTTCAAAATCGTCTTGTAATTGACGTCATCTTGGCAGATAGAGGTGGAGCCTGTAAGGTCATCGGGTCAAGTTGCTGTGTTTTCATTCCACAAAATGCACCATCTGTCTATCAAGCTATTACCCGTCTGCATAAAATTGCAAATCAGATACATCAGAATCCAGGCACCTGGACTTGGTCCGGTTGGTTCTGGACTACGTTAACAGCTTGGGGATGGAAGATCTTATCCTTCCTAGGCATTGGCCTTGTTATAGTATTCAGCTGCTGCCTGTGCCTACAGTGTGGGCCAGCGATTTGTGGACTGTGTGCCACATCCTGCATTGAGCATTCCCGTTGTCTCTCAAACAGTCAAAGAAAGAAAGATGAACATATAATGTTACAAGAACAGACTGATCGATTAGCGCGCGAGTTATAGTTAGCTGAACTAACTGTAACAGTGGAATTTCAATGGTTTTGTATGAGTGAAACATCCAGCTAACTATAACATGTGTGAAACCTATGTTTTTTTCAGTGAATTTCTAAGGTTTTTTAAATGCTAATTCCTAACTATAACAATGCTAAAACCTATGATTTTTTCAGTGTATTTGCAAGGTTTTTAAATACTAATTCCTAACTATAAGATGCCTAAAACATACGTTTTTTTTCAGTGTATATATATATATATATATATATATATATATTACCTACTGGCGGTCGCCAGTAGGTAGTTATAGTTAGGATTTTTTTCAATGTTAAATCTCAAAATTCTATTTGGAATAACTTTGGCACCGGTTGACGAATCTGCCTGAAAATTTCCTGAAAATGGCCTCGTCAAGCTCCGGTCCTTCCTTGAAAGTTTGGGGGGGATACGTCAAGCGGGGGCCGAGATAAAAGGGGGGTCCCAAAACGCGTTTTCCCCATGTTAATTTCCATAGGGCGGTCGATTTCACTTTTAACCCGAACGGCTTAATGGATTTCCACCAAATTTGGCAAAATTGTAGGGATTGGTAGCCTGATGTGCCTTTGCTATGTCTCAAGATATGTGCTGCAGTGGATTTTGAGTAATTTAGGTTCCAAAAAATATATATATCTATAGCAGCGCACCGGTGCGCGCACCAGGGAGCGCTCCGGGCGCGTGACGCGAGGTGCGCATGGAAAGCTGATTGGCTCTCGGGTGTCTGTAAACATTCGAAACAGTCCAGAGCGGCCGCCATCTTGTGTCTCGGTAAAATCGAGACATAAGAGGTGGCTAAAACAAAGGGGGAAATGACTATAAGGTGTCAGGGATAGACCCCTTTGACCCCCTAGGTTTGATGTGGGGGCTATAAAAGGGCCCCGCGGGGCATTTAAAATATTTTTTTTTTTTCGTTTTGCGCGGGGGAAGCGCCCGGTGCGCACACCGGGGAGCGGCCTTGGGAGCGTACTATGAGGAAAAAAGGTGACAGAGTTTTAAAAAAATGAAGTTTTGATTTAGAAATTGGAGGTAGTTCTAAAAAGAACTTTTTTTTTTCTTCTTTTTGTTGTTTTATATTTTTTTTGTATTTTTTTAGGGGGAGAAACAAAAAAAGGGAATTGAAACTGGCTCAACTGGAGCAAAAAAACAAAAAACCCAAAAAATTACTTCTTTTTGGGGCACTTGTGATTATCACCTGCAAGGACGATGAGCTTAACGCTTTTTTCGCCATAGGCGATAAGCTTGCCACATGCAGAACAAGTGATTTTAAAATCAGCAAATCTCGGCTGAATGCAAGGCATCACCTCAGATGTTTCTGGTTCTGATGAAGTGGGTTGGTTTCTTTGGGAGGGGGTCCTTGATGACTGGGGGAGGTTACTGGCCAGTTCCCTGAACTCTGCACGAGAGTAGTTGTTTGGGTGCTTTCTGGTCATGTGCCGAATCATGGTATAGTTACCAAAAGAATATTTTTTGTTTGGGTTGCCCCGTGAAAGTTCATCATTGCAGATGAGGCAAGTCACCTTGGGCGCATTCACCTTTTTTTTCCCCTCTGGGATTGAAAAAAACTGCCATACAATGTGTGGTTTGGGTTTGTAAGGTGTATTTTCTTCTGGCAGCCATCTTCTTCTCCCCTCCTCCTCTTCCTCTTCCTCCTCCTCCTGTTCTTGACCACCAATATAATTTGGAGCTGGTCCTCTTGGTGGTTGTGGTGGTGGTGGTGGGGCAGATGCACCAGCTGATGCTACTACTGAAGCCATTATTTGGAGCAAAAAAGTAGAGAGAGCAACAAACAGGTCTTCCTCAGTCAAAGGACAAAGTCAGAATAAGGAAAAAAGGTGGGGTCTTTCATCATTTAGAAAAAAAAACTGTCCTGAACCAATGAGAAGTGTTATTTTCAGGTCACAAGACCAGGGGCTTCATCATTATGAAACTAAAACTGTTATGAACCAATGAAAAGTGTTATTTTCTGCTCACATGCCCGACGCGCTTACGCTACGCGCCCGGGGCGCGCCCGGGGGCGCGCCCCGGGTCGCGCAGCGTAAGCGCGTCGGAAGTTTACGTTGTGCGATCGTATTCGCTCGAGTACTTCCGGGTGCGCTTACGCCGTGCGTATCACGCGGTCGCGGCTACGCGATACGTCACGATCATGTTTTCGTTTGCGATATTGGCGCTCACGGGACGCTCCCCGGAGCGCGCCCGGGGCGCTTTTCAGAAATACGCTTTTCGGGGCGCTCCCCGGGGCGCGCTCCGGGAGCGCTCCCCCCAAAAATTAAAAAAAAAAATGGGATAATTGTAGGGACAGGTAGCCCTATTCTGAAGTGGTTTGTAAAAAATATGTATTGTGCTACATTGGGCTTAATATATGTTAGAGCCAAAATGTAGCCCAAATGTAGCCCAAAGTAGCCCAATGTAGCCCAAAGATGGCCACCAGAGACCAAAAATTGTAAATGTAGCCCAAATTTCAACTAGATGTAGCCCAACTGTAGCCCAATGTCAGAATGTACCAGAGTGTTAAAAAGAACAACTAGAGTGCTAACAGTCTTATTTATAAAGTGAAACTTATAGTTAGGAATTAGCATTAACAAAACCTATCAAATTCACTGAAAAAACCATAGGTTTCACACCAGTTATAGTTAGGAATTAGCATTTAAAAAACCTATGAAATTCACTGAAAAAACCATAGGTTTCACACCGGTTATAGTTAGGAATTAGCATTTAAAAAACCTATTAAATTCACTGAAAAAACCATAGGTTTCACACCAGTTATAGTTAGCTGGAAATTTTACTGATATAAAACCATTGAAATTCCCATGTTATAGTTAGTCGGACTCACTATAACTTGCGCGTGCAATGCACTGCTGATGACATCACATATTACATCACTCATGACATGGTCAGTGACATCACTCATGACATCACTGATGACACCATCCAGTGAATATGTGTCTTTCTGAAAAATAAATATTAGTGAGTTATGTTTAAATATTTAAATACATATATTAGTGTTTCACTTTGTGTATAAGTGGCTACATGTGTTGATAAGTAGCTACATGCGTATGTATATGGGTTATTTGATATTTTTATTAGTATCAGTATGAGTGTCTATATGGTTTGGTGGGGGTATTACTTAGCACATAGATGCATGAGTGACTGACTCTTTGTTTGTATGTGTTTTGAAGACAGCATATGTACAGGACTGTATGGGTGGATGAGTGTCTATATGTGTTTGTTAGTGAGTGAATGACTGTCTCACTAGTGTCTTTATCAGTAACTACATATGTTTTAATCTAGTATATATGAATATTGATGTATATAAGTGAGTATATGTGAGAGTAAGAGATTGTAAGATTTCCTGTTTAAATAAGTATGTGTTTGTATAAGTGATTGTTTAAGAGAATAAATATGTGTAATTTTCAATAGAAGTAAGGTGGAAGTGTGTGTATAACTCTATATTCAAATAAATGGTTGTTCAATAGTTTATTTGCACGTGTGAATATGTGTGTGAGTAACTTTTGGATGAATGTCGGTGTGTAACAGGATGTATAGGTGTATCTCTTCATATGATGAGTGAGTATATGTATGAGTGACTATATAGAACTGTTGGTGAATGAGTGGATGTGTATATAGATAGTGGAAGTACAGAATTGCTTGTTGTAACTGATATAGGTATGTCCATTTTTTAAAAATTTCAGTTTCTATTTTTGAATATGTGTCTCAAGGGTTACTTTACACTGAGAGGAGGTCTGTCACTGTGTCACAAGGATGGTGTCATCAGTGATGTCATGAGTGATGTCACTGACCATGTCATGAGTGATGTAATATGTGATGTCATCAGCAGTGCATTGCACGCGCAAGTTATAGTGAGTCCGACTAACTATAACGTGGGAATTTCAATGGTTTTATATCAGTAAAATTTCCAGCTAACTATAACTGGTGTGAAACCTATGGTTTTTTCAGTGAATTTAATAGGTTTTTTAAATGCTAATTCCTAACTATAACCGGTGTGAAACCTATGGTTTTTTCAGTGAATATATATATATATATATATATATATATATATATATATATATATATATATATATATATATATATATATATATATATATATATATATATATATATATATATATATATCCGTTCCCAGGTTCCAAAAACAGTAAAGAACCACTCGGACACTTCGAGTGCTGTAGCTTGGATTTATTTAGCAAAGGGAAAAACGACGCGTTTCGGGGATTAGCCCTTGATCACGCTAAACGCGTCGTTTTTCCCTTTGCTAAATAAATCCAAGCTACAGCACTCGAAGTGTCCGAGTGGTTCTTTACTGTTTTTGGAACCTGGGAACGGATATTCGCAAAGGGCCGGCTTTGTTACTCGGACCGCCCAGACAGCCTTGAACTCTTTCCCGGCACTCGTGGAGCATATATATATATATATATATATATATATATATATATATATATATATATATATATATATATATATATATATATATATATATATATATATATATATATATATATATATATATTCATTGAATAAACCATAGGTTTCACACACGTTATAGTTAGGAATTAGCATTTTAAAAAAACATGCAAATTCATTGAAAAAACCCTGGTTTTCACACGTTATAGTTAGCTGAACATTTCTCTCATACAAAATCTTTGAAATTCCTCTGTTATATTTAGCTCAGCTAACTATAACTTGCGCGCCCGCAATGCACTGCTGATGACGTCACATATAAGATCACTCCTGACATGGTCAGTGACATCATTCATGACATCACTGATGACATCTCAAATGACATCCTTCATATGGCTTTCCTACCCCTCAATGGTTTTAAATTGTACTTACATAATTGAAATATTTCTTTATAAGTCACAAGGTCCTATACACCTCTAATCTTAAAAATTGTGCATGCATAAATTTCTGTGTCGTATTTCTGTACTAACCAGAACCAAATACTCTGAGTTCATTGAATGAACCACACTGCTATGATTTTAATATGCGCAGCGCTAACGCCCCTGCGAACAAACCTTGTGGCAAAAAAGTACTCGGGTTGTTGTCCATGTTATTGTCATGGTTACTCTCCGTACAGTCAACTGCGAGAGTGGTTTCACTTGCCCTTGTAAACAATAATATTGTCTATCTACACAGTGTGTTTGTAAATTATGATAGTTCGGTCCTCACAATCAGGGCATGTTATTGCTATAGATTCGAACAAATGATGCCGATTATTGTTTTTGATCTATCTAATACGGCCCGCTTAAACTTGCACGCGATTGGTGGCATTGGCTCACATGACTGAGGTACACACTTCCTGACTGTTCCAAGATGGTTGCCCCGTGATGGTCTATGATTGGTCTATTTCGGACCATGTGACCCCGCGATAGCTACTTCCTGGTTTTTGGTAATTGTCCCTGTAGTGCGATTCTATCCTTAGACGCGGATCGCATTGTCGGCCCGTCGCTGTTGTATCCAGGTAAGAGCACACAATGCAGGTTCCTGAATAGTTATCTATATGACTTTCTCCCGTTAATTATCGCGTGGTGTGGAGGAGTAATATAGCGTTTTTCTTTACAGCCAATCTTCCCATTACGGAGGCTGTATTGTTGCCTAAATTGGTAAGCTGGTTTTATTTTAAATATCAGCTAGCGAATGGTTCACTCCCTTTGCCCATGATTTTAATTTATTCACCTTCCTATTTAGGTAGTTCCTAAACACTCAGGCTAGTGACATCTGCGCCATCCTTGCAGGTATAATCAATCCCCTCTCGGTTGCGATGAGGTGAGGTGACGGGCTCTTAAACATCCTTCACTTGTTGTACTTGATCCATAGCTATACTCCCTGGTGACCTCCCTAAAACACCTTGCGCAACTGGTATTGTTCTGTGTACAATAATCGTCAGTCGCATAATATGGGCCATACTCACGACGGTAGAGGTTTGCACATTGGGATTACGCTATGGGCTAGCAATGTCTATCTATCCTCATACTCACGACGGTAGAGGTCTGCACGAAAGAGTTATGCTACAGTTTATTAATGCTTATGAATCCTTGGTTACACTTGTATGGTTTTGTTTCTAATGGGGATAACTGTTGCAACACTTAAGAGGCTATTATTATTATATTTTTTGTGTATGTACAGTTTTTCTTAAAAATGCCCTAATCTATGGAAATTGTTTGTCTTTTTCCCTCCCATCTAAATCTCTTGTCTGTTATAATATATGGTTTGGCAATTATTGTCCCAAGTAGGGGTTGAGAAAGTTAATTTGGACTTTTTTACAACTTTTCTAAAGTGGAAGGCATATATTTAATGTCCTGAGGATGCACCTGTATTACTCATAGGTTCGAAACGTCGTTGACTGTGTCACACTATATGCAGATGAAATGTATTAATTGATGCCAGCAATAGTGTGTATGTACTATCGTCTGACTGTGAATTAACTACACAGACTGTTGAGTTGCCTTGTCTGTCTTTTTCCTTAGTGTGTCAGTTGACATCGGCTGGTGTCCTGCTGTTAACACTTTTTAAACTTCTAAAAATTGCTTACTAAAAATAAATCTGTCCTGCTGGACAAAGAATATAGTGTCTATTTAGCCTATATTTATTTACTTGATAAATTTGCTTTGTCTATGGACCACTGTCCTGTTTATAGATATAACTACCCTAAGGTCCCTAGCATACTGCTTCCTTGGGTTCCCTTGTACACTAAAAATGGTATTTCTGTACTACGCCACGTGCTTAGGCATCTATTATTATTAATTGTGCGTCCATGATAGTATTTTTTTTCTGCGTCACAACGCCGTCCCGGGCCTTTCTAAACTTATTGATCTTCCTTTGTTTACTAGAGCTGCAACAGTCTTAACTATGGAATATTAAGAACCCACATTAAAATTCACTTTTGTTAGTAATTACGCAACTCAGTTTCAATGACTAATAAAAATGTCCTTTTGTTTCCTTCACCAAACATCGTTCAGAAGCAACCATGGCCTATCGAGCAACAGCAATGGAATTCTCTGCAACTTATTGAATATACTTTGACGTATAGAAGCAGAGTTCAAGTCGAGTGGTGAACTCCGGTGGCCGCACTCTTTATACAAGGTAAGCACAGCAGCCTAGATCTATAAAGCCTTCATAGGAATACATTAGAGATAAGTCGGCATAACGGGCGTCAGTAACGCAGTAGGCACTTCCATATAGACACCACTTGAACGCGGCACTATAACAAGTAAAATGTACCAGGTACACTGCACTCGTAAAACTGTAGTGTTAGATTTATTTGTGAAACGAGAAAGGGCCATATTATCAACCCTTGGCGACAAAATTATCGCCACTTTATCGGCAGCAAACTGCCGCTAAAGTGGCCATAATAGGTTTGATAATATGCTCTATGAAATTCCAATTGAAGCTCATGTTAGATGTGAAGAACATCTGACATGAGCTTAGCGACACTTTCCTGCTGATAAAGTGGCAATAATTTTTTTTTGTCGCCCAGGCTTGATATTATGGCCCAGAGTGCGTAGTGTACAGCAGCTTCTCTGTAAAATGTATAATTACCTCTGAGCAGAGACAACAGATAGGTTACAACAGACTAATAAACAGATCATTAACCTTATTATGCCACTTTTGAGTCACTTTTACCACGAGTAAAATGATGCAAAGAGCTAGTAAATCTACGTCTGGTTCAACAAAAAATCTCAACTCCAGACTCTGCGATACAGTTTTAATGTTGTTTTCTCTCTCTCTCACTCTCTGTGACATAATTTCTCTTTCTCTCTTAAACTTAGACACTGCTGTCTACTTGGACGTGTAGAAGATCAGCCCACCTGAAGTTGTCCATTCCAATGGCTGCAGTGTATGGCCGCAAGCTTTATACAACGGTAAGCAAAGAGGCCTAGATCTACAAATCCTTCATAGGAATGCATTAGAAATAAGTCGCCATAACGGGCGTCAGTAACGCAATAGGCACTTCCATATAGACACCACTTGAACGCGGCACTATAACAGAACAGGAATATAGGAGTCACACTGCACACGTAAAACTGTAGAGTTACCACAACTTGTAATGCTTCACCTCATTTACTCACATCTACATAATTCTAAACTCTAATTTTCTTTTTTCCTTTGCAGATTACCAATCAAACACCTTTTGGAATTCATTTCACAATTTCTTTATAACATTGTTTAACTTATTTTGCCAGTTCTACTATAGTTATAATTGAGTTTCGATTATATTTATTGTTTAATAAAATTTAATTTAAAAAAACTACATACTTCTTTTATTTTGTGGGGGAGGGGTATGACGGTCCACAATAAAAATAATGTTGAAATACTATAGTAAGATATTCAAGACTATGATTGAAAACTACTTAGTTCTAACTAACTGATATAATAAATACAACGGTGAAAAACTACTAAAATGGCGGTGGACGGAGTACGTAATCAACGTTTGGTGCCTCAGCACTACCTTTCAAATAAATATATAAAAAATATGACAATTAATACTCTACAAAAGTACAGCACCGGATGAATCACACGAACCGGGAAAAGAAAGCGACAGATTTACTAACTGATATAAAGAAAGGTTTGTTAGTTGGACTTGAAGAAAAAAACGTGAACTTCGAAACGACGCTGAGCATGCGAAGAGAGTACAACTGCTACACCAAAAAAAAGGAAAGCTTTACATACAAAAGGCAATACATTATCGCAGGTTTTATCGACAGGAAACTGCCAATAAAGCGGCAATATTCTGCTTGATAATAGCCTCTTGTAACTTCCCATAGCAGCCCAGGTTCTGATCCTAACCTAGGCTGCTATGTTACATATATATATATATATATATATACACACAGGGAAAACTAAACACCCACTTCCCTTACAAAGAAATGGAAAGTTTGCATCTCTGCAGCCTCTCTTATTTTTCACCTTATTCATTTTCCGCTCAATCAACACATCATTCACAAACATACACACCTACTTACTGCCTTTCTTGGCTGGGCTTATCAATTATTCTTCTTTAATTCAAATTCAAAGTGCAGGCCCTTTATTCAGCCTTCTTCGTAACTACTATCCATCAATAGCAGTTGTTCATTTCTACACTTCCGTCCTTTCTTGCGTCCTTACTACCGCACACTATGTGTACTTTATGCACTAGCTTGCTTCCTTAGATGTGCTACTCGTTTCTCTTGCTCCCACTGCGGAATCCAACACCCTATCTGTGCAACGAGCTGGAAATCCAAAGATTCTCTTCACTGACAAGGCAGTGGGTAGTTTGTGTGTCTCCAACCTTTCTTATTTTTCACCTTTTTTATCTTCCACTCAATCAACACATCATCCACACATACACACAACTACTTGCTGCATACCTTAGCTGTGATTATCAACTATTCTTCTATTTCATATTCCTATTCAAAGTGCAGGCCAATATCGAACATTTTTATTGTAACAAGTACCCCAGTCGAAGACATTGTAAATTTGCACACTTGCTCCTTTTCTTGGCTGGGGTTATCAATTATTCTTCAATTTCATATTCTGATTCAAACTCAAGACCCTTTATCGAGCCTTTTTGTTGTAACTACTGTTTCAGGAATTCTGCTCCTACACAGAACTGTGCATAAAGACTTAGGACCTCAATGAATTATGGTGTACCAAAACCCACCTTAGTACCCAAACCCCCTACCAGACTAGCAGTCAGTGACTCATTGGTTCTTCGTCCTATAGCAAAAACACCAATGACTAGTCAACCCAGAACATGTGACTTAGATTACCTCAAGTAAGGTAGATAAAAAGAGCACTCTTTTTTATTATAGTCTTACACCAGTCCAAAACAAGGAGTAAATAAAGGCATGTGGAAGTTTAAAATGTTTATTTCTAACACCGTAATCTCATGCACAGTACCTTAGATAATACAACCAAACATATTATCAGAAACAAGGTTGTCAGTATTGTTACTATTCCATAAAATACAAAGGGAGAAAGCATCTTATATTGCTAACAGGAAACAAGTTTAAAATATACCTACATTTCACCCTCCCTACCTACCAGGTTAGTTTATAAGTACAGAAGGTATCATAGGATTACATGGACGGCCCCATGCCTCTGGTACTCAGCAGTAGTGGATCACATTGAATTCTGCACAAACTGTCAGGATACCAATGTCGAACGTGCGAGGATCATTCCGAATAACAGACACAGTATCCAAGATAACCTTGAGGTTCCATGCTCTCACTATACACACTAAACTAGCGAGGCAGTCTAGAAATGTAGCATAACAAATTATTCTCATGTGAAACTAAATACTCAGCCTTCTCTAAACAATATCAAAATTGAGTGTTGTGTGCAAAGCAGAGCAGGACAGCAAAATGGCGTTTAAGCTTCTAATAAACCCATGCTAACTTAACACGGTGTGAGTGCAAGGCTCAGCCCACAACCCCCTCCCTCGATAGAACCAGGTGATATAAACGGTCCAAGCCTGAAAAGCAGAGTCAAGTTCAAATTTGCAACAAAAAAAAATTCGCTGTTTGATAGAAAACAGTAACTAAATAATAAAGAATAGTTAGAAAAATTAAAGAGTTTTAATCCAACAGCGTATAAGCACAGCATGTAGCAACAGCCTCCAAGAGGAAGTCGTTGTTCTCATCTGAAAACATTTCAGCCATCCAATTCAATAGTGGGAATGAACATACATGTTCCTCAACGACTGGAGCCTCTATTACCATTGGAGGAAAACTCGGGTCATCTTCAATGTAACTGCGTGACAAGAAGTCATGCGCCGCTGCAAAAACATTTCAACGTCCCATTATTCTATGTATCGCTGCTAAGGCCATAGTCCCGCCGCCAGAACAGAGCAAGTCATGACCCACTAAGGGGCTCATCAGCTGGTCATAAGTCGCTTTGGGAGACACCGTACTGCAGAGACACAAATCCAGGGCCCAGTCGAAATCGCAGCTCAGGAAATGGAAGACAGGTTGAACGCATGTGAAAAAGGAAAATCGAAACGATAATCCATAAGCTGCACTCAATGTTGCCAGAGGCAGCGCTCCGTAATAACTAAGCATTCGGTTGCGGAGCAGCAACAGCCGAGAAATATTGTTGTGTGCTGCAGGATGTGCATCCATATTTAAGTAAACAAATTAATAGAAGCACACCAGCAACTAATGCGAGTATTAAGAGGAATCCACCAAAGATGCTGGAAAAAATCGAATGAAAAAATGCAGAGAATACACCAATTATAGGGCCTCATTCAGATGGCGGACGGACCTGCATTCGTCCGCCCCCCCAGAGGAGGAGGGACCGTCCACAGGGGCAGCGGCGGTCCCTCCCTGCTGATTAGGATGTGACCGCCACCCTGGCGGTCACATCCTGTATATTTAACATTGCGGCGGGTGCTGCTTGAAGCAGCACCCGCCACAATGTTAAAAAAACATGTTTTCCTTTGCATGCACGAAGCTGCAGGCACTGCGTGGTGCCTGCCACTTCATGCACGCAAAGGCAGGGGGGTACCATAGGTACCCCCCATGTGCACCCCCAACCCCCCTTCACCCCTAGGGGCCCTTAACGGGCCCCCAAAGAAAAGTCTGTATGCCTTTCCACGGCGGAAATGCCGCTGTGGAAAGGCATTGGACCGCCAACATCCTAATATGGCTGGCGGTGTCTGATAGACACCGCCAGCCATGTTAGAGCCTTTCCGCCGCGGTCAGAAGGCGACCGCGGCGGAAAAGCGGCGGACGGAAAAAAGATCCCCCAGCCATCCTAATCTGGCGGGGGGGTGTTTTTTCAGTCCGCAGCGGTTAATCTGCATCCTCCGGGCCGGCGGTGGTTTCCGCCGGCCCGGAGGATGCGGATTAACCGCAATTCTAATGAGGCCCATAGTTTGAAAAGAAGTCTAAAGACCACTGCTTCTATCTTAAAAAAAGTAAGGTAACTCTGTAGTCAAGGACGCATTAAAGATATTCTGAATTAACTCCCCAAAATACAAAGGCACGTCTGTATTTAATAAATCATACACTTTTGTGCTGGTGTTTGCTACATGAAGGACAAATGTTTCTCTAGCAGATGTAAGAGCAACCTCTTTTTGAGACAATAGTGCTCTTATACGACTCACTTGGTTGACTCTTCTTTCAAGGTCGGAATCGACGGCCAGATGGAAACATCCAGCTTCCCATGCAGAGGAGTAAACACAACTTTTTTATAGTAAACCACACGCTCAGTTACCGTAATCATGTAATCGATGCCTGGTAACATTGCACAACAATCTGCATTATTTCAAATTAAATAACTCACGTTTCCAGTAAACTGAACGTTTGTATGATAGCAGGTGTAGCAGTGCCTTTCAAAACTCACACCAAATTAGGCGCATCTTGATTACAAGAGCCATGCAATTGTATGTGTCAACAAATTAAGGAGGGATGTGGTGCTATTGTGCAACCCTCGCCATTCACATAGACTTCTTTTCCCTCCCTCAGACACCTATATGTACATGATAATAACCAAGCTTCATGGAGATAAGCGCTGCCTAAACATCCATATCTGCCTATAGCATAGTATTAGATGCAAACCTCAAACTTAAACAGGCTAAAAAGTAACGTTATGATACCGTGGATAAGCCACACAGCTGAATCGGATTTCCAATGAGTGACTACTTGTAACCATTCTCATAGCGCGCCCTGTGCTCTGATTTGACAGTGAGAGAGTGATTGCACCATAGTTTGTACTGCTAATCATTCTCAGCATACGCTGCAAATGCGCTTTCACGTTACACGTCGCATGAAAGCTTCCGTGTGATGTCATGTACGGCGCCCCGTACATTAAAGACGTAAATGTTTTTAATTGTTTAAAAACATATTTTTATGTATTTATTGAACATATTAACAGAACACATTATCTAGGATAATTATGAAAACATTTTTTTTAAGTTCCAATAATCCTACATTACTTTTAAAAGCAATGACACCAATCGCGGTGAAACGTCATGCGTACTCGCATCCCAAGAACACTGTAATAACAGCGTAACCGTACGCAAAACCATGTGACTTTAAAAGAAGAAATTTGATTGGTTCATAACACTTCCTATTACAACTGTTAAAACTTCCGTCCCATTTTAATAATTCTACTTTGACTTTCTAAAAAGAAGCATCTCTTCTGAGAATCTTGTCAAATAGAACAAAGTTTACCATAATAACAGCAATGGACTTATCTTTCAGCCATTCTTCAGAAGAATATTTCATTCCTAAAGAACCTCCAAAGAAGAGGAAAGAAGCTCTAATTTCTGAGTTTTTTACTTTTCCAGAAGGGCAAAAAAAATGTTAATGCTCCAAAAGTAACCTCTACATTTTTCCAAACTTTTTCAAGGGGTGATCCATCTCAAAAATACTCCTTTAGCACAGCAAATATGGAGTGACACGTGAAGAACTTACACCCCAACAACTTTGCTCGAGCTACAACACAGAGGTTGAAGGAAAACCCACCTGCTACTGCACCAAGCACATCAACTGCTACACCAGCATTTTCAGCAAACACATAAATTCAGCCTGATTTTGCTCAAGTTAAAATTCTATACATTTATTGCAATAAACTTTTGTGTTATGGGAAACAGTCTATTGACCTGATAATGCGCAGGAAGCAGGAGCATCACTGTCTTCGACATTACTTTTTTTCTCATTATTTTCTTCCTGAGGACACTTCCAAGCCCCCCATTATAGAAAAATATTGCCCCAGGGATTTGGCCTCCCCGGGAGCTAATTAGGAATAAAACGAACTTCTAGGTTTTTTTTTCCTTTTCCACCGTGTACGAGTACAATACGCGTACAACGCAGTCTTTTTATTTAAAAATAAATAAACAATTTTACGCCTAAACATCCATGTGAGACCCCCTAAGCACACCTAGAGGGTCAACATGTTTCTACCCTGCCCCCTTTCCTTATTTTTCAACTTTGTTTTACTGTTTTCTGTTTTCTTGTGACTCAGTGCTACCGAGGCACAAGATGGCTGCCAACACTTCCTGGTTTGGAGTGTTGACAAACAGTTGACATCCAATCAGCATGCAGGTCGTGCTCGTAATTGAACGGATTTCTGTACGCGTGCTGTACTTCATCTCTAGATATCGCTATGATTTTACTTTTGATTTTCTCAGGAACTACTGAACGGATTTACACCATTTTACAGAAAGCACAATCTGCAAACCAAACTCTACCTCTCTGCCAAATTTGGTGTAATTCCGTTCAGCCGTTCGGGCTGTAGCCCTGGCTAAAGGTCCCTATTGAAAATTGCATGGGGAAAACACGTTTTGGGACCCCCCTTTTTTCTCTGCCCCCACTTGACGAATCACCCCCAACCTTTTAGGGAAGGAGTAGAGCGGAGCAGACCATTTTCTTAGAGAAATTCTCAAAGAATCGTCCACCGGCGCCAAAGTTATTCCAAATAGAATGTTGAGGATTTCCTATGGAAACTAGGTCCTAACTATAACTACCTACTGGCGACCGCCAGTAGGTAATATATGTAATATATATATATATATATATATATATATATATATATATATATATATATATCTATATATATTACCTACTGGCGGTCTATATATATATAGAACTGGGGGCCTCAAGTTGGCAGAGGTATGTACCTTTGACCAAATAGGGACCCTTACTTCTGGTCAGGGTAAGGGGCTACACTTCTAAAATAACCCTGCTCACCCCCTTGGTAGCTTGGCAAAAGCACACAGGCTTATCTCAGAGGCAGTGTGTAAAGCATTTGTGAAAGCATACAGTAATACAGTGAAAACACAACAAATGAGCACCACACCAGTTTAGAAAAAGAAGTAATCTTTTCTAGGATTAACAGAAGACCAGGCGAAAAAAAGCCACAATACTGTAATCAAAAATAGACTTTAAAATGGTAGAAATAGCTCAGTTCAATGTAGATGGTAAATGCAACACTTTACTCTCGTACATTGGATGCGGTATGCAATACAAACAAAAGGGTCTTAGGGAAGGTGATGCATTGGTTCCTTGCTTCGGGGAGGTGATGGGTCAGTTCCTTACTGGAAAGGAGGTGATGTGTCGGTTTCTTAGTGTGATTCGGATGCGATGCGACAAGATGGCGCCTCGATGCAATGTGATGATCCTGTACGATGCGACAAAATGGCGTCTCGATGCGATGTGACAACATTGGATTTGATGCGTGCACGCCTGGCGGCTATGCAAGGAACTAGGTAACATCTGAGACAGGCCCTGCAAAGCCCTGCAACATGCTTCTCCGGTGATGCGACAGCGACCTCTGTGGCGGCAACACGCTTTTCCGGTGAGGCAGTATGCTGAGTTGATGATGCGACGGCGAACAGCTGCAGCGGTGGCACGCTTCTTCAGCGATGCAATGGCAACTGCTGCGGTGGTGACATGCTTCTCCTCGTTGCGTCACGCTTCCAGCTCCCACCGACTCACAGTCTTCTCAGAGCGCCCAAACAACAGTAGGCACCTCTCTGTGGGCAGAATTCCACAGCAAGGGAATTCAAGGGAGCTGGTGATGAAGTCTTGCATCCCTGAGACTTCAGGCAGGAGACAAGCACAATTCAAGCCCTTGGAGATTCTTCTTCAAGATTGCAAAAGTACACACAGAGTTCCTTTTCCCCTTTCCTTGGCAAATAAAGTAACCACTGCCGGCCAACCCCAACAGCACAGCACAGGGGCAGTCTCCTCCTTCAGCTTCCTTGGTGTTTCTCCTTGGCAAAGGGTATTCTTGATTCCCAGAATTGATCTAAAGTTCTGGAATCTTGAACCCCCTTTTTTTTTACACCAAAATCCTTTGTCTCTGAAGGCAGAGAGTGTCTGTACCTAGTCCAAACCAGTTCTGGGTGCATTCTGCCTGTGCACAACTTCTTCCTTTGTCAGTGTGGGCCAGGGTCATCAGACACACCACAGGAGGTGGAGCCAGCATTGTGGGAGGCAGGCACAGCCCTATTCAGGCCCAGGTGCTACTCCTCCCGCCACTCCTCATGCAGATAGGTCTATTAAGCCTTGTGCTCACTCACCCTGTCTCCTGGAACACCCCAGCCTCTGTCACTCACTGTCTGGTCCGGGTGTCCTCAGGATCGTACGATGCTCAATGGGTTCCACCACTAGACAGCCCCTAGGTCTGAAGTTCCACAGACTCAAAGGAGTGGTCAAGTGAGGGACAAAAGGGAAGGGTAGAATGGGGACAGCGGGGAGAGAGAGCTGTAACGAGAACAAGGCACTATAAGTCAAGCACATACACCTCAACCACCTAAAACATAGGTTACAAGTGACACATACTACTATTCTGTATATAAACAAATATGCAGCAATACCTGTAAAGGAAAATAGGTGTGCTTTGCCTGGCAATCTGGATATGCAGAAAATGCCACGAATCTAAAAATGCAAAGAACTACAGATTATACTTCTATCAACAGATCCTTGACATAGCACCACAAACGCATTGCTAAACACGTACCAAATAATAAACGGAAATAGGCTTCAACAGGGGGCCATAGAAAACAGCCTGCCAGGCGAAGCTCATTTACCCCTGTTGCAAGGAAACAAAAGATTGCGCAATTAATAATTCATACATCCAACTTTAGTGATTGCGCTCTGGGTTATCATCACCCTGAAGTATGCAACAAGACATTATGATCCCATGATTCAGTTCATTGACGGTAACATGGTACCGATTATCATGTGGACACCAAAGTCATAGAGAGCTGAGGCTTGCTGTAAGCGAAAGAAAACAAAAGGCCCGGAGCATGCACGATGTGACAAAGTCAAGAATACTCTCTTAAGGCAAAGAGTCAATCCACAGTCATTTCATAAGTGCCCAGAGGCGGACACCGTATTGCAAGTCACGAATACTCTCTACTGCAGAGAGTTACTCCACAGACACTTCAGTGCCCGGAGGCGGGCACTGTAAGGCAAAGTCGCAAATACTCTCTTACTGCAGAGAGTTACACCACAGTCACTTCAGTGCCCGGAGGCGAGCACTGTAAGGCAAAGTCACGAATACAATACCACTCCCCCTCAATGCTTGGAGAACGGAGATCCTATCCGTAAAGGTAGATGTTCAAACCAAGACTCAGGAGAACAAACTGCTAGAGCTGAATCACACAAGCGGAACCAACAAGGAACAGGAACAAGGAAGAGCAACTGAAAAGGCTCTCAGGACAAGGACAAACATGGAACTGGTGCGAACACCCCTACCGTACTCTTCATTCAGAACGCAGAATCAACGGTGGTGCTCCGCTGTTCCCGGCTTCCTCTTGATGCTTTGCGCGATGACGTCACCTGCCTCTTCCGCCGCGCGCTACCCCCTAGGATCATGGGAAATGTGGTTGTAGCCTACAAAACAAGTCTCAAGGCAGTGTTCGAGCCCGCACTCCACCATGGGACACAACACTCACAAACCAGACATGGAATAACCAAACTAGCAGAGGCAGGCTTGGATGGTTAGGCAAGTAAATACCTAATTTCTAAAAGTTGTATTTTCAAACACAGAAGGTTAAAACCAACTTCACTAAAATATGTATTTTATCATTCTGAATTCAGACATACTAAACTCGAATTTCTGCCTAGTTCCCTGAGTCTGTTAGGATTATAAGAGGTTATAATCAAACTGCCCATTCTGCCCTATGGGAACAGGTAGCCTTGCAATAGTGAAAATCGAAATTAGCTGTAGTTCACTATCAGGTCATGCCACACACATCAGGGCATGTCCTACCCTTTACATACAATGCACCCTGCACTTGGGCCTACCTTAGGGGTGACTAATATGTAGAAAAGTTAAGGTTTTGGGACTGGCAAGTGGGTGCACTTCTACAGAAACAAAAAATAAAAAATAGCTGTGGGTCAAGATGCAAGGGAAATGAATGTTAACTAAGTACCTGACTACCAACTCCAATGAGAACTCATACACAGATATGTGAAGAGGACATGTGAAATACAGTCTAACTCCTATACGAGGAGGTATCTTCAGATGGTGAAAAATTCCCATCAGTTGTCGACCGATACCGCCCTTGTCATCATTTGGGATCCTTCACACCGGAAGAGAAATGTTACACCCGTATTTGAAGAGATTTTAACTACGGGTTGTACAGTGTTTGAAAATCGGTGTATCTTAGAAGGATGTGGACTGTGGTGACAACAATAAAGCAGTGCGTGAAAAATAGTGAAGTGATAGTGTGGTGAGGCATAAAATAAAATTAGAGAGCACAGAGGAAAATAAATTTAATCGTTACCTCTTTACTTCTAAGTCAATAAAAAACCAGTGTGAATAGTAGTTTAACCAAATAGCTACTATAACTCTAAGTAGGTTAACATGTTTCTGCAGTCTAAATGATCCCAGTAGGTATCAGCTGCATTCTTCAGGACTGATTTTCGCTACTGCTTAAAAGGTAATAAAGAAAAATAATAAAAAACGAATTTCACCTGGGTTTTCTAGGTGTATCCATTCTCCTGGTAGATCATTGATGAACCAGGAAATACAAAAAGAATCAGGTGCAGGTTCATAGAAAGACAAACAAAACACAGACACATATACATTAATTTCAGGCAAAGGTTTCCTTCTTTTTAGCCAGAGTAGAGACACAGAATCCATTATTGTATTTCTCTCAGTGTCAATAATGTATACACTCACCCCAACTAAGGGTGTAACATTCCTGCTTACCTATTTATGCAGGAGACAAAAGCTCCACCTCACCTGGCCGCGGCTCAGGTAAATAGAGCACGGCTTTAGTAGGGAAAACAAATAAGAAATGGAGAGTGGGTGCACTTGCCAAGTCGACATGGCAGCCCCAGGCTGCACACAAAATCTGCAATTGCAGGCCTGGGCCACATTTTACAAGCTGCTTCTGTGGGTGGCACAATCAGCGCTGCATTTGATTTACAGGTCCTGGGCACACATGGTGCACTGTACTAGGGTCTGACAAGTAAATAAAATAAGCCAATCATGGAGTCACTAATCCATTACAATACTTTACAATAGGGAGCACTTGCACTTTGGCACTGAACAGCAGTGGCAAAGTGCCCAAAGCATCCAGACCAGCAAAACACGTAGCAAAAATACAGGAGGCAACGGCAAAAAAATGGAAGGGAGACCCACGCCAATGGTGCCAAGTCTAACATGTATATATATGGGGGGGCTGGTGCGAGGAAATCCTGTGATTTTAAGTGCTGGTTGCGCGTCCTGTTGATACGGATTGGCGTCCCCACTGAGACGGCTTGGAACAAAGTAGTGACTGGGCACTGTAGGACTGTATGCACTCCCAAAGGTGAGGTGGGTGGCCAGAATTGTGATCTTTTGTCATGGATGGGCCCCCTCTGACTCTCGCATTACAGTAATGAACTTCATTGTCATTGTGGAGCTTAGACCGTAAGCAACTCATTAGGTGCATGCTGGGACTATGAGTCTTTTGACCAGCAAGATCTATCGGGTTTGATGCCCTGGATCCCCAAACCACAGACTTATCTCTTTCAGAAACTATTTTGGTACATTGTAACAATTTGGGGCATGGTCATATGCCATTTTGCAATATTGATGACATGGAATAAGCTGTTGATGCGTGCTATGTTGTGTTTTAAAAAAATTTGAAATAGTGTGTACACAGAAGGAAAATGCGCGGATGTTTTGCAATAATTAGTTCAATACTTTATATAGAATTTTAGATTGCTCTGGTAATAACTCAGTATTTGCAATGTTAAACTACATTTTGTGGTTCATATTGTTATTGGTCACGTGACCGGGATTTACAATATCGCATTTGTGAATTACTAGTGCTGCCAACTGTTGGTGATAATAGATTATACATTTAACGTATGTGCAGTGTTATTATTACTCAGTAAGCACTGTACGAATTGTAATAGGAACATACTCCCCGCGCATTAGCAACAAAGTATTTTGTCTGTGTTTAACACCTGGTGGTATTTAAAGGCAATCAAAACACGGTGCACCTTTAGATTGACAAAGGCAGGTTCCCTGCCAAAACGCGTCTTTCTTCTAATAAGAGTTGTTGGAGGCCCATGACAATAAAGACTTGCTACAGGTTTTATCCACTTCATGCTTGTCCCCTCTTCTCGTCTCGCTTGAAGTTGGAGTTGGTGAAATACGAAATGAAGGGGCTGTAAGGTTTGAGGGAAAACCCATCGCTGGATGAATCAGATATACTGCCATCACAAATTGCAGGAACTAATGTCAAACCTATCACGTCTTTTAAACAAAAATCAAAATGTGTTCCAATCATGGCTCGTGACTCGATTGATTGATGTTTTTAGTGAGCAACTGGTGGCACAAGTTAAGAAACTCAGTACCATAACCACGAATTTGAAAAAGAAAATGACCAATCAAGAGAGACAATATGGGCAGCTGATCAATAAATTGAAACAAAATGAGCAGGTTATCATAAGGAACTCTGATAAGGGAGGAAACTTGGTTCTATGGCCACGTAATGACTATATGGAAGAGGCCTATAGCCAGTTAAACAACACAGAATGTTATCGGAAGGTGGCCTACACAAGATTCAAGGACACACAGGAAGCACTGTTTGCACAATTGCTGGCTTGGAAAAGCTTGGGACTTTTAAATATGAATGAATTTAAATTCTTAAAGAAAGAACATCCTATGGTCCCGGTTATGTATTTCATACCTAAAATACATAAAAATCCAACGAAGCCCCCGGGACGTCCCATCATAGCAGCATGTGATGGCCTGTTAGAAAATCTATCTAGATATATAGATTCTTTTTTGGCGGACTTTGTTAAGGGCCTCAAATCCTTTGTGCAGGACACAAGTGACTTTCTAAACAAAATTCAATACATCAAATGGGAACCTTCCTTTTTAATGTTGGCACTCGATGTTTCGAGTTTATACACCTGTATCAAGAACCAAGATGGTCTAAGAGCTGTCGAGTATTTCCTTGCTAATAGGCCTATATCCTTTGCTCAGCACTCCAAAATGATTTTCAAAATGCTTCAATTCTGTCTTGATAATAATTTTTTCTTATTTGATGGCAAAATGTATCAGCAGATTCAGGGTGTTGCTATGGGGGCCAGCTTCTCCCCCAGTTACGCCTGTTTGTTTATGGGTTGGTGGGAGGAGCTGGTCCTCAGGCAACAGCATGAGCAAGAATATAACAGGAGTGTTGTTACATGGCTGCGGTATATTGACGATTTGTTTATAATTTGGGACGGAGATCTGAAAAGTGAATCAGAGTTCATTGAAAAGCTAAATGATAATACAGTTAACCTCCATTTTACAGCAGAAATTAGCAAGTCTATGGTAACCTTTCTTGATGTACAAATCAATGTAGAAGGGGATAAACTGACTACTTCCCTATACCGGAAACCTACGGCTGGCAATACTTTATTGCATGCCTCAAGTGCTCATCCGTCCCACTTAATCAGGAGCATTCCGTACGGTGAAATGCTCCGTATAAGACGGATTTGCAGTGAAGAAGAAGATTGCAACAACAAACAAAAAGAATGCAAGAACAGGTTTCTCAATAGAGGGTATAGCTCTAAGGTGATAGAGTCAGCTATCAACAAATTTAAATCACTGTGTAGAAAGGATCTGCTGGAATACAAAAACAGACAGAGCAAAAAAGCTGGACTGGAGGAACCAGTTAGGCGTATTCTTAACTTTTCCAGACAAGAAAAGCAAATTAGAGGAATTGTTAGAAAGAATTGGCCCATTATCAAAAGTGACCCAATAATAGGAGGCGCCTTACCTACGAATCCCTTGGTGTCTTTTAGAAAAACAAATAGCATGGGGTCCTCATTGGTAAAAAGCAGTATAGAGGCCAGGCCTAAAAATAGCTGGTTAGGGGCTAGAAAAGGTTTTTTCAAATGCTCTGTGTGTAAGGCATGTCAATATGGAGAAAACACCACCAGTTACAAAACATCCTTTGATCCTGGCATTGATAAAATTAATTTACACTTGACGTGCGAAACGGAGTATGCCGTCTATGTGCTCACCTTTAGTTGTAATCTAAAGTACATAGGGAGCACAAAATTGCCAGCACACAAAAGGATCTTGCAGCACATTAGAGCTATTTGTAATAATGGTGAAAGTTACCGGGTGGCCAGACATTTTAAGCAAAGTCATAACAGCGCTCCAAAATTTCTTAAATACTTTGTGATTGATGCCATACTTCCTACCAAGAGAGGTGGTAACAGGGAGGCCAGATTAAGGAGTCTAGAAACATCATATATATTAAGATTTGACTCCAAGCACCCTAAGGGTTTAAATAACACAGAGGATCTGTATACCTTCCTGCAATGAATTCTTTTTAACTGTTTTTTAACCTGTATGTATAAAGTGATGATCTGTATTTGTATTTATCTATTATCGATAGAAGAGTACATTCATGGATACAAGGATGTGTATAAATATACTAGTTGGTGTAAATTGAGAACTGAGCCTGATGATTTGGATATATGATAGAAACAATTATGAGATATTAGATTCACTTTCTCCACTGTTATTGTTCTTTTAATTAGTGAGGAGGATTTTAGGACATTACTATTTATATATTTTATTAAGTTAGGGTTTGATTTTAAGGATTGTTGTACAGAAAATATTAAATTATCAAATATTTCTAGTTATTAATAATGGTTTTTAACTGAATCGATCCTTGATGAAATGATATTGTAGAATTGGTGTCCCATTGTCCTTTTCATTGCACTTTAAAAGAACTAAGCACAGGTCACTTTGTATAACAGTCTTGCTCATGCGATAACTGGATTGTTGTATTTACACTATCACAAAATTTGCACATTTATTTATTTATTTATTTATTTTCCCACATAGGAAATAGGGTGTTTTTAGACATAGTGGAAAAACTTTGCGTCTTTTTTATGCATTTATGCTGTTATAATTTTATGAATATAATAATTGTACCATGTAAAAAAGTTTTCTTTATAATGGATGAATAATCATGCATTTATGCTGATATTGCGAAAATTGAAAAGACATACAAGCAAATAGTGGTTTTTCTATGTCTATAAGGTTATGCACTGCACTAGCACTTTAAAAGAGACACGAAAAATCAATGAGATGTCATGTGATCAAGGGAGGGATCTCCCGAAACGCGTCATGGCGGCATTGGCAAAAATAAAATAATGCACTGAAGAAATCTTGGGTCCACGCTGGGGTCTTTTCAAAGTTATTGAAGTGGCAAGGCAAGGTGGGATTCATATATATATATATATATATATATATATATATATATATATATATATATATATATATATATATATATATATATATATATATATATATATATATATATATATATATATA
Organism: Lissotriton vulgaris; assembly: GCF_964263255.1. NCBI lineage: Eukaryota > Metazoa > Chordata > Amphibia > Caudata > Salamandridae > Lissotriton > Lissotriton vulgaris. Next base: position 202,692 of record NW_028251687.1, read on the forward strand.
TATATATTACCTACTGGCGCTCGCCAGTAGGTATATATAGTTAGGATTTTTTCTCTATGGGATTTTTGAAAATTCTATGTCTAATAACTTTGGCGTTTGTGGACGGAATTGGCTGAAATTTTCAGGAAAATGGAACATTTTGTTTCTGAGCAGCCCCTGACAATTTTGGGGGGTTTCATCAAGGGGGGGCCGAGAAAAAAGGGGGGTCCCAAAACGCGTTTTTCCCATGTTAATTTCCATAGGGCGGTTGGCCTCACTTTTAGCTCGAACGGCTGAATGGATTTGCACGAAACTTGGCAAAATTGTAGGGACTGTTAGCCCGATGTGCCTTTGCTAGGTCTCAATATATGTGCTCCAGTGGATTTTGAGTAATTTAGGTTCAAAAAAAGATATATATCTGGGCGGAGCCTAACCACACATCTGATCTGATTGGCTGTCAGCACTTCATCCAAGAAGTGTTGGCAGCCATCTTGGGACCAATATACATGATAGCACCTCATTAAAAAGCATTGTAGTTAATAGAGGGTTTTAGGACTTTAGTTACATTATAAATCATTTGTTGATGGTACCATACTCGTTTTAGGAATTGTGGTGGGTTCTAAGGTGATTTTACCATGTGAAAAAACCTTCTGCTGTGATATCATGAATATTGTTTGAAAGAAAACTAATATCTCATGATTTTCCCACAGTGGTTTGGAAGGGGATCTATAAGCTAAACTGAAAGCATATTTTCTGTAAATTCACATTATCTTTCTCAGTCATGTGAAAATGAAGTCTGACAATCTCAGTAAAACATGTACATCCAACAAGGACAGAGACTGTCAGTTGATTCCTTTGTGTTCTACTGCAGCCTCCTAGAGTGTTCTAAAGAACAACTAGAGCGCTAACAGTCCTACTTATTACAAAGGTATGGCACACCTGAAGCCATCTTGATTGGAATAAAGTGGTAACTCTTAAAACTTTTAATTTAAAAAGAAACAACATGAGGGGGTATATTTTGCCATAGAAAGTATGATTAGTGCTGCAGAATGAAAAATTAGGGCACATTTTGAGTGACTTCTCAAATCCTTTTCTATTTCATTAAAACATTCTGACATGCAGTCTCCCAAAATGGCCACCAGAGACAAAAGAGCCCAAATGTAGCCCAAATATCACCCAGATGTAGCCCAAGTATAGCCCAATGACAGAATGTCGCAGAGTGTTCTAAAGAACAAGTAGAGCGCTAACAGTCCTACTTATTACAAAGGTATGGCACACCTGAAGCCATCTGGATTGGAATAAAGTGGTAACTCATAAAACCTTTAATTTAAAAAGAAACAACATGAGGGGGTATATTTTGCCATAGAAAGTATGATTAGTGCTGCAGAATGAAAAATTAGGGCACATTTTGAGTGACTTCTCAAATCCTTTTCTATTTCATTAAAACATTCTGACATGCAGTCTCCCAAAATGGCCACCAGAGACAAAAGAGCCCAAATGTAGCCCAAATATCACCCAGATGTAGCCCAAGTATAGCCCAATGACAGAATGTCCCAGAGTGTTCTAAAGAACAACTAGAGCGCTAACAGTCCTACTTATTACAAAGGTATAGCACACCTGGAGCCATCATGATGGGAATAAAGTGGTAACTCTTAAAACATTTAATTTAAAAAGGAACAAAATGAGGGGGTATATTATGCAATAGAAGGTATTATTAGTGCTGCAGAAAGAAAAATTAGGGCACATTTTGAGTGACTTTTCAAATCCTCTTCTATTTCATTAAAAAATTCTGACATGCAGTCTCCCAAAATGGCCACCAGAGACAAAAGAGCCCAAATGTAGCCCAAATATCACCCAGATGTAGCCCAAGTATAGCCCAATGACAGAATGTCCCAGAGTGTTCTAAAGAACAACTAGAGCGCTAACAGTCTTACTTATTACAAAGGTATGGCACACCTGAAGCCATCTTGATTGAAATAAAGTGGTAACTCTTAAAACATTTAATTTAAAAAGGAACAAAATGAGGGGGTATATTTTGCCATATGAATTATGATTAGTGCTGCAGAAAGAAAAATTAGGGCACATTTTGAGTGACTTCTCAAACCCTCTTCAATTTCATTAAAACATTCTGACATACAGTCTCCCAAGATGGCCACCAGAGACAAAAGAGCCTAAATGTAGCCCAAATATCACCCAGATGTACCCCAAGTATAGCCCAATGACAGAATGTCCCAGAGTGTTCTAAAGAACAACTAGAGCGCTAACAGTCTTACTTATGACAAAAGTATGGCACACCAGAAGCCATCTTGATTGGAATGAAGTGGTAAGTCTGAAAACACTCAATTTAAAAAGGAACAACATGAGGGGGTTAATTTTGCCATAGAAAGTATGATTAGTGCTTCAGAAAGAAAAATTAGGGATCATTTTGAGTGACTTCTCAAATCCTCTTCTATTTCATTAAAAAAATTCTGACATGCAGACTGAAACATGCACTTTGAATACCAGCAGCAGACGTCCCTGGTGAGCAGTAGCTTTACTACAGTGATCTAATGTGCAACTAGAGTGCTAACATTCAGAATTTATGGCAAATGTGTGACACATCTGAATGCCTTCTTGATGGAACCAAAGTAAACAAGCATTGAAAATGCAATAGATCTCGCCCTCGTTTAAGTTAAAGCCATTCTGTTTGTAATGAGGTGGCTTTTTAGCTTTGCTTTTATTAGTGTTTTTTCAACTTTCATGTAAATAATATGCATCTGTATGCATATAAGTATATGTATGCATGCATTTATGTTTGTATTTATATAGATATACAGATGATATATGTTTATATATGTATGTATATATATATATATTCACTGAAAAAACCATAGGTTATAGACCATATATAGTTAGGAATTAGCATTTACAAAACCTTGAAAATTCACTGAAAAAACCATAGGTTATAGACCATATATAGTTAGGAAATAGCATTTACAAAACCTTGAAAATTCACTGAAAAAACCATAGGTTATAGACCATATATAGTTAGGAATTCCCATTTACAAAACCTTATTTTACTCACAAAAAACCATTGAAATTCCATATATAGTTAGTTGCACTAACTATATATCGCGCACCCGCAATTCACTGCTGATGATGTCACATATTACATCATTCATGACATGGTCAGTGACATCACTGATTACATCTCAAATGACATCACTGATGACATCACTGATGACAACATCCAGTGACTGTATGTTTCTGTAAAGTTAAAATATGTCTTACATATTGAAGAATGAGGGGATGTATAAGTGTCTGGATGAAGGATTTAGTAGGTGCATGACTGACTGTATGAGTGAGTGATTAAATGTGTCTCACTGAGTGCATGGGTTAGTGACTAAACTGTCTTAATTTGTGCATCATTATGTCTGTTGTTCTGTAAACTGTTGCATGTGTTGATAAGTAGCTATATGAGTAACTATATGGGTTATTGATTGGTTGCCCAAGTATTTGTATGGGAGACTGAGTGTGTGTGTGGGTGGCTGGGAGGTGTATGACTCTGTGCATAGATGTGTGAGCAGTTGATTCACTAGATGTATGGTTTCAAAAGTGCATGTGGAAACAGCTGTATGGGCGGTTGACTGTGTGCATGAGTGTATTGGTGAGTGAATGGATATCTCAGTGCTACATGTCAAAGTAAGTACATATGTAAAACACAGTACATGTGAGAGTTGACATATATAAATAACTGTGCATAAGAGCCAGTGAATGTGTGAGTGACTGTATGGATCATTGTGAACTTGTATCAGGGATTGTATAAGAGAGTAAATATGTGTTAGTATATGTTTGAATAAGTAAAGTTTGTATAACTGTATAGTTGAGGATATGGAGGTGTGATTGATTCTTTGCATGACTGACTAGGTGTGTGAGTAACTCCATGGATGAGTGACAGTCTGTGAGTGTCTGTTTACACTGATTGTATCTAAGGTTATATTAGAGTCTGAAGAGGTTCATCGTATTATCACATGAATGATATCATCAGTGATGTGATCAGTAATGTCAAATGAGATGTCATCAGTGATGTCATTTGAGATGTCATCAGTGATGTCATTTGAGATGTCATCAGTGATGTCATCAGTGATGTCACTGACCATGTCATGAATGATGTAATATGTGACATCATCAGCAGTGAATTGCGGGTGCGCGATATATAGTTAGTGCAACTAACTATATATGGAATTTCAATGGTTTTTTGTGAGTAAAATAAGGTTTTGTAAATGGGAATTCCTAACTATATATGGTCTATAACCTATGGTTTTTTCAGTGAATATATATATATATATATTCACTGAAAAAACCATAGGTTTCACACCAGTTATAGTTAGGAATTAGCATTTAAAAAACCTATTAAATTCACTGAAAAACCCATAGGTTTCACACCAGTTATAGTTAGCTGGAAATTTTACTGACATAAAACCATTGAAATTCCACGTTATAGTTAGTTGGACTCACTATAACTTGCGCGTGTAATGCACTGCTGATGACGTCACATATTACATCACTCATGACATGGTCAGTGACATCACTCATGACATCACTGATGACACCATCCAGTGAATGTGTGTCTTTCTGAAAAATAAATATGTTTTATATATGTATATGTAAAGGTCGATGGAAGAATAAATGTTTAAATAAGTGTTTTAATGAATGTTTTTTTAAAAAAAAAGTTGATTGGTTAACTGGCTTATTAAGTGTATCTTAGTGAATACATATATTAGCTAGTAATGTTTAAATATTCAAATATATGTATCAGTGTTTTACTTTGTGTATAATTGGCTGCATGGGTTGGTGAGTAGCTACATGTGTGTGTATATGGGTTATGAGATGTTTTTTTAGTATCAGTATGAGTGTCTGTATGGTTTGGTGGATGTATTACTTAGCACATAGATGCATCAATGACTGACTCACTGTTTGTATGTGTTTTGAAGACAGCATATGTGCAGGACTGTATGGGTGGATGAGTGTGTATATGTGTGTGTTAGTGAGTGAATGACTGTCTCACTAGTGTCTTTATCAGTAACGACATATGTTTTAATCTAGTATATGTGAGTATTGATGTTTATAAGTGAGTATATGTGAGATTGTAAGAGTTCCTGTTTAAATAAGTGTGTGTTTCTATAAGTGATTGTTTAAGAGAGTAAGTATGTGTAAGTTTCCTTAGAAGTAAGGTGGTAGTGTGTGTATAGTTGTATATGCAAATAAATGGATGTTCAATAGTTTATTTGCATGTGTGAGCATGTGTGTGAGTAACTTTTGGATGACTGTCGGTGTGTAACAGGATGTATAGGTGTATCACTACATATGATGAGTGAGTATATGTATGAGTGACTATATAGAACATTTTGGTGAATGAGTGGATGTGTATATAGATGGTGGTATTACTGAATTGGTTGTTGTAACTGGTATGGATATCTCCATTTTTTTGAAAATGTTAATTTCTATTTTCGAATATGTGTTTTAAGGGTTACATTACACTGAAAGAAGGTCTGTCACTCTGTCACAAAGATGGTGTCATCAGTGATGTCACGAGTGATGTCACTGACCATGTCATGAGTGATGTAATATGTGACGTCATCAGCAGTGCATTACACGCGCAAGTTATAGTGAGTCCAACTAACTATAACGTGGAATTTCAATGGTTTTATGTTAGTAAAATTTCCAGCTAACTATAACTGGTGTGAAACCTATGGTTTTTTCAGTGAATTTAATAGGTTTTTTAAATGCTAATTCCTAACTATAACTGGTGTGAAACCTATGGTTTTTTCAGTGAATTTCATAGGTTTTTTAAATGCTAATTCCTAACTATATATAAGGCCCCAAACCTATGTATTTTTCTTTGAATTTCAAAATTTGGTTAATAGCAAATGTCTATAGCTATGAAATGTAATATTTTTTTTAAAAAATGAATCCTATATTTTATTTTTATTGTAAACAATTATTATTATTTTTTTTTACCCCGGAGCGCTCCCGGGGCGCGCCCCGGTGAGCGCCCCGGAGAGCATAGTCGTTTGAAGCGCCCCGGTGCGCGAACCGGGAAGCGTCCCGTTAGCGACAATGTCGCGAACGAAAACATGATCGTGACGTATCGCGTAGCCGCGTCCGCGTGATACGCACGGCATAAGCGCACCCGGAAGCACTCTAGCGAATACGATCGCGCAACGTAAACATCTGACACGCTTACGCGACGCGACCCGGGACGCGCCCGGGGGCGCGTCGCGTAAGCGCGTCGGTCATGTGACCTGAAAATAACACTTTTTATTTGGTGCAGAACAGTTTTGGTTTCATAATGGTTTTATGTTAGTAAAATTTCCAGCTAACTATAACTGGTGTGAAACCTATGGTTTTTTCAGTGAATTTAATAGGTTTTTTAAATGCTAATTCCTAACTATAACTGGTGTGAAACCTATGGTTTTTTCAGTGAATTTCATAGGTTTTTTAAATGCTAATTCCTAACTATATATAAGGCCCCAAACCTATGTATTTTTCTTTGAATTTCAAAATTTGGTTAATAGCAAATGTCTATAGCTATGAAATGTAATATTTTTTTTAAAAAATGAATCCTATATTTTATTTTTATTGTAAACAATTATTATTATTTTTTTTTACCCCGGAGCGCTCCCGGGGCGCGCCCCGGTGAGCGCCCCGGAGAGCATAGTCGTTTGAAGCGCCCCGGTGCGCGAACCGGGAAGCGTCCCGTTAGCGACAATGTCGCGAACGAAAACATGATCGTGACGTATCGCGTAGCCGCGTCCGCGTGATACGCACGGCATAAGCGCACCCGGAAGCACTCTAGCGAATACGATCGCGCAACGTAAACATCTGACACGCTTACGCGACGCGACCCGGGACGCGCCCGGGGGCGCGTCGCGTAAGCGCGTCGGTCATGTGACCTGAAAATAACACTTTTTATTTGGTGCAGAACAGTTTTGGTTTCATAATGATGAAATGCCTGGTCTTGTGACCTGAAAATAACACTTCTCATTGGTTCAGGCCTTTTTTTTTTCCAAATGATGAGACCCCCACCTTTTTTCCTTATTCTGACTTTGTCCTTTGACTGAGGAAGACCTGTTTGTACCTCTCTGTACCTTTTTGATCTATATAATGGCTTCAGTAGCAGCAGCAGCTGGTGCATCTGCACCACCACCACAACCACCAAGAGGACCACCACAAGATTACATTGGTGGTCAACAAGAGGAGGAAGAGGAGGAGGAGGAGGAGGGGAGGAGAAGATGGCTTTAAGAACACAATACCCCATACCAGCCAAGACCACACATTATATGGGAGTTTTTTTCGATCCCAGAGGGGAAGAAAAAAGTAAATGCAGCCTAGGTGACTTGCCTAATCAGTGGCATAGAACTTTCTAGGGGGAACCCTAATAAAAAATATTCATTCGGAAACAACACAATGATTAGACACATGCAGCGCAGGCATCCAATCAACTATTCTGCTGCAGAGATGAGGGAACTGGCCAGAAACCCTCCCCAAACTACAAGCACCTCCTCCAAAAGAAAGCAACGCACTCCGTCGGGGCAAGAGGCAAGAGAGACGACGCCTTCCATTCAGCCACAGTTTGCGGATTTCCGAATAATCTGTAAACATTGTGGGAAGACTATCTCCTACGGAGAACAGAGCGTAAAGCTCATCGTCCTTGCTAGGGACAACCACAAATGCCCCAATAAACCCTAATTATTTCTTTTCTTTTATTTTTTTTGCTCCAGTTGAGCCATTTTCAATTCCCTGTTTTTTCGTTTCTCCCCATGAAAAATACAAAAAAAATATAAAACTGTTCAGAAAACCCCCAAAAAGTTAAAAATGTTCAAAAAAACAATAAAAAAATATAAAACAACAAAAAGAAGAAAAAAACAGTTCTTTTTAGAACTACCTCCAATTTATAAAAAAAGGCTACATTTTTTTAAAACTCTGTCATTCTTTTTTCCCCATGGTCTGCTCCCCGGTTCCGCTCCCCGGTGCGCGTACCGGGCGCTCCCCCCGCGCAAATAAAACAAAAAATTGTTTTTTTTTAACCCTCTGGGCCCTTTTATGGCCCCCACATCAAACCTATGGTCATTTCCCCCTTTTTTTTCCACCTCTTGTGTCTCTATCCTACCGAGACACAAGATGGCGGCCGGTCCGGACAGTTCCGAATGTTTACAGACACCCGAGAGCCAATCAGCTTTCCGTGCGCACCTCGCGTGGCGCGCCCAGAGCGCTCCCCGGTGCGCGTACCGGGGCGCTGCCATAGATATATATATTTTTTTTAACCTAAATTACTCAAAATCCACTGGAGCACATATCTTGAGACATAGCAAAGGCACATTGGGCTACCAGTCCCTACAATTTTGCCAAGTTTGGTGGAAATCAATTCAGCCGTTCGGGCTAAAAGTGAGGCCAACCGCCCTTTGGAAATTAACATGGGGAAAACACGTTTTGGGACCCCCCTTTTATCTCGCCCCCTGCTTGACGAATCCCCCCCACATTTTCAGGGAAGGAGCGGAGCGGAGCGGGCCACGAACTTTGAGAAATTCGCAAAGATTCGTCCACCGGGGCCAAAGTTATTCCCAATAGAATGTTGCGGATTTCCTATGGAAAGTAGATCCTAACTATAACTACCTACTGGCAACCGCCAGTAGGTTATATATATATATATATATATATATATATATATATATATATATATATATATATATATATATATATATATATATATTACTCACCAATATTGCCCAACACGAAGGGCGCACTTTTCACAGCTGGTGCGCGTGGCGAGGCTGGACAAGCCTCAAAGTACAATTCCTCACCAAAGACAGAAACACACAGCACTCTCCCAGATTGTGAAGCTTTAAGGGTTTATTTCTTTTCCATTAGCATGCCATTATTCCTGCCACATCTACGCGTTTCACCCGGGTGGGCTTGATCACGAGCTTTTCACCTAAGTACACATAACGTTTTATAGTACAATTTTGGCGAAAAAATCCTCTTGAACTACCAATCCCAGAATACATCATAATGTGTTAACTGAGTGTTTGGTATACAAAAGTGAAACTGTAGAGGGACTATTGTTTGTTTGTACCGTGATCAAGCCCAGCCGGGTGAAACGCGTAGGTGTGGCAGGAGTAATGGCTTGCTAATGGAAAAGAAATAAACCGTTTAAACTTCACAATCTGGGAGAGTGCTGCATATATATATATTGCAACAACTTTTTCTTCCAATAACAGAAAGAAGATGCAGGACACTCCAAGATTCTTAGTTCTGTTTAATGCAGTACATATTGTCGTGACCAAGCCGTAAAGGCGAAACGCATCTGTAGGAGGCTACCTGTACTGCATTAAACAGAACTATCTGCCATGAAAAACTGTCCTCTTGAACTCACACATGTGCTTCTGCAAATGGACCATTGTTAAAGTCATATACACTGGATGGTTAAATGGCTTAAGTGATGGTCACCACCTTTTTTGCTATAATGTGTGTCTTCTTTATGCTGCATGACAATTGCCTTACACAAGCTGACCAATGGACTGAGTGGTATGACCAGATGAAGTGACCCAGGATGTGTTACACTAGAACTTGTGGATTAATATACGCTGTGTGATGGAGCGACAGGGAGGTTGAAGCTCCTTTTCCTTCTTTCTTTGGAGATCTTTCTCATTTGCGGACTGAGAGACATCATTAGTTCCTAGTGGACTCTATTAGCTGACACATACGGTGTGTGCACTATTCCCAGACTTCTTTCCTTTGTGGGAGAGAACATTTCAGCTGAGGTGGTTCATGCCCTTTCCTGACTTTGGTAATTGATGGACCACACAAGAATTAATGTGAGTATTCTGCACTACAAATGCCTGATATTGACGTATTTACTCTTCTTAAATTTACTTATAAACGAAACCATCATCAAACCATGTTTCTGTCTCTCTATGTCTCATCTTTAGTTATTGATTGTGCATTCCAATTTAGTATTAATGAAGGCCAATAATCTAAATAGAGAGGTCTCCGGACAGCAGATTCTAATGTTACTATTCTGCATAGCTTTAACTGAGTTCTTGGTTTATATGATTTTTGTCCAATTGAATTTCTTCAGGAGATTTGGTCTAGCTGTGATAATTCTGTATTTGTACAGCGTAGTTTTGAGCATTTTATACATCAATCTAATTACTAGATTTTAGGTGAGTTATTCCATTCCTGGTCCTTATTGAATTACTGGATTGGATCCCCTATATCTGACCCCTCTTTGCAAGATTCAAGATCTTTTGAAGGACCAAGTAAATATAAAACCTGAAGTGTAGGGTTGGGAGACAAGGGGCCAGATCACTGAAGTGCCATGCCCCGGAGGGTCAACGGGCTTTTGTGCCGGCTTTGCGTGCCCCTGCGGTCACTTTGGAATTACAGAAGGGGTCACTGACACTTGTGCGGCCCCTTCTGTGATACAGATAAAGTGTCAGTGCTATCTTTTGGGGACATTCCTTCATTTATGTACTTGAGGAAATCCCTTTACGCCCGTGCCTGTAATATGATGCAGGCGCAGAGGCAAAGAAGCTGCCACTGACAGTGCATCCTCTGAGAGCTGCCCTCATGAGGAGGGAAAGGTGGTTCTATAGACTCACTAGATATCCAGTTGCAGGCAGGGGCAGCCACTGGCTGCAGCCACCTTACAAGGGGATCTGTAATCCTTTTTAAATATGCAGTGCAGTGCACGTTGAAAACACAGATCGGCTGTAAAGCAGCCGCTCTATTTTTCACCCGAATGCGCTGCCCCAGGGCAGCATGAGTTTGCGGCTGCTCTGGGGGCAGTGCATTCATCGTGATACGGTGCATTTTCATTGTTGGTGGCAGGCGCACCTTTTAAAAGGTGCACCTGGCGCCCGGTGAGAAAAAGCAAATGGGCCTAGTGGTGCTACAACAATAGTGCTGACTTGACCCGAAGGTACTTAGTGGATTACATGAACATCAGTTACATTACACAAGGACACATTCCTATTTGGCTTTAGGCATGGGGAGATTAAGTGATTTGCTCAGAATCATAGGATGTCAAGCTGACACCAAAACTCAATCCTGGTTCCCCAGTGGCAAAGTCTGCAGCTCTGGCCATAACACCATATTCTCTTCCCTAAATGCAACATATAATCCAGTGATAACTGGATTAAAAAATATCAAGAAAGCTAATAATTGAAAAGTGCATTGTCTCTATTTAGGAACTCAGAAAATATATGTCCTACTTTTTGTCTTTTAGAGCACTAACCATTATTTCTATGGGCATAAGATCCTCTCATTTTTTTATAATATCTAAAGGAAATGCTTTAGGTATTACAGTTTTGATTACATCAAGATGATGTCAAGTGTGCCACACTTTTGTAATAAATACAGAATGATAGCAATCTAGTTGTTCATTAGAATACTGTTGGGATGCAGATGTCAGAGGCATGGACTCAGATAATTGAGGGCAGGGATTTACATGCTAACAACCTGAATCATAAATTAATGAAAAGGCATTTATACAGTACACACATACTCCAAGGAGTGCTCGGCACTGAAAGTTGGAAAGCCTGCAAGCCGCAAAAAAAAGATCATCTTATTCAGTTTTTTGGAACAGCCATTTTGTATCTTTTTCCTGAAAACTGGAGGCTCTGAGATGGCACGGAGTTCATGAATTTCAGTATTTCTTGGGTGAATAAGTAGCAAAACAATTGTTACTGAGAGAATACAGTTTCCATGTTTTAAATGTTACCCACAGCAAATACAACTGGGATCTACTCTTAAACAAGGTAATTATAGCAAAATATAGCATCTGCTTTTATAAGCAATTATGTAATTTAGATTCAGAGACCTTTTAACCAATTGTCATTGATGGTTAAGCTTTGTCTTTCTGTAGAACAGTACTGGTTAGTGGGTCCCCGATGAGTGGCATACAAGACCCATATATGTCACTCCTTTATTTTATTTTAATAATAGAGCAAATTATACAAAACAAATCCCAAGCCTTCTTATTGAGGGGGTGAGCTATATGTATATCATGTGCTAGGTATTTGCATTGCCGAAAGCTCGAGCCCTATGGATATCCATAGGGCTCGAGCCCTATGTCGACACAAGATGTCTTATTGCCCAGTTTGTCCATTAGGAAGCTAGGAATTCATTTACCATTAGAAGGGACAGAGCTCTGGCATTCTAGCACTCAGGCAATCAGCATCGCTTTTACCGGTCCACAATGAAAAATTAGTGAAGTCTAGCAATTGGAAAACTGGACTCTATGCCCAGGTTGGCTGAGAGAATCCTGAGCTCTTCCCCAAGAAAAGCATTGCTTCCTATTGAAGGCCATCGGGGGTGGTGTTGTTTCAGCGGTGGGCACTGTGCTCCTTTTGCCAGTGAGACTCCAGGGTGGGTGCAGAAACACCACTGTTCCCCTGCATTTCCCAGTGAGAGGCTGATATACATTTACTGGATAATATGAGATCGACCTGAATACATCACAATTGAGGAAGGAGGAAAACAAGACTCCGAGCCGTGTGAGAATTGAAGAGGGCCTCCTATCACCCCAGTGTTTTTCCCCATTTAGGTTGTGTGTCATCACAAGGTGACAGTCCACCTGTATGTGTGAATGTGTGTTTGCAGAGTGTACGCACACACATTGTAGCAAATATGTGTGCACCATGTGCGTGTTTGCGCCAGTTGCTAAATGTGCAAGTAAAGAATGTTATAAAATTATCACCGAATTTCATATACCTAAATGCATAGAAGGAATTCATCCCATTTGTCAAAAATTAATGGACAAACTGACAAATCATTACACAATGAAAGCAGACACATTGGATGCCTACTTAAAGTAAAGGAAAACCACAAGCACCAACCCATTTTCAAAAATACCTTTCAAGAGTAGGCTAACCCAGCCTCTGCATTTCATTGAAACAAATATCACAAAGCGAATTTATGGATTTCCTCAAAGCAAGCAGGCCTGCCTGCAGTGCTCCTGACTTGTCCACCATAAACTTTCATGAACATGTTCTTTTAAAGATACTTCGACCACACTTCTGAATCAGGTCTTTTGACTTTTATTTCCAAACAAAATATGCAAAGAAGCAGCAATAGCCGGCACGCGTTTCGCCCGCAGCGCTTTTTCAAGGTTGCAGAAGAATACATACATGACAACTATTGTAAATTACAAATTAGACATAAACTACACTGTAACATAGAAATTGCATGCCCTCAGTGTGCATGATGTTACCAAGAATCTAATTGTATCCTGATGATAGTACACCCAATTCGAGATGTTATTTGCTTTGTGTGATTACATGCATGTTGGCAGTTTAAAAACAAATAAGTAAATTGATATTCACTTGTGTGCACAGAAAAAATCAATCAAGAGATGTGAACCAAATGTGAAACTGGAGAAGATAGGAAATATAGATAAAAGCCTTGCAATTTCTATGTTACAGTGTAGACTATGTCTAATTTTCAATTTACAATATTTGCCATGTATGTATTCTTCTGCATCCTTAAAAAAGCCCTGTGGGCAAAACGCGAGTCGGCAGTTGCTGCTTCTTCGCATATTTTGCTTGGAAATAAAAGTCAAAAGACTTGATTCAGAAGTGTTGTCAAAGTATCTTTAAAAGAACATTTGATTATGGACTTATTGGGAACATATTACGAGAAAGAGTTTCCCTCGTTTTCTGCTTGATTGCTAATTGGATTACAGATATAGTGATTGGGTGTGCTCTGGTGTATTGCGATCAACTATAGCCTCTGACTTCAATGGTCTAGAGATAATAATACCCTGGTGGGTGGGTAATAAAACGCTATTATGAGCACCCCGCAGGAAGTCATTGTTAAGTTCTTAACTAGACTTAGAATGTCAAGAGATGTGCAGACCAAATACCAAACCCTAATATAGTTATCATATACCTCAAAATGCCAGATTTCAATTTAAAGTATGTACCATAACTTGAAAAACAAGAACCTCAGATAGTGTGTTTGTTATAAAAACAGTGTACAGTTTATTACAATTCACAATAGGTTAAAAAAACATTTTATACAATAATAGTGCCCAGGGGCTACCATGGTATTAAAAACAATAATAAAACATCACAGTTTGATTTAAAACAATAAATGCCAGGGTTCACAGTTTTGTTGGTGTTGTCGACGCAGCGTTTCGGTGAATCTGTGATAACACCTTCTTCAGGACAAACAATTCTGTGTGTGATTGTAGTAGATTCCTCTCTTATTCAATTTGGAAGAATATTTTCATGCAGAAAGCATTATGTAGAGCTTCTGGCGTCTTACATTCCAGTAAGCATTACCTTCTCCTATTTCGAGCTCTGTATTGTAGAGGATACCGGAGGGGGGCCACCGTCTTGATCCAACTATATTTAAGGTTTTCTTTACTCTTACACAGTATAAGGTTGAATTTATGAACAACCGTGATCGACATTACTCCACGCTGCGGGCATAATTAAAGGCATCCAGTGGCGCGTTCTTTATATCCAAAAAGAAGGAGAGTAAAGAAAACCTTAAATATAGTTGGATCAAGACACAATACGGTGGCCCCCCTCCGGTATCCTCTACAATACAGAGCTCGAAATAGGAGAAGGTAATGCTTACTGGAATGTAATTGAATAAGAGAGGAATCTACTACAATCACACACAGAATTGTTTGTCCTGAAGAAGGTGTTATCACAGATTCACCGAAACGCTGCGTCGACAACACCAACAAAACTGTGAACCTGGCATTTATTGTTTTAAATCAAACTGTGATGTTTTATTATTGTTTTTAATACCATGGTAGCCCCTGGGCACTATTATTGTATAAAATGTTTTTTTAACCTATTGTGAATTGTAATAAACTGTACACTGTTTTTATAACAAACACACTATCTGAGGTTCTTGTTTTTCAAGTTATGGTACACACTTTAAATTGAAATCTGGCATTTTGAGGTATATGATAACTATATTCGGGTGCTAACACGCCCAATAATTCAGGGACTTTCCTTGTTCTTCCTACGTATTCTCCTCGTCCCCCAATATAGAGAAAAGGAGACCTCCCTTTCTGTTTTTATTCTCAAATAGCAAACCCACCTTTTGTTCTTTGGTTATATTCTTGTAACTACCTTTGCTGCCACACCATTTAGAAGTATTATTGATAATTCCTTAACTGTGGGAATATTTCCAGATGACCTAAAAAGGGCAGGCATACACACATTATTAAAGAAAACTAACCTGGACCTGTATGACCGCAAAAACTAGAGACAATTACAAATGGACCTTTCCTGGAAAAAACTAATAGAAAGAGCAGCATTCGCCCAGATGTCACAATTCATTGAAGATAACTCCATACTTTTCGATTTCTAAACAGGATTCCATCAAGGAAGAGGCCCAAAATCTACCCTTAAATCCATCTAGGATAACCTTAAAATCACAGCAGACCTGAACGGGGTGGCTGCACTACTGTTCTTGGACATAGTTGATAATAACGTTCTATTAAAAAGACTTTACAACGCCGGCATAGAGAGGACGACCCTGAGCTAGATTACACCCTACCTTCAAAACAGAACAAATGTTATCTATTCTCCCCCCTTCCCTTCCAAACAGTACTTCACAAAAGCAGGGGTCCATTAAGGCTCTATCATCTCACTTATGCTTTGCAATATCTTCGTGAAGTCACTACCAGCAAAGATCAATGAATTTCAGCTCACATGCTGTAACTATGAAGGTGACACACAAATACTCCTCAATCTGCAAAGCCCCAAAGACATTGGAAAAACTAATATTCAGTTATAAGCCGTTGATCAGTGGCTGACATGGAGCCATCTCAAATTGAATGCTTCCAAAACAGAAATACTCACATAAGGCGATCGTATAAATTGTTCCTGGCGTGATAATCTTGATTTACCGCCTAAAGTATCTAAGGAAGTAAGAAACCTTGGATTTATAGTGGACTCCAAGCTATCAATGAATGCCCAAGTAGACATATTAGCAAGATCAATCTTCATTACTATGAAACCTCTGTGACGCATCTTCCCCCACCTGGTATTTTCCTATAAGGTCCAGGCTACTATCTCTCTTGTACTTGATTACACCAATGGCCTCTACCACTGATCATCTTTATCATCTAGGAAAAGACTCCAATGGATTTAGAACTCTGCTGCCAGTTTACTCCTACATCTAAAACCACAAGTCCACTACTCACAAGCCTTGAGGGCCCTACATTGGTTACCGGTTGCCAGAAAACCACATTCAAGTTGCTTTGTCTCACCCACAAAGCAATACATGGAACAGGAACCCTTTTCATCACAAATAAAATCACCAAAGACACTCAACAAAGGAACCACTGCGCCAGATTCGCACCTCAAAACTAAGTGTGGGCAGCAAACTCCGCTCCACCAGCAGAGTACGCAAAGTTTTGCTACTCCGTGCTCTGCTTGGAGTACGGAGTTTGGCAAAAAAACTCTGCCTATGCTGGTGGAGAGGAGTTTATTGGAGTTTACCGGTGCTTTTGCGCTGTACCTGAGTGCAAGATACTTCACTCACAAGAGCTGTCCTTCATGGGCTACAAGTAGCCCAACGCTACTACCAGGGGCTGGTCACAAAAGACTAGAATGGTAACATTTAATCTTGTAATGGCGCTTAAGTAACACATGCAGTGATGCCATTATGCTTGTATAGACATAGTGTAATGCTTGGGATTTGCTAGGGAGAAGTCTGCAGGAAATGACTGAGTTGACTGTTAGTAATAACTCATGATCTAGTATTGATGTTGGCACATTGATTGCAACTTAATATAGTCCTTTACTAGAACTGTCAACAGCAAACAGGCGAAAGAGAGGTGTAGGTTAAGGAGTGCTGCTTAATTACTGTAGTTGTCGTCACCATCTTGCTTTCCACTCCACCATGGCTGCCCGGCTGCCGAGACCCAGCATTCCCATGAGTGACCACCAGAAGCAGAGAGTAAACGATAGAAACCCGAGGCACGGCACCAATGCCATGCAGCAGCTGTCACTGGGCCACCAGTAATGGGCCCGCTGGGCTCCCTGTTGTGCTTTAGAATGCAGCTTCCCCACCCAGACCTCAGTTCTTTCCCTGTAGCCCACTGCGGCCTCCTGGAGCAGGGGAGACCTGCTCTCTCTGGCAGCAGCCCGAGGCCCCACCTGATATGAGAAATATGGCACAGCCGGCGATCGCAGTGCCCAGGACTGAAGGGCAGCGCTGCTGGAGTCACCTCTGGGGTAGCTGTGCCTAGATGAGCCACTGCTGGGCCCACAGCTCCTGCGGAGGCTGGGCCTGCAGCCTCCGCTCCAGCCCACTTGTTCCAAGCTGCCCAGAGCTCCAACAATAGCATCAACGCTTGTTAGAGCCTACCAGAGTGTTCAAGCAGGCTCCTGGTAGTCCATGAGGTCCAAACTGCTCTTTTTCATCTTCAGCACTTGGCTAAGTCCAATAAAGCTGCATGAAGCATAAAGAGTACCACTGTGCAACCAATAGAAATAAGGGAAGATGGGAAGATGGGAAGGGTAAGAGAAGGAAAAAGGTGGGAAACCTCTCTGGCCATGTTGGAAAGGCAAGATGTCCTGCTTGAAGGGCGCTGATGGTGAAGGGGGGCCTCCACCCAGTGAGTGCCACCGCAAAGCACCTTCCCTCCTACTCATCCGCTGGAGGGCCATGGGCCCGGTCACCATTCAGTGCTTTGAAAAACTGTTACAGGGACTTCCAAATATACAGGGGTCGCTCCTGCGGGGGCATCGGGTCCCAGTTCTCAAACAACTGTGCATGGCAAAATGCTGCATCCGATAGCCAGTCACCCTTCTGCGGCCAGCGCTGATGGCCCCAACACATCACCACATAACTCTTTGCCATTCATAGCATCATAGCAGTAAGTCCCCTGATATTCCTGGGTAGGGGTTTAACGTATCACAGCAGGGCAACCAATGGGGTGCGCTCCACTCTGTAATCCAAAAGACACATAATTGATGGACAGAATGCAGAACAAATCAAAACAGTCTCCCTAGTCAAGAGATCTGGGTTAAATCCATGATTCTTTTGCTCACCATGCCACCCCAGTTTAGAACTGGCCATATGCAAATCAGTCTTGACCCTGTCCCTCATGAGAACAGTCCAGCCCAAACTGCCAAGCCAGGTCCTCACTGGACTGGAAACAAGCATCCCAGGACCGGTTTTGGGGTTCCCCCCCTTCAGCCAGGATAGCTTGAGTCCAGTGGCACAGTGAGCCCAGGACCTCTGTAAAGCTCTTTAATCCAGCATATCGTCCAGAACATCAAACACACACCCCTAGAAGTTCGCAACCTCTGGGCACTCCCAGGCCAGGTGCAGAGACGAGGCCTCAGACATTCCATATCGCACAGAGCGCGCCTCCACTCTTAGCCCCGCTCTGCACATTCATACCGGGGTTCTATAGAGTTGATGGAGAAACTTGAAGTGGACTAGTCGAAATCTGTTATTGGGTGGTAATTCTTTCGATTACGTGCAGCAGTAAGCCCACACACCTTCCTCAAACGACATACCTAAGCACTCCTGCCAGGCAGCCGGAGCCCAGGAAGCAACTACAGGATAGTCCGGCTGCATACCAGTATACAGCCGTGTTATAGGTTTGCGTGGGGAGGGGTTGGATAAAATCGCTTCCAACACCTGGAATGAGGGAGGAGCCAGCAGGAATGAGACAAACCACACACTCATGGCTGCACAGAGCTGGAAATAAGTCATCCTGTCCAGGAGTCCTGTATGCTCCACACCCAGTGCGACATCCAGGTCATTAAAAACCCCTGTCTGAGGGTGTGTATCTGCAACTTGCGCAGCCACCGGCAGATCCCCGTCCCTCCCGCAAAAGGCAACTCTGGGTGGCCCATAATCGGCACCAAGAACGTGAATAAAGTGTCCATACCTGCACATCAGCGAAGCATCTGCCGTGCCCACACCGTGCTGCCAACCCTGTTTATCCCGGCCCACGGGCGGCTCTGCCTATAGAACATCACCATTGACAGCAGAATTGGGTCCGTCAAGTCAAACTCGGGGCCATGGGTGCCCGAAACGGCATCGGAAAAACCCAGTGTAATTCGAATTGCACCTGAGCACAGGAATGATATAATTCCATGTCCGGCACACCCAGGCCCCCCTGCTCGAAAGGGAGCGTGATAGTTTCCCAAGAGACCCACGGCTGTCCTCCCGCCCAGGCCAAGGAAATCAGATTAGATTGGAGGCGCCTCTTGAATGCAGCCATGAGGGGGAGAGGGAAATTAACGAAGGTGTAAAGGAACTAGGGCAAGACCACCATCTTAGCGATGGCCAGTCGCCCCGTGAGCGAGAGCGACAGAGCCCTCCAATGGAGAAGCCTGTCTTCAAACCAGTCCATAAGTCTACTATAGTTATAGCTCAACAGCTCAGCCAGGTCCCTACTAATCCAGATTCCTAAATATTTAATGGGGGAGTCAGCCTATTTTGGTGGAAATTCAGACTGGAATGCAGTCGTGGTCACGGTGAGTGGGAAGATGACAGATTTCCCCCAGTTTATGGTAACTCCAGAGAGGCCACCAAATCAAATCATTTCCTGTATTAGGGGATTGAGATTATCCACGGGGTGTTGGACGTAAAGGGTTACATCTTCCACATACATGGATTCCAGGACCACCTGGGGTGTGAAATTGAGTCCTCTCTGCATGTGCAGCTGTCACAACCGGGCCGCCAACGGCCAAGAGAAGGGGCGACAGCTGGCATCCCTGTCTGGCGCCCCGGGCAATCCGGACTGGGGGTGAGACAACATCATTAATTTGCAGATGAGCCGAAGCGGAGGTGTATAACAGTGTGATTTTTTTGAGGAATGGGGGGGCTCAGGCCAATTCGGGAAAGCAGCGAAAAGAGATAATGCCATTCCAGTGTGGCGAACGCTTCGGTGGCATCGAGGAACACTGCTGCTGCAGAGAGAACGGGGTCAATCCCGTGCATCACAGCAAAGAGGGTGTGAGAATTTGGCCTGGTATATGCTGTCCACTAATTAAAGTGGGCACCTTGCACCAGTCCAAACAACCCTTATTGCTGATTAGGTTAAAGACAACCTTTAAAGAAAGCTTTCCTAGTGGTAGCTTTGGAGAGCAGCCTTCAGGCTATGTCTCGAAGGAATGTAAAGCAGCTTGTTTTACCAGTTTATAACCTCCTGAATAATGAATTGAAATGAATAACCACACAAGAAATACATAAAATATATGCACTTATTACTAAACACTCCCTACTAAACTCTGTATGAGATTAGAGAACAAAGCACACAATATTAAATCACTAGAACAACAGTATATAGCACAATACACAATGGGCTCCAGGGGGAGACCAAACCATACACTAAGAAAGTGTTATAACAACCACAACTTGAATAGACACAGTGCTTATAGCACGTAGAATCGCTGGGACCAAAAGGAACCAACCAAGGTAGTGACACAGGGGACCTGCAGGGGATGCGTGCAGTGTGAGAACACAGCCACGAGCTCTGTACAACTCTATGGGAAAGTCGCGTTTGGAATTTTAAAGTTTAAGGATACTTAGGAGAGGACTTTGAGCAAACCCTTTTGAACTTAGAAGGTTCTAAGGCCAGCACCCATGTGAGCACTGGAGTACTCATGTTACCTAACCCAGGGAAGCCGGATGCATAGGTGTCAATTGGTGTCCGGAATCTTCGTCGTTTTCAATGGCGTGATGCTGAAAAGTGCTGCTGCTCTGAAGAGGAAAAGTGTCTGGTGTGGATCAGAGATGAGAAGAGCCTGAAAGCAGGGGGACAGTCTGGGTCTCTTCAGAGTGACCAGGGGCTTGGTAGACGAATGGCCACCAATGTCGGTGCTTCAGGTGAGAAGAGGTGAAGCATGACTCTGCAGCCAGGGGGACCAGGAGACATCGAGGACAACCAAAGTCTGCAGGCAAGCTGTCCCATGAAGAATGTCGAGTGCTGGGGGGTCAGTGTCGGGATTGAACACCAACAAGCCTTGACAACTGCAACCCACGCTGTCAGAGGAAAGATGCTTTGGCGAGGACCAGCAAGGTCCTGGTGACTCCCCAATCAATGGAGAGTCAGGGCACATCTAGAGCAACCAGGAAAGCCCACTGAAAGTTAAATTTGCCTTCACAGGGACCCACAGGCCAATGGACCAGGGATCACAAAGGGTCCTTGAGAGGAATCACTAAATACTAGCCCACGGAACACTTGTGGAGGGTAGGCTGGTAAATTTCGGTGGAATCACTGCTCATGGTCTGGACTTCAAGTAGCCAAAGCACAGCTTCAGGGGTCATCGGAAAGCATATGCTTCTGCAAATGTACACAGTGCCCAGGGGTACAGGTTGTTCGGTCCCCACGAGGGATATGGGTCTCAGGTTTGCTGAGAGCACTAGTCAACCTCGGGAACGCTTGGAAACCCACATCCTGTGTTGCAAAAGTCTTCAGAGTCCTCAGGACCTTCAGAGAAACAAACTGGTCAGATGTGTCTTTGGTGCCTGCTTAGCAGGGGAGTAACTCCTTAACTCCAAGGGAGATTGTTCAGTCATCTAGCGCAGTGTAGATTATTGAAGTACTTGGTTTCTGTAGCAGAGTTTCATCCAGGTAAATGAAATGAAATGAAATGAATTGTATTTATATAGCGCACTTCTACCCTCAGGCCTCGTAGCGCTGTATTCATACCGCAGAGGAACCCTTCCTGGCTTTCCATGTGAAGTGTCCACTCCTGGGCACCCCCAAGGTGGGGCCAGGCATCCCCTGCGCTGCTGGGGCCGACATGGAGATTAAGCAAGCTATTGCCCAGAGTCGCAGCGTGGGACCCATGATTAGAATAGGCACTGAGGCGAGAATATCAGGCCCAAGGAGTTTTTGAGCTCGAGACCCGCCGAGGCAGGGAATCGAACCCTGGTCCCAGGCCAGAGCTCCGCATCAAGGTCTGCTGCTTCTAACCATTGAGCCACACTTCTCCAGTCTAAAGTCCTGTAGTCAGGGGTTCCTACTTTATACCCAAGGAAGGGGTGGGACAAACTCTGGGGACCCACCTATGGGAGGGTCAGGACAGAGGGGTGGCTACACCCATGTCCTTTGTCCAATTTTGCAACAGAGCAGGAGCAAATGACTCCTGCAACCGGTTTGAGCTGGACTATGCACAGGGACACCAAATGTACCCCCAGTGCAGACATCAAAGCACTCTCAGAGTGCACCCACCCAGCCCCAATAAACTAAAGCATGTCTGGGAGGTGGTTACACCTCCCTGTGACAGGATGCCTATTGACATGCCTTCCCCTGCTCCAGCTTGGCCCAGCAGCAGGAGGGCAGACGCGTATCTGTGGCTGGCAGCATCCATCTTGTGATGCCAAGTTCTGTTAAGCTGGTACCGGGTGTACCGGTGTAGTCATATTTCTCCCTCTAGGAGGGTGGAATCATACCTCCCACACCAGTTACTGGTGTGGTGGTATGATTCCAAGGTGGTTGACACCAAATACAACAGGTTTCTGTGCAGCCGTTTTAAAGTTAGCATTTACCGCAAGGTTATTATGCACTTAAGAGTATGTGGTTGGCTGCATCACAGAACAAACCCGAAGAATAGATTCACCCCCCACCGACATCAGCTACCCAACTAGACTGTGAAGTACCTACCCATTCCCAACTGGGCTATAGGGGCCAAAATCAATTCGGACTAAGGGACTCATCCCAGGGGGAACACCAGGAACACCAGGAAGCTCAGCGGTCTCAGCCTAGAGAGCTGGGTGGCCGGGCGAGAGCTCATAAGGAGCTTGCAGTATCAGGAGAGCAGCCTGCCATCACAGGGTGCCGAAAGGGCTAAGTTGCAATAAGGCAGCTGTCAACTGGAAGAGACACTTAAAACAAAGAGAACCAAAGGTCCAAATAAACAAGGCAAGACAGCTGCATAGCCCTCTCTCATTCTCATTGAGTTCATCTCCATCTCGCCAATCGCCATCCACAGCAGCGGCCAGCTTCGGGCGATTGAGGGAGCGAGCAAACTTAGCAGCCAGCTTAGGGTCAGTAAAGTAAGAGGTATTGCCAGCGTGGGAGACCCACAGCTTTGCCGGGTAAAGGAGAGAATATTTGATGTCCTGCTGCTGTAGTAGCTGCTTGACGGAGACAAATTCTTGCCTGGATCGCCATCGTGAAGTCCAGGAAAAACAAAATAACGTTACCTTGATATCTTGGGTCTGACAGAACGCGGGCCTTGTGGAGTACCATGTTGCTATTCCGGTAGTTCAGCAGCCTTGAGAAGATGGGGCGGGCCTGCGGGTCTGGGGGCGGCCACTGGCCTAGGGATCTGTGGGCCCAATCCACCACTCACACAGATGACAGGGAGTCCCAAAATAGGGCCCGGAGCATGTCCTCAATGTAGTCTTCCACTCGTGTCATGGCGGTGGACTCAGGGACTTCTAGAATGTGCAGATTGTTGCGCCGGGACCGCGCTTCATTTTTGCCGGGAATCACCTCGAGAACCTTCTCCATATTGTGAAGCTTTTCCCGCGTCACCGTTCCCTCATCCTCCAGGGCGGAGGTACGTTGTTCAACCTCGGCGATGCGCTCATCGTGGTTGGTCACTTTGTCTTTGAGTCGGTACAGGCGATCAGACATGGAGTCTATTTTGAGATCAATGGCTGCCAAGGATGACTTCATCTCTAAAAACTGGTTTTCCTGCTGCCGCCGAGGGGTCAGCCACCTTGGAGGTCTTGTGGTGGTCGAAAGACAGCTTTGGCTGTTTGGCATCGGCCTTGCCCATGTTGTAGCAACTTTGGTGCCAGGAGCCAGGGCGGGCTACCAAGGCAGGTGCTAGTGGTCCACCAGCTGATATCTGGGCCGCAACAAGCCAAAGTGGACCCCGCTACTCCAGTCAAAATAGTCCAGGCCCCAACTCACAGCAAGCCCAAGGGGCAGTAGCACTGTTGCACTGGCCGTACATGAAAGGAGTTTTCAGGATTCACTGCCACCTCGATCAGCCTCCAGGACCTCAATCGCAACCTCCAGTGCCCCTCAAGTCAGTCTCCAATTCACTGCAGAAGTCTGAGTCAGGTACTCCACCAGAGCCGCCATTGGCATCGGCGGGTGCAGTATCTCAAACTGAGTCGATACAGCTAGGTTGTGGGTCGCGATGAGCAGGTCTCCCACATGATAAATGCTGGATTAGCCGCCCGGCCAGCAGAGCACCAAGGGCGGATGTCACAATCACAAATCTCATTGTAATTGGGTTTCCTGCAGGAAACACTGCGCTTCTGTATGGACCCTCTTTATTTGCTGTACTTCGGTAGATAGGCGTTACACTTGGGTGCCTGCTTTAGAGCAATAATAATAGCATGTTCCAGTACTTCGCCTGCCCGTGTAACTCTGCGGAATTCTGCAACTCTGCGGAATTCCTCGAAGTGAAACTCTGTGATCTTCGCCTGGGCTTACTCAAATTTTTAACATAGAAGGATAGAAGGAGAAAAACATATGGGGGGCCATCATTCTCTGTTGAAGGAGCCAAACTAAGGAACTCATTACCCCCAAACATAAGATCCACAGATATCTTACATTCAGAAGACTACTAAAGAGTTTTCTCTTCCCTACATAACCACCATCCTGAAACACAAATGTACAGCATATCCCTGTGTATATAAGCATTTAATTTGATTATATGTATATGCGTAGATAAGTGTATTTCTTTGTATAAATATGTATAATAATTACCTTTTAAAATATGTAGATATTCTTTAGGTCTGCTTAACAAATATACATATTACTTATGGCTAAAATATATATACATATATTCTCTACTTAACGTATATAGGTTACTGCATAGTCTTCATATAAGGTATTTGATTAGATACTTATGGTTTGTTTATTTAGCTCTCACAATATGTAAATGTTATCATAACTATTTATCTACAATTGCTTCTCTATTAAATTACTGAAACAATATTTATAAAAAAAACAAAAAATTATTAAAAAACACTAATATATCAGCTTAAAGTACAGTAACACTTACATATTGATATATTACCTTCCTTATACATGTATACCATCCATATATATATGAATCTACACACTTATTGCTATACTCCTACTGTAAAAAAATGAGTCTCTCCAATTCACTACCACATGTTTCACCCTACATCTCTCTTAATATATCCTCTACTTCTACTCTCTGGCTCATTCCAACCTCATTCTACTACTATGATAGCCAAAATACCCATTTTAGACTCGTTCCTATTCTATCCCTCCTTGCATCATCCCAAACCTAATTTTACTAATAAAATCTCTCAAATACCCCTTTCTAAATTCTTCACTCAGGTATCCCTCCTTAGACTCATCTGAAACTCATTTACTACTATGATCTCCCCAATCCATTTATAGAGACTCATCCCTCCTCCATCTCTCCTTTACTCATCCCAAACCTCCTCCACCTCCTCCTCCTACTACTATGATCCCCCAATCAGCACTTTCTAGACTCATCCCTCTTCTCTCCCTCCATTATCCTTCCAATACAACTAACAGGCTCACAAGCCCACTGCTCAAATTAGTTCATATTTTCCTATATTAATTCACCACTAATCCTTTTGGGTTACAGAGTAGAGTGCTAGTCAGGGTTAGAATGCGCTATGTAAATATAAATTGTAAATTGTAAATAAAAATTGATACTTGTATAGCGCACTACTCACCCACAAGGGTCTCAAGGCGCTTGTACGAATACCGCTGTGGAACCCATCCTGGCTTTCCCTGTGAGGTGTCCACTCCTGGACACCCCCAAGGTGGAGGCCAGGCATCCTTAGCGTTGTGGGGGCCGTTGTGGAGATTGAGCAAGCTATTGCCCAAAGTTGCAGCGTGGGACTCCATGATTGGAATAGGCACCAAGGCGAGAATTATCTGGTCCGTGGAATTTTGAGCCCAAGCCCCACCGAGGCGGGGAATCGAACCCTGGTCCCGGGCCAGACCTCTGCATCAGGGTCTGCCGCTCTAACCATTGAGCCACACTTCTCCTATATCAATAAACTGTAAGACAATGGGCAAAAAAAATTCCCCGTTTTTTTTTCTTCAAAATCTCCCTTTTGCCAAGTTCAAAGTGTTGGCAAGTATGGTACATTAGATCACTGAGGGCTACAAAATGGGGTGGGACATGAGCTTCGATAACAGAGGCCAGGAGGGAGGTGGGCAGGGGCACCAAGTTGACCTCACAGGGCAGGCGTCAGGGGTTGCAGCAGCACAATACACCACACATGGCAAGCAGGACAGCAGTGCAGCACAACAAACCATAGAAAGCCATGGGGAGGGGACAGTGCCATGCACATAAACAGCAGAGGGGAAGAGGCAAGGGCAGCGAGCTGAAGATACTGGACATACAGGAGGGACAGTTGCAGCATAGGCCTGCACATGTAAAACGGAGAGCAGAGGGCAAGGGGGCAGGGATGGAGCAGCAAGATGGCCTTGATAGGCAGGCAGGATGGGTACTGGAAGCAAAACACACCATGGAGGGCAACAGGGAGACTATAATTGCATACACACAGACCACGGAGAGAAGGTGGGAGGGTGGGAGGGGGTCAGGGGCAGCAAGCTGACCACACAGGCCAGGTAAGAGGGGCTGTGGCAGCATAGAAGGCCATGCATGGAAAGCCAGAAGGTTAGTGGAAGCACAACAGCCATGGGGTACAAAAGGGAGGCAGCAGGGCCCTGCACAAAGGTCCATGGCGGACAGATGGGTTGGGTAGGGGCTGGACACAGGAAGAGAGGGCAGGGGAAGGGACTTCACAACAGGCCACGCAGTGTAGGCACGAGGATCATTTGCAGCACAACAGAGCATGGACGGCAGAAGGGTGTGGCAGCAAAACAAACCATGGAGGACAGGAGGGAGGGGATAGAGAAATGGTACTCAGACAGGCAGGGTAGAGGTGGCAGGGACAGGGACAGGTGGCAGACAGGTAGGAGGGGCAGTGGTAGCTCAATTGAACACTCAGAGAAGATAGAAGGGGCAGTGCCGTGTCCATGGGACATGGTGAGCAAAAAGGAGAAAGCAGGAGCAATCACACACACATCGGAGGGCAAGGTAAGTAGGATAAGGCCAAGCAAGCTAAGCACAGAGGCTAGGCAGGAGGGCAATAATGGGGAATAGGATTGGGCAATGGGGGGCAGAAGGTGTGGGCAGGGACATCAAACTAAATGAGAGCAGTGGAAGCACATCAGACCATGCAGAGAAGGAGTAAGGGGACTGGTGCATGGACTCGGACAACAGATAGTAGGAAGGAGGTGGATGGGGCAGCAAGCTAACTATTCATGCCTGGCGGGAAGGACAGTGGCAGAACAACGGCTACACAAGGCTTAATGAGGTTGCAAAGGTATGGAATCAGACAATGAATGGCAAGGAGGAGAGGAGACAGGCGCAGCAAGCTTGGGTGGGGTCATCACAATGCCTGGCAGGCCCTGCGTCCAACTCCGCCCCTCCACCATGCATTGCGATGGGCATTTTACTAAACATTAAAAAAAAGTAGAAATTGACTGCAACAACCAAATGTTACAGGAATGTTATAGTTCGGTAATACAATTTTTTTAAATCATAGGAATTCACTAAAACAAAAAAGATTACAAGGGTGTTATTAGATTCAGATTTTACACGCACAAACCCATAGAAATTCAGCTGTTAGAGCCATTTCAAGTAACTATAACTCATGCCCTAAGATGACTGTAACTTGCACCCATTCATGGTCAAATTGTTACTTTAGGCAGGAACAGTTAAAGTAACATTTGAAAGAGACATGTTAAAGTTAATTTCACTAGGCAATAACAGATAGCAGCCTAAGCAAGAGAATTGCAATGCATTGAAATCATCTTCTTTTGGTGAATCAACTCATTAATAACTGTTCAAAACAGAATAAAATAAATCAAACGTTTCCTACTAAGAAATAAGAACAGCTTTGTCAGTAATTATTATATAAGAATGAGCAATCCTAAATGTGACCTACTCATACAATTTTCAAAAAGTAGCAACATGAAAACTAATTCTAAAACTCATTAAAACTAAATAATTTTCATTAATATATGCTCTTTATGATGTTAAGTACTTACACTGAAAATATCCAGCATGCAACCCTTCTCAAGATTGAATTGCACCAATGTTGAGTTTGTGGAAACACTCTGAAATTGAAATCAATAGAAATGCTAAACTTCTCATTAGTCTTCATAACATGTTGTTGTTATTATTATTTTATTAATACTGCTGTATCTAACTAATCAAGCATGCCTTTACGGTGCTGATAATTGAACATTTTCTGTGATATTTTTCAACAAGGCGTGTAAGGTACATGTTATGATTTCAGTGAGAAATCTAGTGTGTATGTCTGGTATAGAATAATCGATATCTACTCTGTTACACAATTCAAGGCAACGGAGTATAAAAGCATAAAACTTATTTCTTTAAAAAAATCTGCCTTCAGAAACTGCAAAGTTTTGTTTTGATCTAATATTTAAGCTTAGATTTAAAACAAATACTTATCATGATATATGGCGGACCATGAATACTAAAGAGTCAACAATTCAGCAGGCTGTTTATGAAGAATGGAAATGTGGGCAATATAGCCTTATAGCCCGCCGTAGAGGGCTATACCGGCTATTAAAGGCCCTCTCCAGCGTTACATGCCCCGAGGCGAGGGCCTTTAACAAGGGAGAGAGACTTTAATAACGGTATAGCCCATCTACGAAGGGCTATAAGGCTATTAGAACATTCTGTCACTAGAGGACAGAATGTTCGAACAAAAAAAACAAAGCCTTTTGGGAGCGTGAGGGGATTGGAATCCCCTTAGGTTTCCTGAAGCCTTTGTTCACAGCCAGAGCTGTGAACAAAGAAACATTGAAATGCTGGAGCTCCAGGCTTATACAAGCCATTATAAGCCCAGAGCACTCCATTGTTTTCAATGGAGCTCCCAACATTCCAATGTTCTAATAAGTGTTATGGAACCTATACTGGACCTGCCACTTACATGTCTATAGGAGAGTTGCTGAACGGGATAAAGGAACTCCCATTGTGTTAGGCGAGACATCTGCTTTTATACAGAGATGAGCACAGGGTCTCCTCCACAGTCTACTAGCAATGTAACGCTGAAACCCCTGGTAGCTGATTGCCACTCAAAAGTGGTAAGGTTTGGTCCTGGCATGGGTACAGGATGGAATTATGATAGGCTGGTCCGATAGGCACCCTGTGCCACAGTAAGAAATGCCTAAACAAATATTATTAATCTATTCCTTTTTTCAACAGCTTGGATTTTGTTATGAGATTAAAAATGTTAGTGCTAGGGCTGCGTTTTCCCACCTGCGTTGTAAATTAGATATTAAGTTAAATTAGTGTTTATGGTTTGTGAATAATTAGTTTTGTGTCATTTATAAAGAGCACTGAAGAGAATACATTTTTGCCAATAATGCTCTTGTCACTAGTTTGTTTTGGCCTGAATTTGACCTTGAATTTGCCATTGTAAATATTTTCTTGATTGAGTAGTTGTAGAGCATGGATCCAGCCACAAGGGCGACAGCGCCTTTACAAAGAACAGGGAGGCATATTATCAAGGACCGGTGTTAAAATTATCGCCGATAAAATGGCGATAATAGGCTTGATAATACGCCCTTATTAATTCCCATAGAAGCCCATGTTCTGATGTTAACATGGGCTTCTATGGGAATTAACAAAGTGTATTATCAAGCCCATTGTCGCCGTTTTATCTGCAGTTTCCTGCCGATTAAACAGCGATAATTTTAACACCGGTCCTTGATAATATGCCCCAGGGTAACTAAAAAAAAGTAAAAAGAAGCAATTTGGGAACACAGTAGGTAAGAAGGGATGTAACGGTGTGGAGGTCCTCGTATGAAGAACAGAGGGATTTCAGAGGAAAAAAGCGTGAGGCGTCATCTGTTAATTTGATAGGAGTTTGAAAAGGGTGTGGCTAGTCTGGAAAAGTATTTTCAACTGATGCCTTGAGGTTTTTCTTGAAGGACAGGACGAGGGGTTTAAGTTTGCAAGCTTCAGGATGAAGTTCCAAAGTCTACCTGCCATGCAGGAAGAATCTAAATTTGCTGTTTTGCTTTTCTTCATCTTAGGGATTTTAAGAAGGACACAGGTTGTTCCTCTTGTCATCCTTTAGCTTCCTGTGATATGAAGTTTATCTTTGAGGTAAGGATGGAGATATGATGAACCAAGGCATCTTACCAGTCTTGTTCAAGGTGATGAAAGCCACACCACCATTGAAAGAATATCTCTTCACGTGGACACTTTGCAAACCCTTGCCCTATTAGCATTCTTTTTTCCATTCTTGGATAACAATTATGGGAAGGGTAAAGGTTGCTCAATTGAAGAGAGATGTGAGTAATCATAATCTCCAAGTCTGGTATTACCGCAAGGATTATTTCTGATGCCTGCAGGAGGACAAGAACACTGTGCATTTCAGTGGATCACTCGCTGGTGCTTCATATGGTCAACCACTGAGCAGTGTTGAAGTTCTTCTATACCGACCCAGGCATTGATGACCAGGTTCTGGAATGATTTGTGTCTTTTCTTGATCTGAATTCTCAGAACGCCAACATGGTTCAAAATATGTGGGTAGCTCAGGAGTTTCCCACAACTGCATCTTTATTGACTACTAATGGAGCAGTTGGGAGGCCTGATATGGGGGTTGGCATCGCACTGCACTGGTACACAGATAACACCCTATTGCATCTACAGGTATCATTTTTTTCCTGTGTGAAACATTAGGGATCATGACTTCAAAGAATTTGGAGTCATCAGTTCAAATGATTATGGGATGTGGCGTACATGACTTCACAGTAGTCATAGGACGGCAGAATATTTTTTGAAAGGAGACTACAAGGAGTACATTTTTCTGTCTGTCTAATAATTCTCTGTACCTTTCTTATTGCCAGTATCTGTAACATTCCTCTGAGACATCTTGTCTTCTTGATACTATTAACCTTCTTCTGTTTGTGGCAGGATTAGTAACTGTCCCCATCTAGATGGATGAAGAGAAACTGTTGGAACTGGCCCTTTTAGGGTGCTTTCCCTTGACTTTTTATTTGTGTCCCTATTGGTTCTCTGCTAATGTATGTGCCTGCCTTAGCACTTTGAGCGCTTTTGATTTTGTCACTCTTTGCCAAAAGCCAGTGCTTGACGTATACATACTGGTGATTGGTGTATACATGATTGGCTGATTTGAGTTAGCTATAAGTCCCTTGTCTAGGGGTAAGACATATACCTAGGGCATGTAACTCAAATGCTCCTCCATGAGCCTGCAGCACTGGTTGTACCACCAACAGAGGTAGCACTTTAACCCCTTCAAAGCTAATGACGAGCTGGGCTCGTCATGGCGCTTACCTGCCGTGCGCGGATGGCAAGGCCAGCTCGTCATGATTTATGGTGTTTTAGATATTTTAGTGCAGGACGGGAAAACGCCTAGCAGCCATGTGGTTAAACGTGACACATGTTTCCCATGGAGGGGCCTCTGTGGGATGTATGACGTTACAACGCATGCTTTTACCAAGCATGCTGTTACAACGCCAGTTTTACAACGCAAACCTTTACAATGCATAGCGCTTTGGGGTGCTGGATAGTGAATAGTTTAATTTACTATTCTAACTCCATTCCCCGTGGACACTAGGGAAGGTGTTGGATAGTAAATTAAATCTATTCCCTATCCTAGAGCGCCCCCAGCGCAATGCGTTGTAATGGTTTTCGTTGTAAAACCTGCGTTGTAATAGCACTGCGTTGTAAAAGTTTCGTTGTAAAGGATGTTTCCCGCCTCTGTGTACAGGTTACTGTTACTCGGCTTGGCATTTTAAAAGCTACTTGCCAGGGTTCTGTAAGTCTCTCTCTACATCGGAGTACTCCCTGTGGACAGGGTGTGATGTTGGAATGAAGTAGGGCATGTGTGTTGGTGAACTATATGCACTGGTAGTGAATCACACAGGATGGTGTGTTCAGTACAGTAGGCCCTGCTTCTCACATTGGATATAAGGGAACTGTGGGAATACTATTGAGCTGTATTTCCAATAGGGAGAAGAGTGGATGTCTAATGTTTGATATCAATGAGTTAGTAATGGCAAGTCCTCTCTGGTGGTGCATGTGGATTCAACATTACTATTGTGGAAATTCAACTTTGGAAAGTAGGTATTTTTGTGCTCATGGCTCTGTGTGCCTGTCACCCTGTTTCCAATGCACATCTGGGTGCTGGGGCGTACAGCTACATCTGTACATTTCTGATAGGTCATAAACTAGGGGCTCAAGGGAAACTGCAGACCTCTGAGGGACCTTCATGGGAAAGATATGAGGGAGTGAAATGAGCATCTGCATTCCGAAGGGCAAGGTCTTGGCCCCACTCAAGCCTCATGGGATAGGATGGTAGACAAGACAAGATTTTGAGAGGGCCGTGCATTTCAAAGGTGGCCTTTTGAACTGGTCTCATCTTCAAAGGCCATTGTGGTTATAACTACTGGGGTTCAGTCCTCAGGGATTAGAGACGCTTTTGGGAGTGGAACCATATTACCCTGGTTTGACGCAGGAACATCGACAAAAGAAACTATTGGGGCAGAAGGGACTGCAACTGTATTATCCACAGACTTGTGCGGGCCTGGGGCTTGTCGTGCTCCATGAAGGGGACTATCACTTGGTAGATTTTACTAGAAAGTTACTAGCCTGCAGATAATTGCCAGTTCTCATGGCCTGGGTCCTTAAGCACTCTCCAAGAGCTGTCTGACTGGCCTCCTGTTCACAAGATCCCAGGGACAGAAAGGATCTCCCTGTAAAGCCAGGCTCCCCATGTGACCCTGCTCCCCCGGACATACTGGTTTCGGCCATCCATGTTGTTCTTCCCATCATTAAGAGCCTAATCAATGCCTCCCTGTCTTCTGGTATAGTTCCGTCTACCTGGAAACAAGCCATGGTGCGCGCACTTTTAAAGAAGCCGAACTTAGAGCCCAGCAATTTTAACAACTATCGCCCTATCTCTCTGCTACCCTGGGTGAGCAAAATCCTTGAAAAATATATTAATATACATCTAACGAACTTTCTCGAGAGTAACCAACTGATTGATGCCACCCAGACGGGTTTCCGCCCTAGACATGGGACGGAGACCACTCTACTGGCAGTCACCGAGGAAACCAGAGGGATTCTGGATCGAGGGGGATCAGTGGCAGTGGTCCTCCTCGATCTAAGCGCAGCATTCAACACGGTTAACCACAATATGCTACTGCGTCGTCTCCTTAGCTTGGGAATTTCAGGTATGGCAATAACCTGGCTCAGATCTTTTCTAAGCAACAGGACCTTTCAGGTCTTTGAAGGAGACATTGTTTCCTCCAGTAAACCTCTGAACTGCGGGGTACCGCAGGGCTCATCATTGAGCCCTACGTTATTCAACGTTTATATGAGACCACTGGCTGAGGTCGTCCGTCCATATGGCATTAAGATCATTACATATACGGATGATACGCAGCTAGTGGTCTCCCTTGCGCAGGAAAATGGCCAGTCAGCACGGAGTGGTCTGATGAATTGTCTGGAGGAAGTAAAAAGTTGGATGACGACATCATGCCTTAAGCTTAATGGAGATAAAACTGAGCTGATGCTCCTTGGTCCTCCTGCCTTGCTCACTATTGACATCCTTTGGCCCTCCAGCCAGGGCACGCCACCTACACCTAAGGATAATATAAAAAGCCTGGGTGTATGGTTGGATAAGTCTTTGACTTTTAGCACGAGGCAACCAAGCTATCGGCAATTTGCTTTGGTCTTCTCAGGCTTCTGAAAAAAGTTCTCCCACTTCTTCCTGTGGAAGCTAAACAGATAGTCGTCCAGGGCCTGATTCCGTCTCGATTGGACTTTAGTAATGCCCTGTACCTAGGTGCACCTGACTATACACTGCAGAAACTGCAGATCATTCAGAACTGCACTGCACGTACGCTGCTTCAGTTGCCCCGCAGAATGTCAGCAAAACCTGGGCTCAGGAGCCTACATTGGCTTCCGGTGAGGGAAAGAATCACTTTTAAAGCGATGTGCATCTCCCACCAAGCCTATTGGCTGACGGGTCCGGCGATTAGCCATGCGTTGATTACGCCATATCACCCCAGTAAACAACTTCGCTCAAGTCACGCCTTTCTGGCCACAGTTCCCCGAGTCAGGAGAACCAGAGCAGGTGGTAGGTCGTTTTCTTACAATGCGGCTAAGCTGTGGAACTCGCTCCCACTCCAACTTAGGTCCAACCCCAATCTGCTTTCTTTCCGTAAGCAACTCAAGACTTTTCTTTTTAATATACATAACTGATTCTCTGTGACAACTGTGTCTGGCAGGTAGCATCCTTTCTTTTCTGTAGCGCTTGGACGCCCCAGGGCAGCAACCGCTCTCTACAATCCCCTTTTCATTTGATTTCCACTAGATCATAAGGGCCTCACAGGGTGCAGGGGAAAGGGGTGGAAGTGATCGTCAGTTGGGACAAGGACCGTCCTGACATATGCCATAATCACACTGTGCAGAGGATTGTGCTTGTAAAGATCAGTGACCCACTTGGGGTGCCGGAAAGTGGGGAGTTTGAGGAGTGCGGGGAAAGTTTTCCAAGTCTGAGGGACCCGTGCAACCTGAGACCTGTGCTAGCTTCACTCTGTAGTGTGTGGTGTCTGAGGGTTGTTGGGGGATGTTTGCCAAGTTTGTGGGACCTGAGATAGAAGCCTAGACTGTCTCTGATCTCCAGATCAGGAGGACAACAGTATCTGACAACGCAGCCTCCGTCCAAGGCCACTGGATCCCTTTTCCTGGCCCCAAGCCACAAGGTATTCTGTTTTGGAGAATATTGTGACTGGACCCAATGGGACTCGTTGTGCCTTGTGGGCACCTACGACTGACTGCCTGGAGCAACTGCAGATCACACCTCCACTGGAGGGGAAACATTTCTCCATTTGGGAAACGCACCAGATTTCAGTGTCACAATCTTTTGCCTTTGGGGGGATAGTGATCCCCCACTCGTGAAGATGCCTCTGGATGCCTGAAGAGCTAATCTGGATGGACGGACCCCAGTAACTGTTTCCTTCCTCTTTAGGTGGTCGTGAAATTCTAATCAAAGTGTCGCCAACCAGGGCAATGTGTATCGTTGCCTGGTCCCATTTGAGTGACTGAGGCGCTGGGACACAAGGCGTAGTCAAAACATGTGTTTTCTTGCCACTGCAACTGTGTGGGGTATTCAATATTGGGAATATCATGTTTGATGAATGCCTACGAATAGTGCATATAAGTTCATGCTGTTTTACTGCTAATAGGAGAGTTCTACAGTTGCATATAACTGTAAAGTATATAGGCAATGTGTATGATGTGTTGATTTCAATGTGTGTGTAATACAAAGACCAGTGTTTTATACATACGGTGTAGAGTCTTTTTGTAGCATATGGATGTGCGTTGCGAGGGAGGTGATGTGCTACTTTTACCCTGATGATCGGCCTGGCTGCTCTTTGCCAAGCTATGCAAGGGTGGGCATAGGATATCAGACAAGTGAACTCACCGGACTCGTGGTGGGCTGCTTAGTAGCACCGCTGCTTGAACTTGAGACACAGCATTAACGCTGCTATTGACAAAGCTGATCTCTGATTTTTAAAACTGTTTAAAAGTTTACCTGTGTCACTGTATTGAATTTGTTTTCCCCGCATCTCACTCCCTGCGCCCCCTCCTTTCCGTCTTGGCACTTCCGGGCTAATCTCGGTCTAGTATGTCTAATTTGCCAGTGGCTGCACAGCAGGGCTGAGGGGTGGGTGGGAGGAGTCACGGGCATTAAGAGCAAGGCTGGAGCAAGCACGCTGTGATAGAGGGCCTCACCGGACTCGTGGTGGGCTGCTCGGTAGCACCGCTGCTTGAACTTGAGACACTGCAATAACGCTGCTATTGACAAAGCTGATCGCTGATTTTTAAAACTGTTTGAAATTTTACATTTGTCACTGTATTGAATTTGCTTTCCCGGCATCTCACTCCCTGCGCCCCCTCACTTCCGTCTTGGCACTTCCGGGCTAATCTCGGTCTAGTGTGACTAATTTGCCAGCGGCTGCACAGCAGGGCTGAGGGGTGGGTGGGAGGAGTCATGGGCATTACGAGCAAGGCTGGAGCAAGCACGCTGTGATAGAGGGCCTCACCGGACTCGTGGTGGGCTGCTCGGTAGCACCGCTGCTTGAACTTGAGACACTGCATTACCGCTGCTATTGACAAAGCTGATTGCTGATTTTTAAAACTGTTTAAAATTTTACATGTGTCACTGTATTGAATTTGCTTTCCCCGCATCTCACTCCCTGCGCTCCCTCACTTCGGTCTTTGCACTTCCAAGCTAATCTCGGTGTAGTGTGTCTAATTTGCTAGCCACTGCACAGCAGGGCTGAGTGGTGGGTGGGAGGAGTCACGGGCATTAAGAGCAAGGCTGGAGCAAGCGTGCCGCAGCGGGTGCGCCGCCAGCGTGCCAAAGGCACGCCTAAGGCAAGCCTTTCTGCGCCCAACCGGGATCAGGGGCTAAGACCCCTGGCCCCCGCCTTCGGTACTCTAGGCAAGAACTCCTGTCATGGAACCACTGAGCACTGCAGCCACATCACACAATAACCGCTTGGCTCTGGCGCGAAGGGCTGCTAAAGTCACTACCCAGCTCAACTAAACGTAAGGACACTACAATCCCCACAAAACCTGTAACCCCGCAAGGATGCAGCTTTGAGCTGCTTAATACACGTTCACTTCAAAAGCATAATCTCAAGGTCTTCTCGCTATTCAGGAAGATCGCCTGTACATTCTAGGGGCCACTGAAACATGGCTCGAAGAGTCCTCTACCCCAGATCTGTCGCATCTCTGCCACCTAATTTTGCAGCCATCCATCAAAACAGAGCAGGCAGCATGAAGGGGGGAGGGGTAGCCTTTCTCCATAACACTCCTTTAACACAGAAACCATCTGTTCAGAAAGCCTTGAGGGCGCGGATTAGGGGTTAAGTTCTGCTCCTCCTCCGACTGCTTGGTAATACTTCTAGTCTACCGCCCCCCCACGCACATCACCCAGATTTGTTGAACCTTTCCTGGAATTAGTCCACGACCTTCGGTCGCGCTATAAAGGATTGGTGGTAATGGGGGACTTCAATCTCCGCTGGGAAAAAAACCCTAAGGACACTGAGGCAAAACAGCTAGTAGAGGCCATGACATCGTTAGAACTTTGTCAAAGGGTGGTTGGATCGACACATGAGAAGGGTCACACTCTAGACTTGATCTGGGCCTCCGTCCCGCTGTCCAGTCCAATCACTATCTACCCCTGCTCGTGGTCAGATCACCATATAATGCAGGGTTGATTCACATTTCCAGGGTGATCGGCAAATCCACCGTCAGGGTGGAAAATTCTAAGAAGCTGGAATAAGATTAGAGCAGAGAAACTGGTAGCCATCCTAAAAAAAACCAATCCACCTACGCGATCCAAGGGCGACTTAGAGGCCGATAGCTTCAACCTATCCTTAAGGCTCAGAAATGCCATTGAAGCAATAGCACCTGCACGTAGGAGGAGAATCCTGGACAAGGGCAAAGGTGCCCCTGGTTCAATGATGCTCCGAGGTTACTGAAACGATCTCTCCACCAGAGCGAGAGAGCCTGGTGCAGAGATTATAAACCTAGGGCCCGGGTCTCTCATGCAACTGCATTCGCCACCTATAAACAGGCCATTATATCCCGGAAAGCTGAATTCTATGAGGACAGAATTGCTGCTGACAGTAACCCCCAGAAAGAAACCATTAAGGTCCTGAACGAGTTAAGGAAAAACAAGGAGCAAAAATCCTCCTTTTTCACTAATAAAATATCGGATCTCTTGACGGAAGTTCATCGCACCCGAGCTTCAGCTGTCCCAGAAGTCCCTCCCCTACACCCACTCTGATTGTCCATCCTTTAACAACCCTGCCACCACTCACTAAGGAGTCCCTGGCAGTCCTGATTGGGTGAGTGAAATCTGGGTCCCCAGCTGACCCCTGCCCACCTAAGATCTTCAAGTTGGCCCTGCCAGGAATTGAGGATGACGTGCTCTCCCTTCTTAATCGCTCCCTGGAATCAGGACTGGTTCCCACCAATTTTAAGGAGGCTCTTCCTATCCCGCTCCTAAAGAAGTCTGGTGCTGACATTAAGATCTTGAAAAACTTTAGACCTATCTCGCAGCTGACTTTCCTAGCTAAGGTAATTGAACAGCACGTTCTCCCCCATCTCTCTCGTCATCTTGAAGATAGTCATCTCTTAGAACCGAATCAGGCTGGTTTCAGGGCCCATCACAGCACTGAATTGGTTATGCTTTCAGTGCTGGATGAACTGAGACTCAGGGCAGACAAAAAAATGCAGTGTGCCCAAGTGCTGTTAGACCTCTCGGCGGCATTTGACACGGTCAATTATGACCAATTACTGTTGTGGTTAGGGGATCTCGGCATTCAGGGCACTGCCCATGCCTGGTTAACTTCATTTCTTAAAAATCGTTCCCAGAGAGTTCAACTGGCAAATTTGATCTCCAACTCAGCAGCTCTCTCATGCAGCGTTTCCCAAGGCTCAGCACTTTCACCCCTCCTACGCCTATCTACAGCCCTTGATCTCTGCGCTGAACCAGATGGAGTGCCGGATTTTCAATTATGCCGACGACACTCAAATCATTATTCAAGTCGACAACTCCCCCACAGCATATGTAAGAATGCAAAATATATTAAAATTCCAGGTCAACTGGATGTCAGCCAACTCATTAAAAATAAATCCTGATAAAACAGAGGTGCTGGCGATCACCACAGCTTCCAGACCTTGGAACGACCTCTTTAGGCCAAAAGAACTGGGACCTACTCCCGAACCGGCGGCGGCCGTGAAAAGCCTAGGCATTAAAATCGATGCCAAACTCTCTATGGCACAACAAGTCTCGGCAGTCATTGGTACTTGTGTGGGCCTCTTGAGACAACTGCAAAAACTGTCTCCACTCCTTACCTCGGCCACGCTCTGACGGGCAGTCTCAGCAATGATCCTGTTGCATCTGGACTATGGCAGCTCTCTGTATGCTGGCCTTCCTCAACAACTGTTGGCCAGACTACAAACTGTCATGAACGACGCAGCAAGACTAATATTTAAAAAACCAAGACGGACACACGCCACGCCACTGCTACGTGATCTTCATTGGCTCTCAATTAGGCAGAGAATGAAGTTCAAGGGTCTCTGCATTACACCCAAAACTCTGTACGGCCAAGCCCCAAGATACATCAAGGACTGCATTGTCCCCTATGTCCCCAGTAGGACACTCCGATCAGCAGAGGCTACCCTTCTGGTCTGCCCCCGTTTTAAACTATCCTCTATGGGAGGGCGAGCGTTCTCTACCGCGATCCCCTTGGCCTGGAACAAACTGGCAGTGAGCCTCCGCAAAGAAATGAATCTCCTACCCTTCAGGAAGAAGCTTAATACAGTGCTCTTCCTGGAAGCATGGGGTACGTCCTAGCAGCCCCCCCTTTTCCCCCCATCAAGTCCGTGTGCACCCTCTGACAGCGCTTAGAGACCCCTGGGTGAAAATGCACGTAACAAATTTTACAACTGTGTCCAACAGGAACTGGCAATTTCGACTCTGACAGGGCCTATGGCAAATAAGGAGATCTAGCTGTCTAGCTTTAAATATATTCAGGTATCAAGCTTGAAGAGTTCAAAAAGGTGCGTTACATGGTTCAATCTACAAGGCTCTTCCCAGGCTGTGTCTGGGAAGTGCAATCTAAGGTGATCTCCATAGTTCAAACTACAAGGCACTTCCCAGACAGATTCTGGGAAGTGCAAGCAGCATATCAAGAATCTAATGTGACCTCCTTGGTTCAAACCACAGGGCACTTACCCAGCAGTGGCTGGGTAGTGCAAGCAGCATATCAACAATCTATGGGGAACTTTTTGAATAAGATGAGTTGTTGATAGACCCTCTATTGAGACTGGCACAGTTGCTTTCAGGATGCAGATCCGTAAAATGTATGATGATTAGCAAAACATTTGCTGCACTCTTCATTTTGCCAGCTCGCTTAAACTAACAAAGCTAAACCAAAAAATGTTCCTAGTCTGTTGCCAAAGATGCAAAGCATCCAATGCTAATGACTTACACATGTCCCTAACTGATCAGCCTGGACAAAATCTGGAATGTGGTGCTCTACAGCAGGGTTCTCGAAAGTCGGTCCTGGACAGCCAGATCCTTGCCACATTTTTAAGATAACTATATTAATTTAAATGGGGAAATGCTAAAATTCTGGCATGGATCCAGCTCTCTAGAGCCGACTTTGGAGATCCCTGCTCTACAGCATAAGTAAGATCACAAGGAGGATGGTTGAGGACTCAAAACATTCGTAATTACAGATATTGTTAAAGGTTAGGAAGCATGGAACTCAGTCTCACAAAGTCTGACGGCTCGGGTACATGTTTGGATCAAAGTAACTAAAGCGCTAGCACCGATATTTGGAAAATGGTTGTGCCAAACGCTTTACTGTATGCAAGCGTTTACATTAAAAGGTGAAATGGGAAGACTTTGGACTTAGGTCCTGTTAGAAATGGCACCATTGGTGTGAGTCTCCCTTCCATTTTTTGCTGTTGCCTCCTGTGTTTTTGATATGTTTTTGCTGGTCTAGATGCTTTGGGCACTTTGCTATTCAGTGCCAACGTGCAAGTGATCCCTACTGTAAATTGTTGTAATGGATTAGTGACTCCATGAATTGCTTATTTGATTTACTTGTCAGACCCTAATACAGTGTACCATGTATGCCCAGGGCATGTAAATCAAATGCTGCTGGTGGGCTTGCAGCACTGGTTGTGCCACCCACAGAAGCAGCTCGTAAAGTGTGGCTCAGGCCTGCCATTGCAGAGCCAGTGTGCAGCCTGGGGATGCCATGTTGACTTGGCAAGTGCACCCACTTGCCATTCCCTAAACCTTCCCTTTTCTACCTGTTAGTCAACCCTAAGGTAGGCCCAAGGTACCATCATGGGCAAGGTGCATTGTATGTAAAATGTAGGACATGCCCTGGTGTGTGTGGCATGTCCTGATAGTGAAATACAGCCAATTTAGTTTTTTACTGTTTCAGGGCTACCTGCTCCCATAGGCCAGAATGGGTAGTTTGATTATAAGATCTTATAATCCTAACTGACTGAGGGAACTAGGTAGAAATTTGAGTTTATTATGCCTAAACTCAGAATGTTAAAATACATTTTTTTAGTGAAGGTGGTTTTTCATTTCTGTGTTTGAAAATACCACTTTTAGAAAGTAGGTATTTTCTTGCCTAACCATCCAGCATGCCTCTGCTAGGTTTGTGAGTGACAGAGGGTTGGAGAGGGTCTTGGCTACAGCAGTCTGAGGGGTCAGGGCTGGGGTGAATAGGGCTGCATTAAATAGAAAGTGGGGGGTGGAGACTTCCTTTCACTGAC
Source organism: Lissotriton vulgaris (assembly GCF_964263255.1). Taxonomy (NCBI): domain Eukaryota; kingdom Metazoa; phylum Chordata; class Amphibia; order Caudata; family Salamandridae; genus Lissotriton; species Lissotriton vulgaris. Next base: position 244,094 of record NW_028251687.1, read on the forward strand.
CTGAACCCTCATAGAATAGAGAGTAGGGGGAGGAGATTTCCTTTCAGCTACCTGGACCAGGTCTGCTTTCAACAATGCTGTCTCTACCTCCTGCCAGGAAACTGCACAGAACTGGTTTTTGCTGGGCACAGGCACCCTCTGCCTTCAGAGGACAAAGGATTTAAAGGTATAGCAATGAAAATAGTAAAAAATTCAATACAAGTGAAAACACTATAGTAAAAGTAAGTCTTTGGACCATTTATTAACATACATTATATTTTGTTAAAAATTGGGAAACACATACAGGACGAAACAATAATAAATAAAATCAAATTACTTTTACTACAGTGTTCTCACTTGTATTGAATTTTTTACTATTTTCATTGCTTCCCTGTTACTTTTTGATATTGGTGAGTTTATTTGTTTGTCTGTAATAATTTATGTATCTATGGTAATTCGCCCAAAGGGAATTATTTTTTTTGACTTGTGTCAACTGTGGAACCCTATCCCTTTGGTCTTGGGGTCCCTCTCTCTTTTACTAGAGATTCTATGCACGGTCCGTTTGGACTGGAGAGTTGTTCATTGCCGTTGAGTGAAAGGATTGTTATTGCAGGGATTGTCATCTCTAATGGATCAAATCAAAACATTTGGGTTTAGTGAAGATCAACTTCACCGCATTATGAGCACCAAAAGTGGTAATAGAATCACAGTCGCCTCTGGTCAAGGGGAAAACTGGGGTAAACTAGTGAACTTAAAGAAAAAACGTATTCGAACTGAAGCCCATGCAGACTTCTTAGTTGAGTATGTGACATCAGGTACTATTCCCATTGGGTTACAGGTTCGCAACGAACCGGGAGTATTTATAGAAAACAGAAAGTTTCTTGAAATGTGGGCACTAATCTCGAACAGATGTAGTAGAGATTGGATGCTCTTAATGATTGAAACAGCTCAAGGCCTAATAATCCTTGAGAAAGAGGAAATTGACAAATTAGAAGCTGAACTTAAAAACTGTCCGGCTCTAGAAGAGGCCAAAAAGAAACTGGCCGATATTAATAGAGATGTCGAGGAGTATAGCACATATCTGCTCAACAAAAAAGCAAATAAGCTAAAAAAAGATATTGAGCAATATGCTGAGGAGAGAACTTACCCTTTCCTAAAAGAAAATTACTTCCAAAATAAATATAATGGGAGCTGGGAGCGACCTGCCAATAGGCAAATATACTCCAGAGGAGGTAATAAGCAGGTGACTTTTTCTAATTCATCATGCTCCAGCTCTGAAGAAGAAGGATGTATTGATCCTGGAAGAAATGGCTGTGACCAGGGTTTTTTTTTTAGAACCGCGCCCGAGGAGAGGACAGAATTACAATGGGAATCGAGGACAGGGTCACTTCAGTCGAGGAAGGCAACAGCATTACAATCAGGGACATCCCCAACAGAATTTCAATCAGGGACCCCCTCAACAGAATTACAATCAGGGACCTCCCCTGCAGAACTACAACCAGGGACCTCCTCAACAGGATTATCTGAGTACCTGGAGCAAGAGATACTGGAAACCAACAAATTACCAGTAATCAATTTATACAGTAAAGTTCTCAGTGATACAGAGATAGGGATCCTCAGTAGAGGTTTTAGCTTTGTTCCATCTACCCACTTAGACAAATTCCAGTTAGAAAAGGATTTGCGTTCCTTCTTCAGGAAAATTAGGCTCAAAAGATGCTTTGAGAATAGAGAAAGCAGAGACAAAATGAATATTTCCGGGCTGAAACCAAAGTCCAAGTTCACACCCACCCTGAGTATGGTCAACAAAAACATAGAGGCTTTTGAAACCGCCGTAGAGAGTGGTATCCATAAACTGTTAGAAAAGGATAAGCGATGTCACACTTATAATATCTCTATGAAGGAAAGAGAAGCACTCAATAGACTCAGGGAAGATGGATCCCTCACCATTAAGCCAGCAGACAAGGGGGGTGGGGTGGTGGTTTTCGACACTGGTGACTATGAGCAGAGGATGCTCAGGCTACTTAGTGTTGAGGAACACTACGCACGTACCACTGAAATTAGTCTAAAGAGAGTGGCAAGAGAATGTTTAGTATTACTGACAGAGGCTAGGGAGGCTGGCTATATCTGTGAAGATGAATTTCGCTTTCTTAACAACTTGGAGCCTAAAACACCAGGCATTTATGGCTTACCTAAAGTACACAAGGATAAATTAGACCCACCTATGCGACCAATCGTGAGCAGTATTGACTCACTCCTAGAACCAGTCAGCAAGTGTGTTGATCATTTCTTACGACCCCTTGTTTGTAACCTAAAATCATATGTGCGAGATTCAGCGCACATCATATCCTTGGTTGAGGGTACTCCGTTCTGTGAAGGGACTCAGTGTCTGGTTACGCTAGACATTGAGTCTCTTTACACGAACATCCCACAGATGGATACTATAGAGGTGATAGATGAACTTCTTTCTGGCCAGGATCTGGGTGGTGCTAATAAGGAGTTCATAGTTGACTGTGTGAGACTCATCCTTACCAACAATGTGTTCTTATTCAAGAATGAATACTTTAGGCAGCTCAAAGGGACCAGCATGGGGGCTACCTGTGCCCCTAGTCGGGCCTGTTTATATGTGGGCAGCTTTGAGACCAGACACATTGATAACGAAATGGTACCTTTTTTCGAAAATGTAGCGGGCTGGTACCGCTACATTGACGATATTTTTTTCATCTGGGAAGGTTCCAAGGAACTTTTGGATGAGTTCCTTCTTTGGATCAACTTAGGAGATCCGAATCTCAGATTCACATCAACATACAGTACCACTAGAGTTGAATTTCTGGACATATATATTAAAAACTGCAATGGAATCCTGGCAGTCGAATTGTTCACTAAACCTATGGCCAAAAATACATTGTTACATTTTTCTAGCTTTCACCCCAAATCACAAAGGGAGAGTATCCCTTTCAGTCAATTTCTCCGTCTCCGGAGAAATTGTTCTGATATTAAGGATTACTATAAACATGCTGAAAATCTTAGAACAAAATTTAAGGAAAGAGGGTACCCGAAAAAGCTCCTTTCTCACTCAATGGAGAGAGCACGGTTTTATGACCGTGAGGCTTTAGTTCAAAATGTACCGAAAGACAAGGGTCCCCTTAATAAAGTTGTGTTTGTTAGCACATTTTCTAACATGAGTAATCAGATTAAAAATGTGGTGAATAAGCATTGGCACATCCTAAACCATGAGGAAGAATTAGCCCTAGAGAAACCTCTCTTCGCATTTAAAAAGAATAAAAATCTGCGTGATCTACTTGTTCACACATACAAAGATGAGTCTGCGAACAGTCAAAGAACAATTGATGGCACTAGGGTGACTGGAACAACTAGATGTGGCATGTGTAACATCTGTGCTCAATGCATTGTAGGGCCAGAAATTGTATGTAACACCAAGACAGTAAAATGTAAGACCCACAACAACTGTAAGAGCAAAAATGTTATTTATCTACTTAGGTGTCCGTGCGGCCTCTGCTATGTGGGAGAGACAGGGAGAGAGGCACGCACGAGGTTTCAGGAACACAGATCAGCTATTAAGACAAAAAAGATCACTGCTCCAATCGTGGCCCATTTCTTAGAGAAAGGATACAAAGAATCTGAATTTGGCTGGTTTATCTTGGAAAAAATTAAGATAGGTAAAAGAGGTGGTAATATTGTTTCCAGAAGAAAGGAGAGGGAACAGTGGTATATCTCCTAACTCGACACGGTCAGAAGGGGTCTTAATTCAAGAGAAGAATGGGACCGTATCATTGGAGCTGTCTAACCCATTCTTGTTTTCACTTCTCGACCTGATAGATTTCTTTACTGACAAGCTGATAACTTATACGATCTTATCCGCTGACTCTGTTTGGTTTGTTTTGTCCTGGGAGTGCAGGACATGACAATCCAGCTAGATTACACATACAATGTCTGAACTGAATATCAAGGAGGGTTGTGTTGAAAGCTATATATCCTCGCACTTAAAATGATGATTAACCTTCGTTGGTTTGAATTCCCCTTTTTCTTACAATGAATAATGCAAACTAGAGTGCGGTATCCGTTAATATCTTCAGGCTTTTTATCTAGCACTTGAGTCTATATATATATACTGGGATGACTCATGTTTTATATCGTATAGATTTACCTGTGATAAGTAGACTGCTAAGTGTAGTTCCTTATCACTTAAATTGGCAAACACCATTTCAATGTATATCAGTGACCATACTAATTGTGAGAACTACATTAGTATATCATGGTTTAAATATGGCAACACATATATGTATGCCCGGATTTAAATGGCTAAGATCTTTCTTGAGCTTGTCATTATCTTGAGGATTCTTAATTAATACTTAAATTTATAAACTTTACACATTTAGCCTAACACATTAGTTATTGCGTGTTCCTGCATTTGAAGATAACTAGATTAGAAATAGGTTATGTGTGCCTAGTTGCGTTTGGGAGAAGTTGGATATTCGTCACCCTTTTCGAGTGTCCGCCATCTTTTTCTATTCTGGTTTACAGTGTGAGAAAATATGATGTCCTAATCACTAGGAGGAAACTAATGTCCCACTAGTGGCCCCGTTTTGCTAACCCGTCATCTATGTTTATGACACCCGGAAACACTACAGGAATTTCGATAGCCCGTCATCTGTATCTACTATTTCCGCATACGTCACTAACATTACGGCAAACGTGTAAAACCTAGAAGAGTATTTAAACCGAAGGTGGCCATTTAGTTGCGGATTGCTGCTAGTAGGACCAGAGTGTATCACGCGGGACGTTTTTATCTTTAACAATAAGGTAAGGAATGGTCTTCGGTCTGTTTATTGCAACGCGACGTAACTATAGAATTAACTTTTGACATGATTCGCGTTTGTTTGTTTGGCTTGCAGGATAGGCACGAAGACTAGAACCTCGTGTTTTCGGTGTTTCCCGTATCCTGGGACCACATAACGTTTTGAAGTAAGCCCTTCTTCTCTCTTTTTTTTGGTGAGGAGAGTATCCAGCGCTCATATTAGTGCTGATTAAGCAACTATTCATGAATTGTTTTTTCTCTTTTCCCTTAGTCTATCTGGGAATCGATATCCTGTGTATATTTCCACAATTCTACCGCGTGTTGGGTCCATATAACTTTTAACCTTTTGTAAGTATACCCATAGATAGAATCTAGGATTAGCTGTTTATATTCGCATTTCTGGTAGTTTCTAATAGCACTTTCTTTACTCGTAGATCACAGCTACCATGCTAGATGCATTGTTGAACATGAAACTATGGTATGATTTCGCCATTTTTAATCTAGTAAGTAGGAGGCGAATAGTGTCTTCTTTCTATTTACTTATCGTTCTTTGGCAAACATCGAATATGTGGCCAGTCTCGTAATATTCTGAGGGTATGTATGTGAGCCCTGTCATTATTTATGAAAGCACACTTGAATCGAGTGCATTCATTAAATCTTTTGGTACACCTATTTGAGGATAACAAGTAAATTTTGAGCAACTTAAAAGGTATTTTTGATATTCGTAACAGGTAGGGGCAGGCTATAACATCTAGGAGTTCTGGCCCCATTGCCACAGATAATTCAAAACTCAGGCCAGTGTGAAGCTTGATATAATCACATCCGAACTAGAATCTATCATATGAAACACGCGTAGTATTTGGTCAGGATAAAAGCTAATGACGTGAACCTGACCGTAATCTATTGAGGACGTTGGTCTCCGCGAACATTAAATGAGGTGTTTATCTATATTATATATAGGAATATTGCACATGCTAAGAAGATAATTCGCTGGACGAATATCTCCTGCAAAGGAAAGGAGGCAGAATACCCCTTATGATACATTGAGTGATTCTTCTTTGTCCAAGGTAGGTGATATACCATGGTTGTCCTAATTGCCACCTCTGCACCTGAAATAGATCCTATTGGCATTATTATTTGCTACTGCATATACCCATGCAGATTAGAACTCTGGCTATATGACTTTAGCATTGTGTAGGGGACTGAAATATTAAAGGTTGACTGAAATATTAAGGGTTACTTAATATAGGTCTCATGAAATAGAGTCAACATGAGCAATGTATCCATGTGACTAAATGAATTGAAATGTACTGTTCACTATTCAGACCTATGTGAGGCTGTTACTATATGTTTTTTTTGTCTGTTTTTCTGTAATCTGGAAGCAATGTTAATGTATGTTTAGAGATGGAGTAGGATGTATACATTATGTTTTTCTTAAATATGTTTTTTTAAATATGATTTGTTGTGATTATTATGTGCAACTAAGACTGATTTTATTTAAATTTTCAGAAGTATTGGGAAACATTTGTACAATTGCCCTGATGAAGGCGGTTTTATACTAACTATACCGCCGAAACGCGTCGATGCTCAAGGAGCGAATTTGGAATAAGAAATTAAGGAAAATTCAAAATAACTGTTTTGTTTGAATTTAGTCCTTTTTCCTGTAGCTCCTTTTTATTGGAATGTTGATTTTATTTATTATTGTTTCGTCCTGTATGTGTTTCCCAATTTTTAACAAAATATAATGTATGTTAATATATTGTCCAAAGACTTACTTTTACTATAGTGTTTTCACTTGTATTGAATTTTTTATTATTTTTATTGCTTCCCTGTTACTTTTTGATATTGGTGAGTTTATTTGTTTGTCTGTAAGAATTTATGTATCTATGGTAATTCGCCCAAAGGGAATTATTTTTTTGACTTGTGTCAACTGTGGAACCCTATCCCTTTGGTCTTGGGGTCCCTCTCTCTTTTACTAGAGATTCTATGCACGGTCCGTTTGGACTGGAGAGTTGTTCATTGCCGTTGAGTGAAAGGATTGTTATTGAAGGGATTGTCATCTCTAATGGATCAAATCAAAACATTTGGGTTTAGTGAAGATCAACTTCACCGCATTATAAGCAACAAAAGTGGTAATAGAATCACAGTCGCCTCTGGTAAAGGGGAAAACTGGGGTAAACTAGTGAACTTAAAGAAAAAACTTATTCGAACTGAAGCCCATGCAGACTTCTTAGTTGAGTATGTGACATCAGGTACTATTCCCATTGGGTTACAGGTTCGCAACGAACCGGGAGTATTTATAGAAAGCAGAACGTTTCTTGAAATGTGGGCACTAATCTCGAACAGATGTAGTAGTGATTGGATGCTCTTAATTATTGAAACAGCGCAAGGCCTAGAAATCCTTGAGAAAGAGGAAATTGACAAATTAGAAGCTGAACTTAAAAACTGTCCGGCTCTAGAAGAGGTCAAAAAGAGACTAGCCGATATTAATAGAGATGTCGAGGGGTATAGCACATATCTGCTCAACAAAAAAGCAAATAAGCTAAAAAAAGATATTGAGCAATATGCTGAGGAGAGAACTTACCCTTTCCTAAAAGAAAATTACTTCCAAAATAAATATAATGGGAGCTGGGAGCGACCTGCCAATAGGCAAATATACTCCAGAGGAGGTAATAAGTAAGCATGGGCGGATTTTGCGGATCCACGATCCGCGGATTTTGCGGATTTGCGGATCGTGGATCCGCAAAATCCACGGATTTTGCAGATTTGCGGATCCGCGAATTTGGGGCGGGGGCGGGGCTTCCATGCGAGTGCACATGCCTCTTGTGAGGCCTCTATCCAGCATCACAGCTTATTTTCCACGGTAGAGTTGGGAAGAAGGCACACCTGTCCAGCCTCGACGACGCTCACGATTGTTTTTGGGCTAATGAATGAGTCACTGAATTTGAGCATCAACTAGTTCGAGCGACCATGTGTGTGTTACTATGCAATCGCCCCGACGGGCGCAGGGGTCCCTTGAGTGAGCTGTCCATCATAGTGGGTGAATGGCGGGCAGACAGTGCAAACCGCGAGTGTGTGGGCGGGGCCAAACGTGCAGGGCTACCATGCGCGGTCAACATGCTTCTTGTGTGTATAAAAGGTCAGAGAAAGATCAGTTCAGCAGATGAAGAGAAAGAAACCCCTGGTCACAAGAACAGCACGGGTATTGTGCTCGTGAAAGTCAAGGATGCAAAGGCCTCTATCCAGCATCACAGCTTATTTTCCACGGTAGAGTTGGGAAGAAGGCACACCTGTCCAGCCCCGACGACGCTCACAATTGTTTTTGGGCTAATGAATGAGTCACTGAATTTGAGCATCAACTAGTTCGAGCGACCATGTGTGTGTTACTATGCAATCGCCCTGACGGGCCCAGGGGTCCCTTGAGTGAGCTGTAGGGGTGGGCGGAAAATCCGTTCCGCTCGCGGATTTTGCGGATTTTCGGGAAATCCGCAATCCGCGAGATTTGCGAATTTCCTGCAAAATCCGCAAATCCGCGAGCAGCGGATTTGGCTCGCACTGCTCGCACTGTTCGCGTGAGTTCGCGCCCCGCGAATAAGTGCGAATAAGTGCAAAATTGCAGAAATACGCTCTTAGCAAAACTGAAAGTAACTACTTACCAGGTTCAAAAGTTCAGGCTCATCATTAGTAGCCATTTTCTGTAGTGCTTCCTGAGGGGCCCCTCCAGAGTTCAGTTGCAGGTTGCAACTATTATGTGACCCTGCTCTGAACCTCAGAATAGTTACATATATGCCACAAAGGTCCTGAATTACAGCTAAGGGAGACAAGCAGGAGCCAGGCTGGAGGTTCAAATCCATTATTCAGCCCCTAATTCATTATTGTCAGTTGGGGCAGGGCAGGTGTTGTAACTAATTTTGCAACAATGAAAGCACTTAGCAAGTTCAAAAGATCACTAATCAGGAAGCACTAAGGAAGCAGGTGCCAGCTAAAAAAATATTCTGTGACACATTAATCAGCCCCAAATTAATTCAGGTCACTTGAGGCAGGGAAGGTGTGCTTGTTGCCACAATAATGTACACTGACTGGACAACCAGAGGGTGCTGTGATGAAACAGAGGGTGGCATGGGTGGGCCAGAGGGTGGCATGAGTAGTCAGAGAGTGGCAGTGGTGACAGAGAGTGGCAGTGATGAAGAAGAGTGTCCCAAACAGGCTGGACACGTAGAAACAACAAGTTCGCGAAACTTGCGACCCGACAGGTAAGTTCGCAATTTGCGACATTGTACAAAACCCTCGCGAACTGGCAGAAACCCGCGCAAACACAAAAAAAAAAAAAATCCGCAAATTCGCGGAAATTCGCGGATTTTGCGGATTGCGAATCCGCAAATCCGCAAAATTCGCGAACGCGAGATCCGCAAAATTCGCTCATGCTTAGTGAGCTGTCCATCATAGTGGGTGAATGGCGGGCAGACGGTGCAAACCGCGAGTGTGTGTGGGCGGGGCCAAACGGGCAGGGCTACCATGCGCGGTCAACATGCTTCTTGTGTGTATAAAAGGTCAGAGAAAGATCAGTTCAGCAGATGAAGAGAAAGAAACCCCTGGTCACAAGAACAGCACGGGTATTGTGCTAGTGAAAGTCAAGGATGCAAAAGCCTCTATCCAGCATCACAGCTGATTTTCCACGGTTGATTTGTGAAGAAGGCACACCTGCCTCGACGACGCTACAGGAAGGGCATGTTGTAACTATTTTAGGATGGCGCCGGCAAGCTGCCAGCGCCATCCTAAAATACTTACTAAATTAGCTTCAACAGGAAGCTCTAATAGATAAAATCGAGCACCTGCTCGATTTTATCTATTAGAGCGTCCTGTTGAAGCTAACTTAGTAACTATTTTAGGATGGCGCTGGCAGCTTGCCGGCGCCATCCTAAAATAGTTACAACAGGTTCAACTTTTGCCCCCGGAATAATCCGCCGCTCGCGGATTTGCGAATTCTCGGTAAATTCGCGGGAGTTCGCGGATCGCGAATTTACCGAAAATTCGCAAAATCCGCGAGCGGAACGGATTTTCCGCTCATACTTAGTAATAAGCAGGTGACTTTTTCTAATTCATCATGCTCCAGCTCTGAAGAAGAAGGATGTATTGATCCTGGAAGAAATGGCTGTGACCAGGGGGTTTTTTTAGAACCGCGCCCGAGGAGAGGACAGAATTACAATGGGAATCGAGGACAGGGTCACTTCAGTCGAGGAAGGCAACAGCATTACAATCAGGGACATCCCCAAAAGAATTTCAATCAGGGACCCCCTCAACAGAATTACAATCAGGGACCTCCCCAGCAGAACTACAACCAGGGACCTCCTCAACAGGATTATCTGAGTACCCGGAGCAAGAGATACTGGAAACCAACAAATTACCAGTAATCAATTTATGCAGAAAAGTTCTCAGTGATACAGAGATAGGGATCCTCAGTAGAGGTTTTAGCTTTGTTCCATCTACCCACTTAGACAAATTCCAGTTAGAAAAGGATTTGCGTTCCTTCTTCAGGAAAATTAGGCTCAAAAGATTCTTTGAGAATAGAGAAAGCAGAGACAAAATTAATATTTCCGGGCTGAAACCAAAGTCCAAGTTCACACCCACCTTGAGTATGGTCAACAAAAACATAGAGGCTTTTGAAACCGCCGTAGAGAGTGGTATCCATAAACTGTTAGAAAAGGATAAGCGATGTCACACTTATAATATCTCTATAAAGGAAAGAGAAGCACTCAATAGACTCAGGGAAGATGGATCCCTTACCATTAAGCCAGCAGACAAGGGGGGTGGGGTGGTGGTTTTCGACACTGGTGAGTATGAGCAGAGGATGCTCAGGCTACTTAGTGTTGAGGAACACTACGCACGTACCACTGAAATTAGTCTAAAGAGAGTGGCAAGAGAATGTTTAGTATTACTGACAGAGGCTAAGGAGGCTGGCAATATCTGTGAAGATGAAGTTTGCTTTCTTAACAACTTGGAGCCTAAAACACCAGCCATTTATGGCTTACCTAAAGTACACAAGGATAAATTAGACCCACCTATGCGACCAATCGTGAGCAGTATTGACTCACTCCTAGAACCAGTCAGCAAGTATGTTCATCATTTCTTACGACCCCTTGTTTGTAACCTAAAATCATATGTGCGAGATTCAGCGCACATCATATCCTTGGTTGAGGGTACTCCGTTCTGTGAAGAGGCTCAGTGTCTGGTTACGCTAGACATTGAGTCTCTTTACACGAACATCCCACAGATGGATACTATAGAGGTGATAGATGAACTTCTTTCTGGCCAGGATCTGGGTGGTGCTAATAAGGAGTTCATAGTTGACTGTGTGAGACTCATCCTTACCAACAATGTGTTCTTATTCAAGAATGAATACTTTAGGCAGCTCAAAGGGACCAGCATGGGGGCTACCTGTGCCCCTAGTCTGGCCTGTTTATATGTGGGCAGCTTTGAGACCAGACACATTGATAACGAAATGGCACCTTTTTTCGAAAATGTAGCGGGCTGGTACCGCTACATTGACGATATTTTTTTCATCTGGGAAGGTTCCAAGGAACTTTTGGATGAGTTCCTTCTTTGGATCAACTTAGGAGATCCGAATCTCAGATTCACATCAACATACAGTACCACTAGAGTTGAATTTCTGGACATATGTCTTAAAAATTGCAATGGAATCCTTGCAGACGAATTGTTCACTAACCCTATGGCCAAAAATACATTGTTACATTTTTCTAGCTTTCACCCCAAATCACAAAGGGAGAGTATCCCTTTCAGTCAATTTCTCCGTCTCCGGAGAAATTGTTCTGATATTAATGATTACTATAAACATGCTGAAAATCTTAGAACAAAATTTAAGGAAAGAGGGTACCCGAAAAAGCTCCTTTCTCACTCAATGAAGAGAGCACGGTTTTATGACCGTGAGGCTTTAGTTCAAAATGTACCGAAAGACAAGGGTCCCCTTAATAAAGTTGTGTTTGTTAGCAAATTTTCTAACATAAGTAATCAGATTAAAAATGTGGTGAATAAGCATTGGCACATCCTAAACCATGAGGAAGAATTAGCCCTAGAGAAACCTCTCTTCGCATTTAAAAAGAATAAAAATCTGCGTGATCTACTTGTTCACACATACAAAGATGAGTCTGCGGACAGTCAAAGAACAATTGATGGCACTAGGGTGACTGGAACAACTAGATGTGGCATGTGTAACATCTGTGCTCAATGCATTGTAGGGCCAGAAATTGTATGTTACACCAAGACAGTAAAATGTAAGACCCACAACAACTATAAGAGCAAAAATGTTATTTATCTACTTAGGTGTCCGTGCGGCCTCTGCTATGTGGGAGAGACAGGGAGAGAGGCACGCACGAGGTTTCAGGAACACAGATCAGCTATTAAGACAAAAAAGATCACTGCTCCAATCGTGGCCCATTTCTTAGAGAAAGGACACAAAGAATCTGAATTTGGCTGGTTTATCTTGGAAAAAATTAAGATAGGTAAAAGAGGTGGTAATATTGTTTCCAGAAGAAAGGAGAGGGAACAGTGGTATATCTCCTACCTCGACACGGTCAGAAGGGGTCTTAATTCAAGAGAAGAATGGGACCGTATCATTGGAGCTGTCTAACCCATTCTTGTTTTCACTTCTCGACCTGATAGATTTCTTTACTGACAAGCTGATAACTTATACGATCTTATCCGCTGACTCTGTTTGGTTTGTTTTGTCCTGGGAGTGCAGGACATGACAATCCAGCTAGATTACACATACAATGTCTGAACTGAATATCAAGGAGGGTTGTGTTGAAAGCTATATATCCTCGCACTTAAAATGATGATTAACCTTCGTTGGTTTGAATTCCCCTTTTTCTTACAATGAATAATGCAAACTAGACTGCGGTATCCGTTAATATCTTTAGGCTTTTTATCTAGCACTTGAGTCTATATATATATATATATATATACTGGGATGACTCATGTTTTATATCGTATAGATTTACCTGTGATAAGTAGACTGCTAAGTGTAGTCCCTTATCACTTAAATTGGCAAACACCATTTCAATGTATATCAGTGACCATACTAATTGTGAGAACTACATTAGTCTATCATGGTTTAAATATGGCAACACATATATATATGCCCGGATTTAAATGGCTAAGATCTTTCTTGAGCTTGTCATTATCTTGAGGATTCTTAATTAATTTATAAACTTTACACATTTAGCCTAACACATTAGTTATTGCGTGTTCCTGCATTGTAAAGTAGAGGTGGAGGCAGGTTTCATCTCACAAGGTTTATTTAAGATAAAAGGATAAACAGGTGGAGCCAGGAAGCACAGCTGCACAGTAGCTCAGGAAGGCTTCAACTGCCCCAACATAGAATACGAACTAACCAGGAGTAAAAGCATTCTACAGAGTGGCTCGCTCTAACACGAGCCTTAAAGCAATACACATGAACTAAAATGAAAGCACAACATAACACATCCCCCCCCCCTCACAATGATAAAAACAAAAGAAACCCCAAGGAAGGTGACAAGGAAAATAAAGGAAGAGGAAAAGAGAAACAAGGTGAAAATTAATAAACTACCTAACGTAATCCTTTAGCCAACAAGGCAACACTCTCGTCCTATTGGAAACCTTAACAGCAGGTAATGTGGGTGCTGAAACTGTGTCACAACTAACAGAAGAAGAACTCACATTGGGGAAGGAAGTCACATTATCACACTTGTAACTGGTGTCAACAGAGCTGGGCTCATGTTCAGCAAGGCAAGGTTTATGCGAGGACTCATTGATTTGACAGTCAGGAGAACTGGTTACCACTTCCCCCTCCCTTAATTGAGGAAGAGAAATACCAGGCGCAAGTTGGGACTGCAACTCGCTACCATGAAAGTAATCTTCAACCCAATCAAAATCAGTAAGTTTGCCCTTCACGATCTTGCTCTCATCATGATTCTGACAAACATCTAAGGCCACATTTTTCAGGTTCCAAACTTTTCCATCACTTAACCTGACTGAGTTCCTAAGAACTTCAAGAACCTGTTTAGGCGAATCAAATTTATTCTCACCTTTCAAGACCTTGTAGGGTTTCTTTATCCTAACCCAATCTCCAGTTTTTACAATGACATCTTTCACACAATGGCGCTGATCATAGTAAGCCTTACTTCTGTCATGCACCAATTCTAAATTTTTCTTGACCTTTACAGGTGACCATTGTTGGACACTGTCTTTGAATAACCAGCTAGGGTTGAACTTGCACCTGGGTAGTCTACCTCTCATCATCACAAAAGGGGAAACTCCTGTGCAATTATTCAAGGTCACTTTGTAAGACCACACAGCTTTTTGTATTTCCAATTTCCAATCCAACCCCTTGTAATTAGCAGCTTGCAAAATAACTTTAATCACTCTATTGAAACGTTCTACAGTTCCATTCCCGCTAGGATTGTACAATGAAGTCGTTTTGTGTGTAATACCGCACTTCCCAAAATAATCTTTAGCAACCTTGGATAGAAATTGTACTCCATTGTCCGTTAAGACATTCACGGGTAAACCCTCAACTATAAAAATCTTATCTAAAAACTTTAACACAGCCTGAGTATCCACTTTATCCACAAATTTGACTACAGGCCACTTGGTAAACAGATCAATAGCAACCAAACCATATTCCTTCGGGTCCCCTACAGGACCAAATATGTCCACAGCGATAGTTTCCCAAGGCATGCTAGGAATGAGTCCATCACTCATAGCTGGTCTCAAAGTCCTCAAGGATTTGTCTGCGGAACTGCAAACAGGGCAACCTCTGACAAAAGTCTCTACTTCACTGTCGACTTTTGGCCACCAAAACAAACTTTTAACAGATAACTTAGTCCTAACTATACCAAAATGCCCCTCATGACATAACTGTAGGATCTTTTTCCTTAAACCAGAAGGTGGAACAATCCTGTCCCCTCTCAATAAAACCTCTTTCTCAAATGATAACTCAGATCGTACCTCCCAAAACGGCTTCACAGTGCCAGATAAAAAAATTTCTTTTGGCCAACCATGACAAATAAACTTTGAGACCTCTACTAATTCCTTATCTGCATTATGTTCTCTTAACCAATCCTCCCTGCTAATGGCTGTGAATCCAGAATCGTGTATAAATGCCACACTAACGTTCCCCCAAGGATCATCAACACATTCTTCCAGAGGGGAAGGGAGTCTTGACAGACAATCAGCAACCACATTGTCTTTTCCTGGTACATATGTGATACTGTATATGTATTCTTTCATGCGCATAGAGATCCTTGCTAACCTAGCAGAAGCAGTTGCAGTGCCATCAGTGGATAAAATGTGGACTAACGGTTTGTGATCAGTCCTGATGTGAACCATTTTCCCCCAAACAAATGCACGAAAGTGTTCTAAGGCCCAAGCGCAAGCTAAGGCTTCCCTCTCTATAATAGGGTATCTGCTTTCAGCTGGTGACAAAGCCCTGGATGCAAATAAGATGATTCTTTCTTTACCATTCTCATCCAGTTGTGACAAGACCGCGCCCAAACCTTTGTCGCTTGCATCCGTTGTTAGAGAACAATCCAAATTAGGGTCAAAACTAGACAAAGCGCTCACTTTCTGCAACTCCCACTTGATTTCGGAAAACTCTTTCTCGCACTCTTTGGTCCATTCAAATTTCACATTTTTCTTTAGCAAGGACCTAATGTTATATACCTTTGAAGCAAAGTCCTTAATGAACTTGGCACAATACTCAGCCATTCCTAAAAAAGATTTGATTCCCTCCTTAGAATCAGGTGCAGGTGAGGTAACAATGCTCTCTATTAGTGAAGCTTTTGGTCTGACACCCTCCTCACTAATTATATGGCTAAGATATGAGACACTTCTTTCCCCAAACTTGCATTTAGACAATTCAACAGTCAACCCAGCAGAACTCAGTGTGTTAAAAACTTTCCACAGCTTCGCGTCATGATCTTCTTTGTCAGTGCCAGCAATTAGAACGTCATCCTGAAAGAAACAAACGCCATCCATATCTCCAAACAATTTGTGCATTAAGCGTTGAAACACTGCCGCGGCTGATGCAAGGCCGAACGGCATCCTTATAAATTGAAAACAACCAAATGGTGTGATGAAGGCTGTTAGATGCCTTGACTCAGGTTCTAAGACTACCTGGTGGTAGGCAGCAGAAAGGTCTATTGTGGAAAACCAAGTCGCTCCCCTTAAGGAGGAAACCATCTCGTTAATTTTGGGCAAGGGGAATCGTTCAATCACAATATTTTGATTAAGATGGTGTAAATCAATACATAAACGGATTTTGCCATTGGGCTTCCTCGCTACGACTATTGGACTAATCCATTCCGAAGAGTCTACCTCTTCGATAACACCCTTAGCTAATAGACCCTGAATTTCTTTTTTTACTTCATCTCTTATCAACAAGGGAATAGGTCTAACCTTATGCACTTTGGGTTGTGCATTCCCTTTGAGCATGATTCTATGCTCAAAACCCTTAAGCTTGCCTAACTGTCCACTTACAACGCTGGCAAATTTACTCTTCAATATATCTTCCAACTTGCTGCACTCATCTACGACTAGCACTTTCTCCTTGGTATTAGGGTCTAAGATGATGTGGAGATTCTTCTGATCATACCACCCCAGAACAGAAGGTCCCTTTTTGGCTATGTATAACTTGCCCCTGGTCACCCTACCTTTAGAAATGAAGGTGAGCCATCTGAAGCCTAAAAGGTCAATTTTTCCACCTGTATACCTCACAGGACTAACATCTGAGGCATTTAACTTGTCACCTATTTTCTGTGTGAATTTTTTTTTCCATATCTCTTCGTTGACAATCGTATATGGAGATCCCGAATCTGCATATACCTTAACCTTAACGCCACCTAAAGAGACTTCACAGATAGGTTTGCCCTCCATAGCTTCATCAGTAATATTCAACATGTAATTTCCTTCCTCAGTAATGTTCAGCATGTAATTGCCTCTTACATTCTTAACACAACCATCCTCATCTTCACTACTTTCATTAACACACACATCCTCATTCCAGATACATTTGACATTAGTACGCCTGCGGCACATTTTGCTAAAGTGGCCTATAAGACCACAAACACTACACTTTTTCCGTAGGGCAGGGCATGACTTGTAGTAGGCCATATGTTCTCTGCTACCACAACGGTAACACCTTTTATCTTCTATCTTGTTATCCATTCCTTGATTCCTGAAAGGTTGACCAAAGTTCTTGTTTTGAACTTGCTTATTCTGATATTTTGGTGTTCCTTGGATTTTGAAGACAGCAGATGATGCTTTGTCTGAATCCTTAACAGTATCTTTAACTACAGTGGCGCATCTCCCCGACATTTCCGATTTCCTCATTATCGCAAGTACATCGTCAAAAGGTGCATCGCCATTTACCCAAAGGCGATCTTGAATCGGAGAATTGTCATTGTGCATAACCAGTTGGTCTCGAATAAGATCATCATGCAAGTCTCCAAACTTACAGTCAATAGCAAGTTTTTTAAGGTCATCAACCCATTCATCAACCAATTCATCCTTTTTCTGTTTTCTTTGGAAGAATTTGTGCCTCACTACACCTATACACACTTTAGGTGCAAAATATCTGTCCATATCAGCAATGGCGTTGTCAAATTCACTTGAATCAGCATCAGCTAACTTCTGCATGCGTGAATATGTTTTTAATCCTTTAGGACCAAGAGAATGTAGAAGTATTCTTTTCTTTTGTTCCAGTTTCATTTTAGCATTCTCATCAATTGCACAAATGTAATTATTAAAATATTCTTTCCATTCCACCCACTTCATGTCTGGTTGTGAACCAGTAGCCCAAAAGGGTTGTGGGGGACTAATAACAAAACTTTGTTGAGCCATTACTTCTTCAGAAACGCTTTCACTTTGGGATTGATCCCCAGAATCCATATATATAGAGAGAGTACGTAAAAAGGCTTTTTCAAAAGCACCTCATTTTCAATATAATACAATTTGTAAAAAAAAACAAGTGCCCGACAGTCTCACCTGTTTATCTTCACCTTCCTTACTTGAAACAAAGTCACTCCATAGTATGAGCCAGAGGCTGAGTCAGCGCTGGTTCGTTTATGTTCGTTTCCCTTTTTTTTTTAAATATCTGCCTCGGTGACTGAGGAACCACGGAGAAACTTCACGACCAATCTAAAATGGCCGCCACGCAGGGTCACGCAACGTGACCTAGCGCGATTGTGTCATCACGCGATCAAAGGAAGAATGCGTGACTGACGTATGGCATTCCGTGGTCGCGCGTCGGATCGTGCATAGAATACAGCATACAATTGAAAGATGCCGGCATGCGCAACCAACCGAAGCCTCAAAGTCAGTAAGTCTTCGTTTTAATTAAAAAAAAGAAAAAATACGAACCAGGCAATCTTGATAGATGTTGAAATGTAGCTCGGAGGATAGTCCACAAAAACGATTCTCGTTTCTTCTTGTTTGAAGGTAGTGAAAGGAAGGGAAAAAAAAAATCTTCACGAAATTGTAGGTTGTAGGGTGTCGATCCCGATCGTCGCCAATTGTAAAGTAGAGGTGGAGGCAGGTTTCATCTCACAAGGTTTATTTAAGATAAAAGGATAAACAGGTGGAGCCAGGAAGCACAGCTGCACAGTAGCTCAGGAAGGCTTCAACTGCCCCAACATAGAATACGAACTAACCAGGAGTAAAAGCATTCTACAGAGTGGCTCGCTCTAACACGAGCCTTAAAGCAATACACATGAACTAAAATGAAAGCACAACATAACATGCATTTGAAGATAACTAGATTAGAAATAGGTTATGTGTGCCTAGTTGCGTTTGGGAGAAGTTGGATATTCGTCACCCTTTTCGAGTGTCCGCCGTCTTTTTCTATTCTGGTTTACAGCGTGAGAAAATATGATGTCCTAATCACTAGGAGGAAACTATTATCCAACTAGTGGCCCCATTTCGCTAACCTGTCATCTATGTTTATGACACCCGGAAACACTACAGGCATTTCGATAGCCCGTCATCTGTATCTACTATTTCCGCATACGTCACTAACATGACGGCAAACGTGTAAAACCTAGAAGAGTATTTAAACCGAAGGTGGCCATTTAGTTGCTGCTTGCTGCTAGTAGGACCAGAGTGTATCACGCGGGACGTTTTTATCTTTAACAATAAGGTAAGGAATGGTTTTCGGTCTGTTTATTGCAACGCGACGTAACTATAGAATTAACTTTTGACATGATTCGCGTTTGTTTGTTTGGCTTGCAGGATAGGCACGAAGACTAGAACCTCGTGTTTTCGGTGTTTCCCGTATCCTGGGACCACATAACGTTTTGAAGTAAGCCCCTCTTCTCTCTTTTTTTTGGTGAGGAGAGTATCCAGCGCTCGTATTAGTGCTGATTAAGCAACTATTCATGAATTGTTTTTTCTCTTTTCCCTTAGTCTATCTATCTGGGAATCGATATCCTGTGTATATTTCCACAATTCTACCGCGTGTTGGGTCCATATAACTTTTAACCTTTTGTAAGTATACCCATAGATAGAATCTAGGATTAGCTGTTTATATTCGCATTTCTGGTAGTTTCTAATAGCACTTTCTTTACTCGTAGATCACAGCTACCATGCTAGATGCATTGTTGAACATGAAACTATGATATGATATCGCCATTTTTAATCTAGTAAGTAGGAGGCGAATAGTGTCTTCTTTCTATTTACTTATCGTTCTTTGGCAAACATCGAATATGTGGCCAGTCTCGTAATATTCTGAGGGTATATATGTGAGCCCTGTCATTATTTATGAAAGCACACTTGAATCGAGTGCATTCATTAAATCTTTTGGTACACCTATTTGAGGATAACAAGTAAATTTTGAGCAACTTAAAAGGTATGTTTGATATTCGTAACAGGTAGGGGCAGGCTATAACATCTAGGAGTTCTGGCCCCATTGCCACAGATAATTCAAAACTCAGGCCAGTGTGAAGCTTGATCTAATCACATCCGAACTAGAATCTATCATATGAAACACGCGTAGTATTTGGTCAGGATAAAAGCTAATGACATGAACCTGACCGTAATCTATTGAGGACGTTGGTCTCCGCGAACATTAAATGAGGTGTTTATCTATATTATATATAGGAATATTGCACATGCTAAGAAGATAATTCGCTGGACGAATATCTCCTGCAAAGGAAAGGAGGCAGAATACCCCTTATGATACATTGAGTGATTCTTCTTTGTCCAAGGTAGGTGATATACCATGGTTGTCTTAATTGCCACCTCTGCACCTGAAATAGATCCTATTGGCATTATGGTTTGCTACTGCATATACCCATGCAGATTAGAACTCTGGCTATATGACTTTAGCATTGTGTAGGGGACTGAAATATTAAAGGTTGACTGAAATATTAAGGGTTACTTAATATAGGTCTCATGAAATAGAGTCAACATGAGCAATGTATCCATGTGACTAAATGAATTGAAATGTACTGTTCACTATTCAGACCTATGCGAGGCTGTTACTATATGTATTTTTGTCTGTTTTTCTGTAATCTGGAAGCAATGTTAATGTATGTTTAGAGATGGAGTAGGATGTATACATTATGTTTTTTTAAATATGTTTTTTTAAATATGATTTGTTGTGATTATTATGTGCAACTAAGACTGATTTTATTTAAATTTTCAGAAGTATTGGGAAACATTTGTACAATTGCCCTGATGAAGGCGGTTATATACTAACTATACCGCCGAAACGCCTCGATGCTCAAGGAGCGAATTTGGAATAAGAAATTAAGGAAAATTCAAAATAACTGTTTTGTTTGAATTTTGTCCTTTTTCCTGTAGCTCCTTTTTATTGGAATGTTGATTTTATTTATTATTGTTTCGTCCTGTATGTGTTTCCCAATTTTTAACAAAATATAATGTATGTTAATAAATTGTCCAAAGACTTACTTTTACTATAGTGTTTTCACTTGTATTGAATTTTTTACTATTTTCATTGCTTCCCTGTTACTTTTTGATATTTGAGTTTATTTGTTTGTCTGTAAGAATTTACCCTCATCAGGGATCTACACCCACTTTTACACCATCCTACCCCTAGGGCGCACGCCATCCCACCCCATGTGCAGGTGCTGTGCAGCCTACACCTGCTTGCATCTGAAAGCTACCAGAGTGTGGTTGCTGCGGTAGGTGGGGTGTCCCAGAGCTGTCTGTCCCGTTTCTTTCAAAAATTCCTTGATGTCATGTTGCAGAGAATGCAGCACTACATTAGCTTCCCTGCAACACATTCAGAACTGCTAAGGACAAAGACAGACTTCTATCAGATGGCACAGTTCCCTAACATCATTGGCTGCATTGATGGTACCCACATACCAATATGCCCACCTGCTGCCACAGAGTACATTTATCGGAACCGTAAATCCACCCACACCATAAATGTACAGGTGATCTGTGATGCAAAATACGTGCTCACTGACATAGTAGCCAAATTCCCAGGGAGTACCCATGACTCCTACATCTTCCAAAACAGTGGGATTAACGCATGCCTGACTGCGGGGCAATTTGGCAAAGGATACTTGCTAGATGAGACACTGTGTGAAAATCACTTGAATCGTATTACAGGTGGATGTGTGTGAGCATGTGATTAATGTTCATTTCTTCTTACTAATAGGGTACAGTGCAAATGCCCTCTGGTCCTTCATCCTCACACCCTACCTCAACCCAACAACACCAAGTCAGAGGAGATACAACAGGGCACACAAAACAACTAGAAACATTGTGGAGAGCACCTTTGGGATGTGGAA
The DNA here is from genome assembly GCF_964263255.1 of Lissotriton vulgaris. Lineage (NCBI taxonomy): Eukaryota > Metazoa > Chordata > Amphibia > Caudata > Salamandridae > Lissotriton > Lissotriton vulgaris. The sequence goes on from NW_028251687.1 coordinate 265,700, forward strand.
GAGCAGGTTTTGCTGCCTCCATAAAAGTGGAGGGGCCCGCCAGTACCCACCAATCACCTGCTGCAAAATGATTACAGCCTGTGCAATGCTGCACAACATGGCGGTCAAGAAGGGCACAGAAGTGGAAATCTCAGATTATGAGGACCATGACGACGAGGAAGCAGTGCCTGAACCACACACATCTGGAGGAGCAACATCAACTGATGGCAGACACAGGCGGGAAGAGGTCACACGCAACTATTTTTAAGTAAGTAAGGAGACAAAGACAGGCGTAGTATTCTACAACACTAGTTTAATTTTGTAATGACGTATTTTTAAAGCACAAAAGTGCAACAATAAGCATATAACTGCAATGCTCTCAGTTCTGGTTAACTTCACCATGAACTGTGAAAGTTATTTCCTTGCTCGCTTCCCAGTAACACTAGTAGGTGGTTCAACCTGCTCACTGTCTTGCTGGCCTATGGCCTCAGCATGGCGCCGGCTCCTCCTAGTTTCAGGTACAAGGGGGCTTCCAATGCTGCTCCTGCTGGTGCTCTCCTCACTTACAGGCACATCCAGAGCAGCTGTGTGTGCAGTCTGTGCATTCAACAGCGCCTCAAGAGCACTGGTCATCCTGGCCATGCCCCTAGTGACCTCATTTGTGTTTTGTGTCATGGCCTCCTGCATGTTGTTGCTTCTCCAGCAAAACCGGGATGTGGCAGTGGCCAGGCGGTTGATGGCTGTACTTTGGACATGTGCACGATGCCTATCCTTGTGCCTTGCAGCAAAATCATTGTCTAGTTTGGTGCATAGTAGCTGCACCGAGTTGTTCATTCCCCGCATCCCTGCTGCCATCTCCTTGTTGACCTGTACCAGCTCACTGATGCCCTTTCCTATCTCTCCCATGTTACTATTCAGGGACCTCAACTGTCGTTGGCATGCCTGGATGGCTCTTCCCTGCATCCTTTGTATCCGCACCATGCTCCCCTCCAGACCAAGGAACACACTTGGACCCTCAACAGGTGCATCTGCTGGCCTTTCTTGCACTCTGCGGCGTCTTGCAGTGCTATGGCCCATCCCTGCACTGGAGTGTGTTGTGCCAGAGCTCACTGCTACAGGCAAGTTCTGTGGTCGGTCACCCTCCATATCAGCTGCTACGGACTCCAAATCGAGGAGTGGAGCCACGACATGCCTCCTGCCTGGTTGTGATGGGGGTATCACATCATGCTGTGATGCTGGCATTTCTGGTGATGACAGCAGGAGAGGGGACTGAGATCTGCTAGGGGACACCAGCAACTCTTGGGCCATTTCTGTGTCTTGGGCAGGTGGATGGCTACTTGATGCAGCTTTGTCCTGTGGTACGTTGGGGGTACTTTGTCCTGCATCCTGACTCTCCTCCCTCACAGGTGGTGTCCCTCCAGCCTCCTGCGAACGCCTGCGAGATGTTTCACCTGTGGATATATGAGCGTACATTAGCTAAGAGCTACTGTCTCACAGTCACTACAATTAAATAATTATCACATTGGCCATGTTCTGTATGCAGTCATTACATGAACTAGTTGGTTGGTGTGCTGTATGACATGTCCTAACATTTCCTGTCTACATATCGCATCATGCATTGGCCCTGTATATTGCTAGAAGTACTGGACTTGGGTTCACTTGCCCAATCAAGGGTACAGGTAAGGGTGTTGCTATTGGGGGGAATGCAGTGCATTTGTCTTACCTTTTTTGCTTGCAGCTCTGGCCGAGCTGTCTACATCTCCCAGTCCGCAGACGCTGTCTGGTTCTATGGTTGGGGCCACCATCTCCTCCAGGTCAGTCAGGAGGGGTGCTGGGTTCTTGCCTCCGCCTGTTTTTGATGCCTGCTTGTGATGTTCTACCATTTTCTTTTTGGTTTGGCTCCTCAGGTCATAAAAACGTTTTTTGAGGTCCTCTGTGTCCCTGGTGGTCACCCCAACGGCATTTACTTTCTCCATAATGTCCAGCCAGATTTTTCTTTTGGCTGATTCAGCCACAGTGAGTGACTGCCTGCCAAACAATTTGTGGTGGGCCTTTTGGCCCATAGGAATGAATAGGGAATACCGATTCGGTAAATACTGATTCAGTAAATACCGATTCGGTAAAATTCGGTATTTTAGAATCGGTAAAATCGATTTACCTACATCTGGCCCCTAAGTATTTGTCGACTGCATACGAGGACAGAAAAGAAAACTATGGCCTGATTTGCAAATTGCTCAAACTACCTTGTGCTGTTTTAGGCCTTCACCATACCTATACTTATGTGTGTAGAGTTCAGCGCCCCATCTATAGAGTCTCTGCACACTTAGATATACTTTTTGGTAGTAAATGTGGGTCGGACTGGAAGGAGCGAGTGGGACAAGAGACAACTTACTATAAAAAGGGATAAGATTAGGGAGAAATAAGGTAGGGGTTTAGGGAGGGATGTTACCCACTCACACAAGAGTAAGCAAATTGCATTGCTCTAGCAGTGGATACATGCACTTACACTTTTGTAGAAGGTTTACACTCTCAGGACCCGATTCACAAAGGTAAACTTACACTTTTGAGTAAATGTCCAATATTTTGGTATTTGCACCCTAAGAGTTTAATTTTAGTAATAGTAATTTTACGACTCCAGAGACTCCACAGTTGTAAAACTGCTATTAGTTAAATTAAACTTGTAGGTCCCAATTCACAGAGATAAACATAGACGTTTGGTCTAAACTTATACCAAATGTCTAAGTTTATGACTTTGGGAATTCACAAAGGACATTTTCACGAGTACTATATTTATGTTCCCACCTGGGCTGGATCTCCACCTCGAGGGCAGACATATAGAAAGTACTCGTAAATGCCCTTTCTGAATTCCAAAAGTCATAAACTTAGACGTTTGGTCAAAGTTCAGCCCAAACGTCTAACTTTACCTTTGTGAATCGGGCCCACTGTTTGCAAACTTGCACAAAAGTCTAAGTTTACTCTTGCTAATCAGGCCCCGAGTTTGTAAATTCTGAAAGGAGTAACCTTACTCCAAAGTGTAGACATTTTCAAAAGTGTAAGTTACCTTTCCGAATCAGGCCCGTAGTGGTATTAGTTTGTAAATAGTAGGTTTAGTGTTATGTATTTCAATCCATGAAGCCAAGAACACTCATTCTGCTGCATTGGTTAAGGCTGAATCTGATCTCCTTAAAACTGCCAGATCAAATCCGATTAGCATTTTCCCAGAGCCAAGCTAACTTTCCTATCTACCTCGAAGGTGATGAAGTTCACCCCATCATAAAAATAATCTCGTGAGATGGACATGCTGTAGACCCGGCCTTATTAATACGCATTCTTTTGGATACAAAGGGTGGTGGTGATTCATCAACTAAAGAGGGGTCCGGTAACTGATTTACAATCTTATTTCCACTGCTTGCGAGACACCACGGGCTGTTGCCAGTTGTGCTACTGGACTCCTCTGTAGTTATTCATGTGTGCACCTCACCACATTTCAGGGGGCATTGGGGTCAGGGTTATTGACTGATTGGACTATTTTCCTGGCCACCATTCTCAGAAGGTCCATTGGATATGGGAGTGTTCAAGCCTACCCTCATTCCCTTTGAGGTCCCCTAAGAGTTTACCTTGGCATTCTTGGAAAATTGTGACCTTCCTAAAGAATGTTAATTATACAGGTCGTTCTGTGACCCTGTGCCATTTGCTATTTTACTAACTGGCCTATTTGTGCATAAGTTGGTTCATAAAATATGATTACATTCACAATTGAAATTTGCAAACAATTTTTGTAAATACAATCTTAATTAGGGGTCCCGGTATTATGGTATTTATTTTTTTAACATTTCCATCTATATTTATCCATATTTATTTTTGGTCGATTTTATCTGTATTTATCCATATTTATTTTGTGTCTGTATTTATCTGTAAAAATTAATAAAAACGGAAGACAGGGAGCCTTAATCTTAATACATCAGGCCCTTAGTTATGAACGACACACTGTAGGGCATATTTACAAGCCACTATCGCCACAAGAATGTCATTTTACAAGGGTAGATTAAATAGGAGGCAGCGCCAAAATTAGTCGAAACGAGGAGAAAAGCTTTATTTCTCCTCGTTTTTGGTGTTTCCATAGAAACAGCAAAAAACCATTGCTTGTTTATGTACAGGAAGGTGACCTTTCCTGCACATAAACAATCTTTTTTTTTTTAAATTACATTTTGTAACTCTATGTGTGCTGCATTAAGCAGCACACATAGAAGTGTCAAAACACCATTTAACGATTATTTATGTGCCGGAAGAGAGACTTTCCTGCACATAAACAATCATCCCCTAAATGCAGACACCCTTGCACTATGGTGCAAGAGTGCCTGTGTTGGCGCTAGGTTGCTAAATTTAGTGCCAGACGTGGAAAATGCAGGGCTGCACCATATTGTTGTAAACATGGGGGAGCCCTGCGTTTCTGAAGTGGCGGAGCGTGGCGTTAAGCCAAGGAAGCTAAGACCACGTTCTGCCACTTCGTTGTAAATATGCCCCTGTGTTTTTAAAAAAAACAAGGCCATAAGGTATACTTTTTTCTTGCTTGCCAATTGCAACTACATTCTTTCCATTAAACGGAAATACATTTATTTCATAATTGATCTTGCAATTAGTTCTCTGCGACTTACAAAAGATGTGATGTGGCAGCTAGACTCCAGTGGGTGCCTCCCAATGTCCCGTGTAAAATGGGCATCTCATTGAAAAGGTGAGGGTACAGGAAGGAATAAAGAATTTGCTTACTTAAGAGATGACAAAACTTTATTTTGTATATTTTCCGGTTACTGTCTATCAGGAATTCACATAAAGAGGAGATTTAAACAGAGCATGTCCTTGAGGTATTTAGGAAAAAGCTAAAAATTCTACAGATGTTCAGCTCCTATCTGTTCTGTATTTAAGTAGAAATGTTTTACTTTAATGTATTGCAGTGAAGTCTGTAATTGATTGGAACTCGGCAATGTTCCATCTATTATAAATCTGAAACGTTAGCACGCTATTTCATTGTCCTTTGTTGTCTATGGTACTTTCTTTGATGACACTTAAAAGAAAAGGTGGATGAAAGAAAACTAAAGGAGCATGTAAAACCCATGCAATGAAAGAGAAGGCTGTACACACTTTAAAACAAAAATTAAAAAATTAAAAACAGGAAAGGAAAGCAAGCAGGCGGTAGTAGCAAAGTTTGAAAGGAAAACTGTGAAAAGAGGTAGAAATGTGCAGATGAAAAAGTATGAAGGAGCCGGACAAATAGAAGTAAGGGCAGGAAGAAAAAAGAAAGATAAAACCGAAAGTAGATAGCAGAAGCCAGGGACAATAACATAAAATATAAAGTAATAAAAAATAATTGAATAAAACAATAGAATACGAAAGAAAAAATGAAGAGATGGAAGAAGGAAGCAAGATAACAAAGGAAATGAAACAAGCATTAGCAAAGCCAACAGGTTTCGCCTACACGATCTATTGAATTTGTACATTTATTTTAACATATTGCAAAGCAGCGTGGCTGCAATGCAGCACACTTGAAAGTTTTTTAAAAGTGCTATTGCTCTGGCTAAATTTCTGAAATGGGCATGGGTAATCCGTATGCGATTAATTGCAGTTGTGTCCTGAATAGTAAGTATCTATCACTGTTAATTTTGTGAAAAACATGGGGGACGTTTTACTTTATATGAGTTATGTGAAATATTACCCTGTACTGTATGAAAAAAGAAGGCTTTTTAGGATTTTAAGATTTTATGAAATTGTTAAAAATTGATATTCGGCAATAGTCTGTAATAGTTTAATCCTTTCTTAAGCATTTATAGTATTGTTTATATGGATTTTATACTGGAAAACTTTGGATTTTTACGTATGCTTCTATGACTTAATTGTCGAATAAAGCTTTTTTGAACTGGCTATGATGCAGCCAATGTTGCTGAGTCATAGTACTTTTTTTGCTGCTGGTGGAAGGGTGGGGTGGGAGGCATCTACACCCTTTGTGTTGCTTGTTTGTTTACCCCAGGCTCTACGCAGACTAGGAGTCAAGGCGTGGCAAGCCTCTGTTAATTAATTTATTTATTTATTCATGCGTTTTTATATAGCGCGTCCTTCAACCGAAGCTGTCAGAGCGCTTCACAATAGAACCAGTTACATTACATATGGACTTAAGAGTACATGAATTACATATCAGATACAAAACAGGTACATGTGTTTAAACACAAAAAGAAAACGTTACAATGGTGTGTACAAAAGATGTGCAATTTAACCTAACAGAGTAGTTATAATCAGCCAATACTGTCTGGAAGTGAGCATAAAGAATGAAGAAATAGCACAATCATATTATATTGCATAACATTATAATAGCAACAAAATTATAATAAACCATAATACCGGTTAGCCCTTTCCTGTGTCATGATTGTTCACTGCATTGTCCTTTTTTTTGTTATTATGCTCTTCCTGTTTCAACACTGGAGGCTACCCCCATGCAATGGAACCCTTTGTTCTTGTTCATCCTCGATATGGCCACCTCAATCTTTCCATCCTTTGCTCTGGCAGGTCGCAGGCATCGCAGTGAATTTACAAGTATCGTCCATGAGACCTTGCAGTTCTTCCTGCATGGACTCTCCTCCGGCACAAACTCCAGGTTGCGACTCTTCCGGAGACTGAGGCTCTGCCCCAAGGACACACTCCATTCCACTCGACAGATGCTTCCTTTCTTTATTTCCACCTTCCACATAGACAAGAGAGACCAGCTCAAGCATGGCTGTCTCAATCTCCCCCTTTCCCGTTCCGGCAGGTAGCAGGCGTCGATGGGACTGGGGCGACAGCGTCCATGAACCCCGCAGTACGTTTTGGCTTGAATTCCCTACTCTTCCGGGGTGAGCAGGGGCAGTGGTGCTGTCAGTGGTCTGCCGGCACCCAGTGGCATTGGGGGAGGAAGGCAGGAGGGCTCTCCCCATCTCCACATGATCGTATCATCCTCTCCTTCCCTTGCTCCAACTGGACGCAGGAGATGTGGAAGAGGCAGCCCTCGGAATTAGGACCAGCTCCGCCGTGGGTGGGACCCTAGGCAGCATCGGATTGGTAATGCGGGCAGTCGGGCATTGGCCGATGGGCCGGTGCCTACGGGTCACCAGTGGGCCCGTTTTTGTCAACCGGCCCAGAGAGCCTTATTCTCTTCCCCACCAGGCCAATGTGAGAGGGGGGCAGCATGTGAGCAAGGAGGCTCTGAGTGGGTTGCTTTCAGCAGCGTCGCTGGGCCAATATTGTTCTGTCCGCTGCAGACTTTATCTTGGCCTCCCGTGGGGCTGGCGCAGACGCCCAGAAGCAATGTCCCACTCCCCTGCTGTGGGCCATTATCACTTCAGTACCCCAGCTTTTGTTCACCCCTCCCCAAACAGGCCATCACCCTGAGGCTACAGTTGACTGGGCTGGGGAGAGAAAGTGAATGGCCCTGCTGAGGGCCTGTTGGCACCTCGGCTACAGTGTCTTTCAGGTCTTGGTGGTGGTGGGAGGGGGGGGTGTATGTTTGCATTAACCACACAGTGAATCATCTTTCCCAGCTCGGAAAATTGAGATAAGGCAATGTTAGGGTCAGAGCTGCCGAATGTGCAACTATGGAAATAGAAATAGGTTTGAGTCCCAGCCTCACCGCAACATCCTGTGATTGTGGGAAAATTGCTTAATTGCGCAAAGGTCTCAAATAAAAAAGAATTTGATCTTCTGTAATGTAACAGGTGCTAATTAAGTTCTCTTGGCCCCTAGTTAAATCTCCCTGCTTCACCCAGTCTAACACCTACCACCAGAAGATTAACCTGTCGGCCCTGACCAGCGCTCTTCAACAGAGCCGCCCACTGCTTGGCCCGAGCTTTCCGCTGCTGTGCAGCAGTTTGACGCCTGGATCTGCTCGGGGCTTAAGGCCTCTATTAAACAGGGCACTGGCTCAAATAAGCGCTCCACTCCCTCCAAGCCCTGGTTTTCACATGCCCTGAAAGAACTGAAACTTAACTGTAAAAATCTGGAGAGATGTTGGAGACACGCTTATTGCTCTACTGCTAAGGGGGCTCTACGTGCGGCTCAGAGGATATACTATGCTGCCATAAGATCGGCTAAGAGCGAGTACTATGCAGGCAGAATTTCTAGGGCCAATAATAACAGCAAGGAAATCTTTTCCATTGTAAAATGCTTTCTTTCCCCCTGTGCCGAACAACCATCGGTTCCCACTTCCGCAAAATGGTGCGAGGTTCTGTCCTCTTTTTTTATAGATAAAATTGTTGGGGGGTTTCAGGACAGCCTACTGTTATAATTTGAATCATCTCCTTCTTAGCTGCTCAGCCAGAATGAATGTAATGTCTGCGTGGAATGATGGAATGCTTGATGACAGAGAGTGGAATGTGAGTGTACCTGCTTGTGTGTGGAGAATGACAGTTGAAGAGAGCGGGCTGAGCAGCAACCATGCAGCTCCTGGTGGGACCTTCACAAGATTACTTCAATACCTACTTAAGACTTCTATGGAACCAGTAAAAAATAATCAATGAACCTCTTACATGGAAAATACCTCCTGGCTACCTGTGGTCATCTGTAGAATTTACCTTACAACATTTTGGCGACGCTCTGAAGGAAACCCTGCGTGTTTTGGCCACAAGACTAATGAAGGTTAGGAAACCTACATCACTTTGATGAACTTTATCTATACAAGGAACTATTTAAAGCAATGCAACTCAAAGAAAAAAAACATTAAAAAGAATGCCCTCAAGAATCCCACCAATGTCCTCCACCATCTGGACAGCCTGTCCAGGGTGGTACACATTCCTTGTGATTATGATTTTATTCTTTAAAAAGAAAGAATACAGCTTTGACCTGCTTATGTAAAGACTGGCATATTTTCTCATGTGACTATAGGCATGGACATTCTGTGACAGACAAACGCTGTGCAGAAGAGCAGAAAGTTTTATGTTATTTCAACAGAAGACGTACATATTGCTTAGTACTTTTAGAAGGGCACTTTCTTGGACAAGCGGTTAAAGCAATGCTTTGGGTGGACTAAGAACTGAACTGTACGGCACATTTTAACGTTCTTTGTTTGCTGAGGAGTCAAATTCACATGTGTACTGAAGTCGTGCTGTCACAAACATATGGAGAAAAGCCCTATATTTTTTTATTGGGATTTAATTTTGGGCCCCAGCCTTCCTATCCATATGTGGCAGTTCAACAGCTCCAGTTAATTCAAATCACCGCAAGCTCACCTTTGGTGTGCCTCTTTCAAAGCTACACTCCGCACGTAGTCTTTCCACATTCCGGTGTCGGGTGGAGTGGGTGTACTTCTCCTATGACATTTGCTGCTTTGTGAGGCATTAAGGCTAATTACGTTTGGCAGCAGAGTGGTGCCGGGAGCCATCCGGGGCGGCGTCACCGTGCGTACCGCCATTTTGAGTTTGGCGTGCCTGTTTCCTTTAGCACAAATTGTGCTGTATGCCAACCACGTTTACACGTTTGTGACAGTCAATATAGTTATATTATTGACTGAGTCTTCATCCGGTGCCATCTCTAATGCTGCCAGCTCCCCGTCCTCTTCTGGATGCATCTTTATGTCTGTCAGCTTCCGTTTGGTGTCCTCGATCAACTCTTCACTATGGTATGTGACTGTTGTTGGTAATCTCCATGTATACTGAATTTTCAAGCTCACTGAGGATTTACAGAATGGCTGAATTTGCGCTGCAGAGACATTGACATCTGTATTGAAAATTGCCAGAGAGTGCAAGTTTTTCTTCCTTTACTTTAGGTATTTAAAGGACTTATTGATCGGCGTGGGACGTGTCCATCACACTTCGGGTGAGAGAGATCGCTCACCGGTGTTTTTAAAAAAAAGAATGATTTTCTTACATAAATTGTAATATGTAACTGTTTAAGTATTACCATTTAATATGCTTGGAATAGTTTATACAGTAATTTAAATGAAACTGTGATATATTGGCAATTGGCGAGTATTAGAAAATGCACCACAGTATTTATTGCAAGTCATGTGTTATGTACACTGTGTTTTACACTACTCAATTTTTTTCTCATGCTGTAATTGGGTGTTTTGCTTATGTGGTTTGTTTTTAGATTTGGCCAATATAGACATTTTGGGCACTAAGTTTGATCTTTTCTTGTAGGGTAGGTGTTTGTAGGAGCTGGTCTCCATACACTTGTTCATTCCTTCATTGTAGGTGTGCGCACACCTTTTCACTGTTCCTACTCTACACATTCTTTTTTCTGTTGTGCCTAACATTAATGTTACTCTTGCATCACACTTTACGCATGTTTATTTAGCAGTGCGAGTTTTTCTAATTCACTTGCTCTTTTAGTGTTCACACATTAGTTTGTAATGTGCAATCGGTTATTTACATATAAGTTGTGCCTTTATGCAACTATAAGTTGTTCCTTTGTGCCTTGTGCCTTTGAGCGATGGGCTATTTACCCATACTGTTGTGCCTTTGTGCCTTGTGCCCATTTGTGATGGGTTAAGTATCTATACTTTTGAGCCTTTGTGCTTTTATGTGATGGGTTACTTACCTTATACAGTTGTGCCTTTGTGCCATTATGCAATGGGTTATCTAACCTATACTTTGTGCGATGGGTCATCTGCCCCATATAGTTATTGAGTTGTGCAGAGAGTGAGTGACTGGATATTTTTCTTCTCTCTTTTTTCCTTCACTCTCTCAGTCCTGCACTTTTTCCTCTGTGATGTGGCGTGTAGAAACATGGTTGGGTGTTGTACCATTTCAGCCTTTTATTTACGCTACTGCCTTGCACCATTTTACATACATAAAATCTTCCTTCACTCTTATTATTATGTATACTAGAATGTTTTACATGCAATGTTTTACAAGCAACGTTTCATTCATTGCTTTCAATTGTTTGTTTTTCTCCAAGGGAGGGGGATGTGTGCCATCTTGTTACTGTTTACACTGTTTTATCCTTCCCTCATTCTAGTCACTTTCTACTACCTATTCATTTCTTTCTTCCTCACTAATATGAACTGTGTGCATTATTGCAAGTATCATCATTTTTATTTTTTAAGTTGCAATGTTGCAATTATTGTGTTTTATTGCTGTTGAAGGGAAGGGTATATGTTATAACTTGAATCATCATAAAGAGAACAGATTTCCCTCAATGGCCACACAACTCTAATGTAAATATATCTCTAATTTATAGTGTAATATTGGTGACAAATGCACAACAATCTATTTCATTTCTTCAAAAAGTATAAAGTTTATTACATTTTCTCTAAATTATCATTTCTTTTTTGTATAGGAATCTCTTGTCTTATTTTTTCACAAGTAGAAAATTACTTTCTTTTAAAAAGAAGTTTTTTTTAAATAGACATTTTTTGATTCAAACAAAGAAAAAAGAAGAAAAAGAACATGGTAAAATACATACAATACATGACTATATACAAAAAAAATTCTTATACAATACACCCAGATCATTACGCCCCTGGTAATAAACAATCTGTCACAACATTCACACACATTCACACCCTAACTGAATACATCACCACACCCTCTGAAACAAGGAAACTGAATTAAGAATGGCAGAGACACCCTGCCAATATACAGGTCTCAAGGCTTAGTATGGGACCCCGCACTTGGTCGGCGCACGTTTTGGGCCACCTTCTTCAGAACCTCTTCCTGATAAACAACCAAAGTATCCAGGAGACGTTAAAAGAATATATATATAGATTCAGGAAGGGATTCTGTGGTTATATCCTGTACTTATTCTGAGTTTCCTAAGTCAAGCGTCTTCCAATATAACTTTCCCTAAGGAAGATGCTGAAAGGTCATGCTGAATATCTTCACCAAATCAAGTCATTGTATTCTCTTCAACTATTTGAGCAGGCTGGTATTTCCATAATCATGATATCTTCTGTGTAAAACTTCTTTTCCAGTCATTTCTGAGAAAATGCTTACAAATATATTCGAGTGTCTTAATTTCAAAATGAATGCGGGCCGGGGTGTCCTTCTACTTCTTAACCCGATAAGAGATCATATCTGCTAATAACTTTAATCATCTCCTGCTTAGCTGCTCAGCCAGAATGATTGTAAAATGCTTTCTTTCCCCTGTGCCGAACAACCATCGGTTCCCACTTCTGCACAAGGGTGTGAGGTTCTGTCCTCTTTTTTTATAGATAAAATTGTTGGGGGGTTTCAGGACAGCCTACTGTTATAACTTGAAACATCTCCTTCTTAGCTGCTCAGCCAGAATGAATGTAATGCCTGCGTGGAATGTTGGAATGCTTGATGACAGAGAGTGGAATGTGAGTGTGCCTGCTTGTGTGTGGAGAATGACAGTTGAAGAGAGCGGGCTGAGCAGCAACCATGCAGCTCCTGGTGGGACCTTCACAAGATTACTTCAATACCTACTTAAGACTTCTATGGAACCTGTAACAAATATTCAATAAACCTCTTAAATGGAAAATACCTCCTGGCTACCTGTGGTCATTTGTAGAATTGACCTTACAACACCTATGCACCATTTGTCAGGATCAGAGTAACCCGGTTATGACTCCTTCCCGCTCCTCTCCCCCTCCTTCTCATGTTTTTAATGTATTTTCCTCTCCTACTGAGGCAGCTACTTTAGCTGTCCTCAAATCTATGAAGTCTGGGTCCCCCTACCCCTGTCCAGCCCGCGTCTTAGGGGGTGTGGCGGAGGATGTCTGCTCCGAGGTCGTAGAGATTATTAGCCTCTCATTTAGGACTGCTACAGTCCCCGACTGTTGGAAACAGGCCAAACTCCTGCTGCTTCTCAAAAAGTCAGGATTAAACTTGTATGTCCCAGCCAACTATCGCCCTATCTCTTTGCTACCAGTGTTGGCCAAAATATCTGAGAAAATTGCATTTCATCAGCTGGATGCCTTCGTGGAAGACTCCCATGCTCTCCATCCTGCTCAATCCTGGTTTCGTGCTGCCTACAGCATCGAGTCAGCACTAGTGGAAATCTCTGAGGCTATCAGGGAGTGTCTGGACGCTGGCGGCAGAGCGGTTCTGATTATGTTAGACCTCTCTGCCGCTTTCGATATGTTGCCCCATCAGTTGCTGATTTATAGGTTGACATCCTTTGGCATTGCTGGTTCCGCATTAGAATGGCTGACCTCATTCCTGACTAGCCCCCCTATGCCTCTTCGGTCAAGCTGCTCTCTGCCGGTGTACCACAGGGGTCTACATTAAGCCCACTGTTGTTCAACATCTATTTGACACCATGATTTTCTTGGCTGAGAAATTAGGGGCAAAAATAATTGCCTACGCTGACGACACGCAGCTTCTGTTCACTTGGCTGGGCACGGATCTGGACACGTCTTTCGTCCAGGCCTGCCTCTCCTCGGTTTTTACCTGGCTTGCTCTGGCCCAATTAAAATGCAATGAGAATAAATCTGAAATACTTCTTTATGGGCAGTTTCCCCCTAATTTTAGAGAATCCTTATGGCCGCCTGATGCCTCATTTCCCAGTGCTGTGGGGAATCCAGCTAAGAACTTGGGAGTTTGGTTTGGGGAAAACCTAAAATTTTATGAACATATTAAAAAACTCACCTGCGGGTGCTTTGGCACTCTGAAAGCTCTCTGTAGGTTTTTTCCCCTGTTGCCAAGGTCGTCAAAAGAGACAGTGGCAAGATCGCTCATTCTCTTTCGCCTCGACTACGCGAACGCCCTGTTCTCTGGCATTCCTGCCTACCTTACCAACCGCCTTCAAATAATTCAAAACCCGGCTGCCAGACTCCTCTTTAACATCTCACGTCAGTCCAGTGTCCGTCAAAACTTGCGCAGTCTACATTGGCTCCCTGTTGCACAAAGGGTTGTATTTAAATCCCTTAATTTTGCTCACAGAGCCATCCACGGTCAAGGGCCGACGTACTTGAGGAAGTGCTTCGCCTGGTATTTACCTACTCGTACACTATTGTCATCCTCCCAACATCTGCTGGCTGTTCCCCGTTTTAAACATTCCCGCCTTGGTGGCCAGTCTATCATTGTTAAGGCGGCCATCGCCTGGAACACTCTTTCCCAGCCGCTACGCGCTACCCAGGATTTCAATCTTTCTAAAAAAGCACTTAAAACCCACCTTTTTAAACTGTCATTGTAATTATTCCAGTTCCCTCCTGCCTAACTGCATTTCTAAGCGCCAGGATACTCCTGAGTAATTGAGCGCGCTACAAAACCACTAATAACATACCATAACAGGTGCTCACTAAATTACGACCTTTGGACGATTTTAAGCTACATAAAACTACAATTAAAAAAACATAACCTTTTCTTTGCAAATTTTTTAAGAATCTTGAAAGGCTGGAACTTAATAATGAGAGAGGATTCTTTATTCAATAATGAAAAAGTCTGTATTCCTTCTTAACATGGCTTTTCTACCTTTATTTAGTTTTAACTACCAGTCACACATCATTAAAGAAGCTTTAGACCACATTTTGAACTGCTGCTTTCACCTTACATTTACTGTTCAAACTTTTAAAGTACATATCGATGGGGGAGAAAACAACCTCTTTAGGTGATTTTCATCATTTTCCTACTGGCACACGAATTAAAATACTGGTAATGCTGGTTAAAAAAACAATCAGCCATATCCGGAGTTGTGGCCTTTTGGTTACTTTATTTCATCTCTCCCGCTCCACCAAAATGTAGTGCTTCTAGTAGTTTCGGGCTTTATGATCTTTAAAATACATAATTTATCAAACATTTCTCTAAAAAATGAACCCAAATAGATTAGCCAAATGCTGTTTCGTGAAAGGGCTTGATCCAGGAATGTGGGCCACTTTTTTGGGAGTGCCCAGGCCGAATTGTGATCCCAATACGACCCTGCAGGATTTGCACCAACAGGGATCCCTGGCTCATGGAGTCTTACCGGGTTCCTTACTTGTTGCTGGTTTCAGCACGGTTCTGCGATTTTCATTGCATCACAACGGCCATAAGGGGTCCCAATATCGATTCATTTGGAAACCGATGCGCGGGCGTCTAGATGGTGGGGGGCTTTTCCCAGACTTTACGCCACATGGGGATCTCTACACCAGGAATCCGGGACAGGTGCTCCTAACCATCGGCCATCTTACACCTGAGAGTTCAATTGTTCAAATCAAATTAAGCAAATTCCCACACAATTCAAAATGTGTCATTAAGCTGTTGGACTTCCCTCTAAGTAAAAAAGCTAAGGACTAGTAATGCTGGTGCTTTAGGCTACCCTTGAACTGCCTACAGCCATTTCTGGACTGGCAGTACTAGGCACCGGACATTTCCCCAGGAGGCTGGAAGGCTAGGGGGCAGGTTTGTTATTGATGGGACGATGTTGTTACTGGGGACCAATTTTGCAGCAGTGTTGCAAAATCAGCTCCAGTAACAAAGTCTGCTGGCCACCTCTCACTCCGTCACTTTCCAGCCTCCCATGGGTATGGCATTACGTTAGGACCAGCTTGAATGAAACAGATAACTGCGCAGCTCAGTTGCAGACCTTTTGTTTCCACAAAGACTGCCATTGTGGAAATAAAAGACAACAACAGCACATCTGCGGGGCCTGTCACGTTGTGCTTGGAAAAGCACAACATGTATTTTTAGCATGGCGGCGGGCGGTGCTTTCAGCACCACCCGACACAATGTTAAAAATACGGGGTGTGCTGCCACTGTGGCGGGCGCATCCTAATTGCCCCCACGGGACCCCCGCCCTTATGGCGGGCGGTCCCTTTTAGCTGCCCGCCATCCTAATGATGCCCTAAGTAAGTAAGAGTTGTTGTGAATGTTTGAAGAGTGAAGACACCTTTTAATTGGCATTAGTAAAAGCATTAGGGGTGGGAGTATTGAGTAACCAATGGCCTCATCTATCTGTGATTTCAACTCCGCTTTGAAAGTTTTAACCACATGGCTGCTGCCGAGGATCCCTCTGTCGTGCTGAGAGCCTTTGAATCCCATGGTTCATGACGAGCTGAGCTTGACATGAGCACAGGAGCACTGTACTGCATGACGAGCTGAGTTCTTCATGAGCATGGAAGGGGTTGAGGAGAAGACTAAAAGTCAGATCAGATCACCTGGTGTTGAGCTAAAAAGTGAAAGACGGGTAAAAGGAAGAAGGACGGGCGAGATTTAATATTTATGACTGACAGAGAGAAGGATATGTGTGATGCAAGCATGCAAATTGCAAAGGTGGCTGATAGTAAAGAATCTGATGCATGGTTGGTTGAAAGCCTGAAAAAAATCCTGCAAATGTTAAAGCCCAAGCAAGTGGGAGGATAGATACATACCACAAATGTTATGTACTGTGCGTTATAGTGCTACCATGCCACTATGTGTATAATTAATTGTCTTTCTGTTTTTCTAAGAGTATATTTTACAATTGTCTTGTTTTTCTTTTTGATATACAGCTACTCCTTCCAATCCTGATCGGAAGGAGTTGGCCGCCAAGGCACGGTGCCACAAGCTGGAGGCAATCCAGTGAGAATATCGGTGGCTGGTGGTCTTGGAAGAGGAGGTTGCAGCACTTGAAGCTTCCTTCAGTGCCCCGGGCCCCAGCCACCGCCCTCCAGCGGTACAGCGCAACCGTCTGGCTGCGGCCCGCCGCCGCATTTCCATCTCTGGTGGCCCCCCCCCCACTGTGGCTGCAACTGCCTCGCTCTAAAGCGCTGCGTCGCCCGACTAGAGGAGCAAGTGCGTGTCCTCCTATCCCGCTGCACATAGAGTCCCTGTCTATTGCTCCTTTTTTAATTCTCGTTTTGGTGGGTGGAAATTGGGCTTTGGGGTTTTGGACATTTGGACTTTCTCGTTACGGACATTGGTTGGGGTTAGGGAGGGGGGTGGGTTAGCTTTTGTGTTTTTTTTTACATAGTTTATTTTTGTTAGGGTTATATTAAATCTATATTTCTACTTTACATGCAATGTTGTTAATGTTTTGTAGGTGGGGTTACTGTTATACATCAAACTGTTTCCTTGCTGGTGCAGGTTCGCCCATAGCCAGTGTTTGATTTAAATAATTGGCTGACTGTGTAAGAAAAAAACAGCTAGATGCAACACCCCTCACTGATTCAGTTGTCCTACTAGTACTTTCAGTCTCTCTTTTCTAGTCTATCCATTCTTTATCTGGACTCAAAGGGGTGTGTGAATTCATTGAAAACATGGCCATTATTAATTAAGCCTCCCCAAACTTCTCTTACCTTTGCTTGATGTTTAACTTAGGCACAGCGATGGCTGCATGGTGATGATCATTTCATTTGTCTAACATGCCATGATTGGGGTGGTGGTGGTAGTAGTAGTAGACCCTGGCAGGGCAGCAGCATTTGCAAAAAAAAGAAAATGAGACAGTCAGTCGCCTTTGAGAGACTGTTCGAGGAGTAGTAGAATGAAGTACAGTACAGAACTTACCGAGCAACAATAATATGCAAAAATATTTTGCAACAAAAGATAATGGTGGTGGGGATTGCCTACTAGACAGAGTTACAAACTATAGTTGTGTCGAGTCACTTGACGAGGCCTACAGTGTAACAGTTAGTGCTGTGTATGAGGATGACAACAAATCCAATCAATGCCGGAAATTAAGGCAGAAGTATATGTTCCTTTGTTAAATAAAAATCACCTCTAAAATATACTTCTCATGGGTGGGCAAGCAGAAGAAGATCATCGCTCTGACTTGAAATTGAAGTACTCATTAATGAGGACAAGGGGAACCCATTTAATCACTCGGGACCATGGGTGGCAAGTATTTATCAAAACAACAAAAGGTCCTGAGCAAACAAGAATAAGGAAAAATTGATATATATAGAACACAATGGAACTCTATATAGTCTCAAAATTCCATGACCAGCCGGCCACGGAATATTTATTGATTCAAGTTTTTTGGATTATCAAAGTTACAGCAATTAACCCAAGCAATAAGGGTTAAGTAGGGGCACAGTCCTGTGCCATCCAAAAAAGGGGGGAGGGCAAGAGGGTAAGGGTAAGTGGGGAAAGTTATCAGGCAAACAAGGTGAGCTGACAGGTCACTGGCATTTAGTATACATTTAGCAGTGTATCCTGAAGTCATTCATACACAGAATAGTATTTAAGTGAGTACATGTATGAATTACTTTAAGGTCGACGTTTCGATCCCTAGCTCAGATAAAACGGGATCATCATCAGGACAAGAAATTAATATTGCCTGGACATAATTATTAATAACACCTGTTTTGAAAGGAAAAATTGAAAAGGAAGAAAAACAAAGGTACACATAGTCATTGTTTGTATGGTCAGCGCTCACTGTGTAACAGTAGACATTTCATTCGGAAACGCAGTGGTCAGTGTTGCCATAAGGCGTGTCTTTTCTGTGCTGAATCTCAGGAATTCATGCAATTTCTGGGATCTGTCATACGTGATGGGGGTGTTAGTGATGGGACACACTGGGGTTGTGAGTCAAGGTGATAAGGGAATTTAAGTGAACCGTGAGTGGGTGAGGTTTGTGTTGGTAGAAAAAGGGGGGGGGGGGGTTTGGGGGGACTATCAGGGCGCATACTGATTGTGGGCCGCTGGCACCTACCGAGTTGGTGAGCCGGGAGGGTATTGACTTCAATTCAGATGGCCCTCTTGGCGGGGGTGCGCAAGCCAACGTGATTCTGCAGAGAATAATTGGAATTACTACCCGCCTGTGAACTTGGAGGCAAAAGGGAACTTGATGTTAAATGAGCTCGGGTACCTTAATAGGTTCACTGTACTTCAAAACGAGGTTGGGTTGAAGTTTTGCCGAAGCGCTGGTTAAGGATTAGTGGCACGCCCCAATCTGGAATTAAAAAGTAGTGTCATTTTTCTAGGGACAAGCACATTTGGGGTGTTGGTTGAACTTGATGTTAAATGAGCCCGGGTACCTTAATAGGTTCACTGTACATCAAAACGAGGTTGGGTTGAAGTTTTGTCGAAGCGCTGGTTAAGGATTAATGGCACGCCCCAGTCTGGAATTAAAAAGTAGTGTCATTTTTTAGGGACACGCACATTTGGGGTGCTGGTTGGAGTGTGGAAGAGGGTTACCTTCAGGGTTTGTTAATAAGGTTCCAGGTCTTGGGAATACTTAATTTATGAGCGTCTATGCCTCTTCAGTTGTTTGCTGTTAAGCAAATCAGAAAAAACGATGATTAAATTACTTAATATTTACTATTCACATCAAGGCATATAGAATACGATTCATTTACCAAGGTTTCGAGTGCCAAAACCTAGGGTGGCATGGGTTCTAGGCAGTATACACGTTAGCTGGCAGATGCCTCTCAATCGAGCTTGACAGTGTGGCCAATCTATATGGAGGAAAATACGGGGATGAGGTGGGGGAGGTAGAGGGTGCCGGTGAGTCGCGTTATATTACCGGATGCATGCAACGCGGATGCGTTGTCCTCACGTGTCTTCCACAGGCGAGGAAGTACAGCCAGGCAGTTAACTGGTCCGCTGAGGGCGAAAGTTAAATTGGAAGTTAGGTTCGGGCGTTGTACAGGACGTGCCTGTTCTGGACGAGTAAAAGGGCGGCGCGCTTACCTAAGGGAGACAATC
The DNA here is from genome assembly GCF_964263255.1 of Lissotriton vulgaris. Lineage (NCBI taxonomy): Eukaryota > Metazoa > Chordata > Amphibia > Caudata > Salamandridae > Lissotriton > Lissotriton vulgaris. The sequence continues at coordinate 285,202 of NW_028251687.1, forward strand.
GTTCTCCCGGAGTGCCGGTCAATGAGGCTGCTCACAATGGAACCCTTCCGTCTGCTTGTGAGGCGTCCTGCTTATTGGCTGAGAATACGATCACGTGGTAAGGGAGGGTGAGCCGTGATTGGCTAGTGCAAGGGCACGTGACGAGGGTGGCCGCCGGTCATGGTGGCTTCAATGCAAAACGGGGCGGACATATTGGACTGGTTAAAAATGTTATTGTTGGAAGATTGCCATTACGTGCATAAGTTATGTAGTTACTGAGAGTGAAAAAAGGACCGGGGATCAGTGAGGGATAGATATGAACGGTGCCGGAAAGGTGCTTGCAACATGCATATCATTTTGGAAACATTGGTTAAAACAGTATTTAAGTTACATCCAGTGTAAACAGTTCATGAGTGAAGTTGTACTTAAACTGATCTGCGCAGTAAATTGTCTTTTCAGAGTATCAGCAGTTCTGGGCCAGAGTCAAATAGTTCAAGGTGGTTAACTGGCTTAAAGCAGGGTTGTCCAGTCCTCACTTCTGTTTAACCCCGTGTGGATGGTGTCGAATTGTATGATTGTCTTAAGTTCCTCCCGATTCAGGAGTTGAGCCAAGTTACCCCCTCTTGGTGGGAGTTTCACTGTCTTCAACACTGTCCACTTGATATCATCCACGGTGTGTTTCAATTCTGCGTAGTGCTCAACGAGCGGTGCGTTTGGGGTCCCACAGCGTATCCGGCTTCTGTGCTGGCCAATGCGAGTTTTTACTTTCTGAGTAGTCTGGCCAACGTACATTTTCGGACAAGGGCAAAGGATGGCATAAATGACATTATTGCTATTGCAATTCGTGAAGCTTTTCATGGTCAATGTCACATTGTTATGGCTAAAATTGCGTGTCTCAATAGTAAATTCACACATCGTGCAACTGCCACACTTAACGTGCCCTAGGATAGGAGGGAGGCCCCAGTTGGTTTCAATTGTAGTGGATGGGGTAGAGGCTGGTAAAGCTGCTCTTATCAGATGGTCTCTCAGATTTTTGCTTTTCTTAAAAGCAAACACAGGTCTCTCTAAATTAATAGGTCCTGCATTCAGGGTGGGCCAGTGTTTTAGAATAGATTGCCGGATTTTATTGGAGACAGGAGAAAAGGTGGTTACGCACGCTATCCGTTCGGGTTTATCCCTTATTTTTGGTGTCAGAAGGGCTTCACGGGGGCAGTACCAAGCCCTTTTGGTCGCTGTTTTGATCAATCGCTTCGGGTAGCCACGTGCTCTCAATTTGCTTGAAAGCACGTTTGCCTCCCTGAAGTAGTCTTCTTTAACTGAGCAATTTCTCCTGATTCGTAGAAACTGGGAGTAGGGTAGGGAGTCTTTTAATGCCCTGGGATGGTTACTTTGATAGCTCAACAGTGTGTTGCGTTCCGTAGGTTTGCGGAAAAGGCGTGTTAGTAGCTCATTGTCATGATGAAAGATGGTCAGGTCTAAGAAGGCTATCTGGTTCTTATCATGAGTCAGAGTGAAATTTAAGCCATCACAGTTGTTGTTAAGCCAGTGATTAAAAGACTGGAGTGATGGTATGTCCTGATTCCATATAAGGAAGATATCATCTATGTACCGACGCCATAAGCAAATCCCATTATGGAAGGGATTGCTTTCTGTTAGGATGTTACTAGTTTCCAAGGCATCCATGAACAGAATGGCCAGGTTGGGGGCAAAAATAGCCCCCATGGATGTGCCTTTCACTTGCTGGTAGTAGGTATAAGATAAAAATAAGGGATAAACCCGAACGGATAGCGTGCGTAACCACCTTTTCTCCTGTCTCCAATAAAATCCGGCAATCTATTCTAAAACACTGGCCCACCCTGAATGCAGGACCTATTAATTTAGAGAGACCTGTGTTTGCTTTTAAGAAAAGCAAAAATCTGAGAGACCATCTGATAAGAGCAGCTTTACCAGCCTCTACCCCATCCACTACAATTGAAACCAACTGGGGCCTCCCTCCTATCCTAGGGCACGTTAAGTGTGGCAGTTGCACGATGTGTGAATTTACTATTGAGACACGCAATTTTAGCCATAACAATGTGACATTGACCATGAAAAGCTTCACGAATTGCAATAGCAATAATGTCATTTATGCCATCCTTTGCCCTTGTCCGAAAATGTACGTTGGCCAGACTACTCAGAAAGTAAAAACTCGCATTGGCCAGCACAGAAGCCGGATACGCTGTGGGACCCCAAACGCACCGCTCGTTGAGCACTACGCAGAATTGAAACACACCGTGGATGATATCAAGTGGACAGTGTTGAAGACAGTGAAACTCCCACCAAGAGGGGGTAACTTGGCTCAACTCCTGAATCGGGAGGAACTTAAGACAATCATACAATTCGACACCATCCACACGGGGTTAAACAGAAGTGAGGACTGGACAACCCTGCTTTAAGCCAGTTAACCACCTTGAACTATTTGACTCTGGCCCAGAACTGCTGATACTCTGAAAAGACAATTTACTGCGCAGATCAGTTTAAGTACAACTTCACTCATGAACTGTTTACACTGGATGTAACTTAAATACTGTTTTAACCAATGTTTCCAAAATGATATGCATGTTGCAAGCACCTTTCCGGCACCGTTCATATCTATCCCTCACTGATCCCCGGTCCTTTTTTCACTCTCAGTAACTACATAACTTATGCACGTAATGGCAATCTTCCAACAATAACATTTTTAACCAGTCCAATATGTCCGCCCCGTTTTGCATTGAAGCCACCATGACCGGCGGCCACCCTCGTCACGTGCCCTTGCACTAGCCAATCACGGCTCACCCTCCCTTACCACGTGATCGTATTCTCAGCCAATAAGCAGGACGCCTCACAAGCAGACGGAAGGGTTCCATTGTGAGCAGCCTCATTGACCGGCACTCCGGGAGAACGATTGTCTCCCTTAGGTAAGCGCGCCGCCCTTTTACTCGTCCAGAACAGGCACGTCCTGTACAACGCCCGAACCTAACTTCCAATTTAACTTTCGCCCTCAGCGGACCAGTTAACTGCCTGGCCGTACTTCCTCGCCTGTGGAAGACACGTGAGGACAACGCATCCGCGTTGCATGCATCCGGTAATATAACGCGACTCACCGGCACCCTCTACCTCCCCCACCTCATCCCCGATGTAACTGTTATTTTCCTCCATATAGATTGGCCACACTGTCAAGCTCGATTGAGAGGCATCTGCCAGCTAACGTGTATACTGCCTAGAACCCATGCCACCCTAGGTTTTGGCACTCGAAACCTTGGTAAATGAATCGTATTCTATATGCCTTGATGTGAATAGTAAATATTAAGTAATTTAATCATCGTTTTTTCTGATTTGCTTAACAGCAAACAACTGAAGAGGCATAGACACTCATAAATTAAGTATTCCCAAGACCTGGAACCTTATTAACAAACCCTGAAGGTAACCCTCTTCCACACTCCAACCAGCACCCCAAATGTGCGTGTCCCTAAAAAATGACACTACTTTTTAATTCCAGACTGGGGCGTGCCATTAATCCTTAACCAGCGCTTCGACAAAACTTCAACCCAACCTCGTTTTGATGTACAGTGAACCTATTAAGGTACCCGGGCTCATTTAACATCAAGTTCAACCAACACCCCAAATGTGCTTGTCCCTAGAAAAATGACACTACTTTTTAATTCCAGATTGGGGCGTGCCACTAATCCTTAACCAGCGCTTCGGCAAAACTTCAACCCAACCTCGTTTTGAAGTACAGTGAACCTATTAAGGTACCCGAGCTCATTTAACATCAAGTTCCCTTTTGCCTCCAAGTTCACAGGCGGGTAGTAATTCCAATTATTCTCTGCAGAATCACGTTGGCTTGCGCACCCCCGCCAAGAGGGCCATCTGAATTGAAGTCAATACCCTCCCGGCTCACCAACTCGGTAGGTGCCAGCGGCCCACAATCAGTATGCGCCCTGATAGTCCCCCCAAAACCCCCCCCCCCTTTTTCTACCAACACAAACCTCACCCACTCACGGTTCACTTAAATTCCCTTATCACCTTGACTCACAACCCCAGTGTGTCCCATCACTAACACCCCCATCACGTATGACAGATCCCAGAAATTGCATGAATTCCTGAGATTCAGCACAGAAAAGACACGCCTTATGGCAACACTGACCACTGCGTTTCCGAATGAAATGTCTACTGTTACACAGTGAGCGCTGACCATACAAACAATGACTATGTGTACCTTTGTTTTTCTTCCTTTTCAATTTTTCCTTTCAAAACAGGTGTTATTAATAATTATGTCCAGGCAATATTAATTTCTTGTCCTGATGATGATCCCGTTTTATCTGAGCTAGGGATCGAAACGTCGACCTTAAAGTAATTCATACATGTACTCACTTAAATACTATTCTGTGTATGAATGACTTCAGGATACACTGCTAAATGTATACTAAATGCCAGTGACCTGTCAGCTCACCTTGTTTGCCTGATAACTTTCCCCACTTACCCTTACCCTCTTGCCCTCCCCCCTTTTTTGGATGGCACAGGACTGTGCCCCTACTTAACCCTTATTAGGTGGGTTAATTGCTGTAACTTTGATAATCCAAAAAACTTGAATCAATAAATATTCCGTGGCCGGCTGGTCATGGAATTTTGAGACTATATAGAGTTCCATTGTGTTCTATATATATCAATTTTTCCTTATTCTTGTTTGCTCAGGACCTTTTGTTGTTTTGAAATTGAAGTACAGTTGCTTTCGCCACATCCGCCCCAGCAAGCGTGTGATTAATTATTGGTGTACATTTAATGTATATTTCCAAAACAAGACCTAGACCGACCAGGCATAGAAAATTCAATATATCGGTGGTGTACCATCAACTGCAAAAACTTTTTGCACAATACTCCTCTCTTTTAATTGTTGAGGTAGGAGGTACAACCAAAATATGCCATCCAATAAAAACAACTGCCCAAACCCTTGAAGAACTATAAACAGTTGTGAGACAACAAATAACACACACTTATGTGTCTAGATAGAAAAATGAAGAAGTTAGAAAAAGTGTGTGTGTGAGCGAGATGGCACCTCACGGGCGAACCACCAATGAGAACCTGGCAGGTACTCACCAGGATTGCCCTGATCTCATCATTGGCGCCATAAAGCTCTAAAGAAAGATAAGTGTCCACAAAATAAACAAATCAGTGTTTGTGAGGGAATGCAGTGTGTGGGACAAAACAAACAACCACAATACGTGAGAACGAACAAGTACGTAAAAGGCCACAAGCAACACAGAACTTATCTTTATTCTGTTTCTTTCGTGTTGGTCATGGGATATAAAAAGGTGAGGATGGCTAATCCCTATCTAGCCATGCTCCACTTGCCGACTGTTTTATTGCCACTTCCATCTCGGGCAATTTCTTCAGGGCGTCACAAATTTTTGAGCCACTGTATGAGGACACACATTGTATTCACAACCTCAAACAATCACCTGGGCTCATACCAGTCGCGAGGTCCAAACCAAAATTGGTTTCAAGGTGACTCCAGCTGTAAGTCACTCTTCTTTCTGCAATTTTGAGGTGATACGCGGGAAATCAGCGTTCTCTCAGCACTCGCGAACCGTACATTTAATTTAGTCACACCTCAATAACTCACACAGCCCGGGGGAAGAGGGTTAGGGTTTGGTAAATGGATGGGAAGGGGGGCTTTGGTGAAAGGTTTGAAAATGAAAAACAGACAGTACGCATGGAAAAACACCAAACAACTAACTCTGTAGACTACCACATCCATATCAATATGTTAAGGGATAAAAAGGAAATGCATGCATGATGATGATTGAAGGAGACCCGAATTACATACACTTCTTGTTCAGTTGTTCCGGGCTTAATACTTTTACAGATAGCAAATACAAATGTTAAATATTGGTAGGGATGAATCAGAAACAGAGAGCAGACCTAATGATAATAACAACAACAAGAAGAAAACACTGTTGTAAAGACTGTAGACAAAAAAATGAATCAAATTATTTAAAAGATGATGCAAGTTGATACTGTTACTGTGTTATCCTGGTCATAAATGTAGACTGGATTTGCATCTCAGCATTCTTCTTGGTACTCCTCTCGTCCATCAATCTTGGGTGTCGCCAGTCGCCACTGCCTGCCTGGAAAAAGTGGATTTATTGTTAAGGTAAGTGTGCATTGTAATGTTTTCCCAAGTATAGGGCAAGGCCCGGCCTGTAATTGTAGATGGAAAAATAAAAGGGATATTGAGAAACAAAGTTGAAAGAAATGCACAAGTTATGGTGTAGTGCAACAAGAACACTTTCCGAGGTGGCATGTATGCATCATTTCTACTCTAGTCTGTTTCCAGCATTGACCTTCAACAACAACAGGACAGAGCAGGCCCACAGTAACGGTACGTCTCTTAGCATATCCTCCGTTTAGTGTAATTTTTTTTAAAGAGTTGGACAAAGCACATATCCAAACATAGAAATTTTACAATTTAAGTTTGTAAATCAATGCACCGCAGTCATCCCACCGCTACACTCGACTCCACTTCTACACAGACATTTGGGTCTGCTGTGGTTGTTGTTGACGTGTTTACCTTTTATGCCACTCATGAAACATCCTCTTGATTTTTTATTATTCCATCAATCATCTCCGATACTTGTACTGACTGACTATGAAGATCGGCCTGCAGTAGAAGTAAAATTTTGTTATTACACAACAAGAGTAGAAATATTATTGACTTGCGTCACTCTTTAGTGTGTACAGTAAAACTACAAGTACACTTTGACTACACTTCATGCACAGCAAACAAACAACAAAAACACAAACACCAATCGCTCAGAGTCAGGTGTCCAATGCATGACATTCATTTTCATTACCTGTTCCTTGTCATCTTAAATTAACGGGCTGTCTTTTTCGCCATCATCATCATGGACGGTGCTGTTGTCATACTCAGTGTGCAGATTGAGTCTCGTTCCTGTATTCAATCAAAAGCAATGTATCAAGCTTCAGTAGAAGTATAAATTTCTTATTAAAAATATTTGCAAGAAGGGGAAAATTGCCTTGAGTTGCGTTTAGTGTGTACTGTAGAAAGATGTTTAGTGAACAGTGACATAACTTCATGCACAACAAAGAACAAAAACAAAAACTCTAATCGCAACACCCCTCACTGATTCAGTTGTCCTACTAGTACTTTCAGTCTCTCTTTTCTAGTCTATCCATTCTTTATCTGGACTCAAAGGGGTGTGTGAATTCATTGAAAACATGGCCATTATTAATTAAGCCTCCCCCAAACTTCTCTTACCTTTGCTTGATGTTTAACTTAGGCACAGCGATGGCTGCATGGTGATGATCATTTCATTTTTCTAACATGCCATGATTGGGGTGGTGGTGGTAGTAGTAGTAGACCCTGGCAGGGCAGCAGCATTTGCAAAAAAAAGAAAATGAGACAGTCAGTCGCCTTTGAGAGACTGTTCGAGGAGTAGTAGAATGAAGTACAGTACAGAACTTACCGAGCAACAATAATATGCAAAAATATTTTGCAACAAAAGATAATGGTGGTGGGGATTGCCTACTAGACAGAGTTACAAACTATAGTTGTGTCGAGTCACTTGACGAGGCCTACAGTGTAACAGTTAGTGCTGTGTATGAGGATGACAACAAATCCAATCAATGCCGGAAATTAAGGCAGAAGTATATGTTCCTTTGTTAAATAAAAATCACCTCTAAAATATACTTCTCATGGGTGGGCAAGCAGAAGAAGATCATCGCTCTGACTTGAAATTGAAGTACAGTTGCTTTCGCCACATCCGCCCCAGCAAGCGTGTGATTAATTATTGGTGTACATTTAATGTATATTTCCAAAACAAGACCTAGACCGACCAGGCATAGAAAATTCAATATATCGGTGGTGTACCATCAATTGCAAAAACATTTTGCAAAATACTCCTCTCTTTTAATTGTTGAGGTAGGAGGTACAACCAAAATATGCGATCCAATAAAAACAACTGCCCAAACCCTTGAAGAACTATAAACAGTTGTGAGACAACAAATAACACACACTTATGTGTCTAGATAGAAAAATGAAGAAGTTAGAAAAAGTGTGTGTGTGAGCGAGATGGCACCTCACGGGCGAACCACCGATGAGAACCTGGCAGGTACTCACCAGGATTGCCCTGATCTCATCATTGGCGCCATAAAGCTCTAAAGAAAGATAAGTGTCCACAAAATAAACAAATCAGTGTTTGTGAGGGAATGCAGTGTGTGGGACAAAACAAACAACCACAATACGTGAGAACGAACAAGTACGTAAAAGGCCACAAGCAACACAGAACTTATCTTTATTCTGTTTCTTTCGTGTTGGTCATGGGATATAAAAAGGTGAGGATGGCTAATCCCTATCTAGCCATGCTCCACTTGCCGACTGTTTTATTGCCACTTCCATCTCGGGCAATTTCTTCAGGGCGTCACAAATTTTTGAGCCACTGTATGAGGACACACATTGTATTCACAACCTCAAACAATCACCTGGGCTCATACCAGTCGCGAGGTCCAAACCAAAATTGGTTTCAAGGTGACTCCAGCTGTAAGTCACTCTTCTTTCTGCAATTTTGAGGTGATACGCGGGAAATCAGCGTTCTCTCAGCACTCGCGAACCGTACATTTAATTTAGTCACACCTCAATAACTCACACAGCCCGGGGGAAGAGGGTTAGGGTTTGGTAAATGGATGGGAAGGGGGGCTTTGGTGAAAGGTTTGAAAATGAAAAACAGACAGTACGCATGGAAAAACACCAAACAACTAACTCTGTAGACTACCACATCCATATCAATATGTTAAGGGATAAAAAGGAAATGCATGCATGATGATGATTGAAGGAGACCCGAATTACATACACTTCTTGTTCAGTTGTTCCAGGCTTAATACTTTTACAGATAGCAAATAAAAATGTTAAATATTGGTAGGGATGAATCAGAAACAGAGAGCAGACCTAATGATAATAACAACAACAAGAAGAAAACACTGTTGTAAAGACTGTAGACAAAAAAATGAATCAAATTATTTAAAAGATGATGCAAGTTGATACTGTTACTGTGTTATCCTGGTCATAAATGTAGACTGGATTTGCATCTCAGCATTCTTCTTGGTACTCCCCTCGTCCATCAATCTTGGGTGTCGCCAGTCGCCACTGCCTGCCTGGAAAAAGTGGATTTATTGTTAAGGTAAGTGTGCATTGTAATGTTTTCCCAAGTATAGGGCAAGGCCCGGCCTGTAATTGTAGATGGAAAAATAAAAGGGATATTGAGAAACAAAGTTCAAAGAAATGCACAAGTTATGGTGGAGTGCAACAAGAACACTTTCCGAGGTGGCATGTATGCATCATTTCTACTCTAGTCTGTTTCCAGCATTGACCTTCAACAACAACAGGACAGAGCAGGCCCACAGTAACGGCACGTCTCTTAGCATATCCTCCGTTTAGTGTAATTTTTTTTAAAGAGTTGGACAAAGCACATATCCAAACATAGAAATTTTACAATTTAAGTTTGTAAATCAATGCACCGCAGTCATCCCACCGCTACACTCGACTCCACTTCTACACAGACATTTGGGTCCGCTGTGGTTGTTGTTGACGTGTTTACCTTTTATGCCACTCATGAAACATCCTCTTGATTTTTTATTATTCCATCAATCATCTCCGATACTTGTACTGACTGACTATGAAGATCGGCCTGCAGTAGAAGTAAAATTTTGTTATTACACAACAAGAGTAGAAATATTATTGACTTGCGTCACTCTTTAGTGTGTACAGTAAAACTACAAGTACACTTTGACTACACTTCATGCACAGCAAACAAACAACAAAAACACAAACACCAATCGCTCAGAGTCAGGTGTCCAATGCATGACATTCATTTTCATTACCTGTTCCTTGTCATCTTAAATTAACGGGCTGTCTTTTTCGCCATCATCATCATGGACGGTGCTGTTGTCATACTCAGTGTGCAGATTGAGTCTCGTTCCTGTATTCAATCAAAAGCAATGTATCAAGCTTCAGTAGAAGTATAAATTTCTTATTAAAAATATTTGCAAGAAGGGGAAAATTGCCTTGAGTTGCGTTTAGTGTGTACTGTAGAAAGATGTTTAGTGCACAGTGACATAACTTCATGCACAACAAAGAACAAAAACACAAACACTAATCGCTCAGAGTCAGGTGTCCAATGCATGACATTCATTTTCATCACCTGTTCCTTCTCATCTTAAGTTAACGGGCCGTCTTTTTCGACATCATCATCATGGACGGTGCTGTTGTCATACTCAGTGTGCAGATTGAGTCCCCTTTCTGTATTCATTCAAAAGCAATGCATCCAGCTTCAGTAGAAGTACACATTTATTATTAAATAAATATTTGCAAGAAGAGGAAAATTGCCTTGAGGTACGTAGTGTGTACTGTTGAAAGATGATTATCGCGCAATGACATAACTTCATGCACAACAAACAACAAAAAAATCACTCAGTCTGCAACTCAGCGTCAAATGCATGGCATCAATTGTTACCTGTTCCATCTCATTTTCAGTTAATGAGCAGTCTCTCTCTGCTCTGAAAGGAGGATAGCTATAGTAGTCATCATGTTCCACTTCTTTTGGCGGGACTAGGAAAGTTTTTATTTTTTCTTCTATTTTACATCATCCAATCATCAGGAGAGCAATGGATTAAGGGAGATTCAGTATGATCTAGCAGAGGATTCAGTATGATGTATCAGAGGAGCTGGATTCGGAGGACTGTAATGTGAAATGAAGACACCTGAAACTTGTATATTGAAATAAGAAGAGTAGAAGACGGTGGTAATGGATTTGTTGTGATTCAAAGTTTGTAACCAGAACCACAGACATACAAATAAAGGAAAATAAGGGAGGAAGACAGTAAGTGCAAGCCTAATTGTCAGGGAAGTATAGCTCGTCCTCAAACTCTGGGGGTTCAGCCAGTAGTTGGTAATCATGTGACACACTACTCCATCACCTGAGCCTCTGCCCTCATCTTCCTCCCTTGCTTCATGTATTGTGTAATTCGGTGGTATGAAGTGCGGATTGATTTTGATCATTGTTAACCTCTCCATGTTTTTGGGCGAGAGACTGGTCCTTCTCACTGTTACAATGGAAACAGCAGCACTGAAAACACGTTTGGAAGACACACTTGCGACAGAGCAAGCCAGATAGCTTATCGCCAGCCTGCTGAGCAGTGGCCATTCAGCCCTTTTCCTATACCAATACTGCAATGGGTTTTGATCAATGTACACCTCTGTTGGGTCGTCTAGCAAGGCCTGGACCATCTGCTCAGTATTCAGGGGTGCTGCTTCTAACCTTTCTGGCTCTTTTCTCTGTGCATCAGCACTGTGCTTATTAATGCCTAACTGTAAATACCAATCGTGTAACGATTCTACTGGGCCTAATGATCCAGTTATTGTTGCTGTTGTCAGTAGTGATGGTGAGTGTTGTGGGCCAAATGCACTGCCTCGGAAGTTGCACTTGATGCCGCATGCCCTGCTGCAGTACTTCTTGTGGGTTGATCTAGCTGGCCTATAATTAGCAGCCGTTCATTTTCCAACTTACTCGCTGCCTCTGCTATCCAAGTTTTGTAGTGGGCAACATCCATCTCTGAAAAAAGAAGGAATGTCTTCAGTCCCAATTTTGCCAGTGGATCCAGAATTGTGGCAGAAATGTAATGATCTTGTGACAAAATCTTATTGTGCACCCTTGTATTTTCAGCTAAGCGACTGGCTAAGCTCTCCGCCAAGTCCTAGGCTTCCTTTTTTTCCTCTACACCTTTGTATGATTCAGACACCTTCTTCAGCTGATGCTCTTGCATTTGCAATAATGGGATAGCTTGGCCCATTGTACAGTCCTCCGTGAAGACCTCAATAGGATAAAGCATCTCAGTCAGGCATTTAACTAGGCACCATTGGTCCATCTGAAGAGTCATGCCTTTCACAGTAGCATCCAGTCTTCGCATGACATATTCATTGAGTGGCCTGTACTGCTCAAACAGACGATCAAGCATGCAATACGTTGAGTTCCAGCGTGTTGCCACCACCTGGATGAGTGCTTTGACTGGCATGTTATATTCACATTGAATGATCCTAGGCTGCTTCCGAGCTTTAAAAGAATGGTTGAAATGAGTGCATGTTCTTCGGCAGATTGGTGACTATGGGTTCTTTTTTCAGAAAGTCTTGGACTATAATGTTTATGCAGTGCGCCTAACACGGAACCCTGAAATAGGAACCAAGGTCCAAGGCCTTAGGTACATTACTGCCATTATCTGTGGCAACAAAACCAATACTAAGCCCATTTGGGCGCAGCCATTCAAAAAACTTGCTGCAAAACTCTTCAAAAATGTTTACAGAGTATGAGATTTCTCCATGGCGAACATGGCTACAGTTGCATGTTTTCGAGTAGCTTTAAAAATCTCAGCTGTGTAAACAACACCTTGTTCAGATAGCTTATCTCTAACCCCCGCAAAAGAGACCCAGGGTGCAGTGATGCACATGCAATCTGCGGCTTGGCAACTGGTCCACATGCCTGTTGTCAGGTTGATATTGTGAACAGCACTCTGCTGCAAAGCTTGTCCAACCAATTCCAGCACATCATGATGTAGTGCCGGAACAGCAATTCTTGCGAAATAGGACTGGCTGGGAACCTTCCATTTAGGGCAGATGGCTGACACAAATTCAAGGAAACTCACTGTGAGAAGTTGGCCTGGTATATGATGCTCACTAGTTCTAGTGATCACCTTGTACCATGCCAAGCAACCCTTATGATGTTGGTTGTAAGTCAACCTTATAGACCAGCTATCCTAGTAGCCTGGACAACGCAGTCTTAGGCTAAACTCTGTAAAGGCATGTGAAGCAACCTGTTTTACCATACACAATCCCCTTGAATACCAAATGAAAGGACACCACACAGATATATATTGAAAATATATATATATATATTTATTTACTACAAATATCTTCTATACTCTTTATGAGCACAGAAGCATATGCGTTAAAACAAAACACAGTTTAAATACACAAAAGTTGCACAATATGGATGAGCCCAAGGGGCCACCTAAACCATATACTAAAATAGTGGTATAAGAACCACCTAGCTGAAAGGAAGTAGGCCTAGGGCCTTGGGAATCGCTGGAGCTGTTCGGGACTAGCAGTGACTAAGTCGGGAAAGGCCCGCGGGACTCAGGTGCAGTGCTGAAAGTGCACGCATATACCAATGTAATGTCAATGGTGCGTAAAAGTTACAAAGTTAGTGTTTAAGGATCCTCCCGATGGACCTAGAAGGACAAAACTTTAGACCTAGGCACTAGAGGTGTGTACTAGTGTAGGAACGCCGGCGTTGCTGAGTTACCTCACCCACCGGAAGCGGGTGCACAGGTGCGAAGTAGTGTCGGGTTTCGTCACGCAGGTCGATGGTGCTTGGAGCTGAAGATGCTGCAGGCGTCGAGACGGGAAGAGTTCTGGTGGATCCAAGGGTGGATCTGAAGTGGTGAAGACCTGAAAGCAGAGGGGACAATGTTCAAAGTCACTAGCCAGTGACAACCGTGGAACCAGGAGGGAACCAAGTGATGTCGGGTGCAAACAGGCGATGAGGTGAAGATTGTCTCTGCAGCCACGTGGACACGAAGAGATCAAGGACATCCAGGCATTGGTCACGAGCTGTCCCACAAAGGTTCTAGCTGTTAGCGGTGTCTGCTTCTTGATCGGAGCAAACAGGCCTTGGCTAATGCAAGCCACGCAGGAAACAATGCAAGCTTCTCACTCGGACCAGCAAGGTCAGAGCGGGTGCTCCTTTTTACAGGAGCGAGGGCAAGTCTGGAGCAACCAGACCCGCAGTGTTGATTTTGGATTTTGTCACCAAGATAGCTGCTAGCCACGTGGCAAGTGGCCGGGATGGCGTGTGAAGTGGCAAGATGCAAAAGGGCCCCACGCAGATCGTGGAGATGCTGGGGGGCTGATCTTCGAGGAAAATGCTGCTCGGTAGTGAGGCTTCTCAAAACCTGGAGCACAGCATCAAGGGTGCCTTGAGTGCTGTGCAGTCAGCATCTCTGGGGTCTTTCAAGATGTCCAGTCCCACGTCTCTTGGTGCCTCCACGGGTCCCTTCTTTGCAGGGACTGTGGATCGGGCTGTGAGAAGTCTGGGAGTCTGGGTCTGGTTGGGCTCTAGGCTCAGGCTCTGGCAGGAGGCGGCAGCAAAGCAGATGTCAAGTTGCTGGATGGTGCCTGTGTTCACAGGGTGGCCACTCCTAGGCCACAAGGGAGATGCTCTTCAGTCTTCTGTGCAGCAGAATGTCGAAGTCCAGTTGTCTTCTTAGTTTCAAGTTGATTCAGGATGATCTGAGGTGCTATGGCACTGCTCCCACTCTTATTCCCAATCTGAGGGGTGGATCACCTGCTAGGTCCCTCCTCTGGGTGGGACCAGCAAGGGGGGCGGTTACACCCCCTTTCCTTTGTCCAGCTCTGCGCCAGGACTGGGGCTGGAAAGCCCCAGCACCGGTTTGGACTGGCTTATGCACAAGGACACCTTGTGGGCCCCGGGCATGTCTGATTCTATTCAGCCCTGTCCTACCCAATACACAAAATCCTGTCTGGGGTGGTGCTCGCACCTCCCAAGGCAGGAAACCCTTTGTCCAAGCCTCCCTCGCTGGAAGGACTCCCAGCAGTAGGAGGTCAGACGTGTGTCTGTGGTGGCAGCATCCATTTTGTGATGCTGAGGCTCGAGTTTAACTTTAACCGGGGTTCAGGTTATGTACATGTTGTGTCCCTCTAGAAAGGTGGAATGCTATCCCCGTCAACAGAACTGTCGAGGAGATAGTATTCCAAATCGTATGACACCTTACTCGACATGTTTTGATAAAGCCAAACCAAAGTTAGCATATAACCGCGAGGATTATAATGCACTTAAGAGTATATGGTATGGCAATATCCCGGAACAGGTAAGGGAGTTGTTCCCGACAGCTGCAGACAGGCTCAGCTCATGCTAGAGCACCATCTCACATAAAACCAAGCACTCTGCCTTTAGGATTGTTAAGGCCTGCCATAGGAGTGACTTATAGGTTACTATGTGTCCAGTTAGGTTAGATATAGAGATACTATATCTAAGTAAGAGGTGATTACACCAACTTACCCCAGCTGAGTGATCAGCCAGTTGTGTCAAATATGGAGGCCAGGCCAGGGGTGGCACAATACATGCTGCAGCCCCTGGTAGGCCTTGGCTACACCTATGCCCTGGGTACCTGTGGTACACTGTTACAGGGGCCTATAAGGTGAACCAGTTCCAATTGTGTATGCACCTAAGGTACATGGAGTCCATTTTAAGGAGAGAGCAATTAGCCTGGGGCCCTGAATAGCAGGATCCCAGGCCAACTAAGTCAAAAACCAGCTAAACACCAGGCAAACATTTTGGGGGTAACCATAGTCAGATATCCACCTTCCTACACCCACCCCTTCGACAAATGAAAAAGGGAGAAGGTCCAGTGCTAACATTTTAGCTAGCTTCGCATTGTACAACAGTGCCGTTGAGTGGTTGCGTTGGAACTGCCCCTCGAACCTAAGCATGCTCTCAATGATGGGCTGGATTACTTTCCTTTGTGGTGCTGTTGTTTTCATTAACCCACTTAGGCTCAACGATGCAGTCTGTACCATTACAGTACTCGGTCGCCTTGGTGTCTCAGGCTGACTCTGAGTATGGCTCTTACTGCGGTGCCACTCAGATCTTACTGAGGAGGATGTGGGCGGTACCACTGAGACAGGGCTAGAAATACCTCCCTCTTCTTCACCTTCCACCGCAATAATATCATCCCCTGATTCTTCATGCCCAACTTCAATGGGTTGAGTTTGTTTACTTTGTTTTAAGTGAAGTAGGTGATTCTCCCACACGATAGTGTGGTGTATTCTGAGATGACTTGCTTGGCCTCCGGTACCATAGTTTGTACCAAGCTTACAGCACCGAACACCTGTGTGACAAATTGAGCATATAGCAACGTTCTCCTCCTTGGTGCTAACAGAAAAGAAGTCCCAAACTGGGGAGGAGAACTTTCTGGCACTGCTGGATGTGCCAATTTCAATACCAGATGAACTGGAGGGTGTGCTTGGAATGTGACTCTGTGCAGCTACACTGTGACTTTTACTACCACTACCTACTGAGATGGTTGAGATTGATGTAGTAGGTCCCTGCCGGGCCTTTGAAAATATGGCAGCTGGAGGTCGTGGTGGTGTAACTTGTGTTGGTGGTATCCGTGCTACATCCCGCTCAGTAGCAGCCTTTCTGGATAGGGTGAGAATGTTGGTCTCAATCCCTTTGGGGCAGGAGTGATGTGCGTGATGACTGCCTCATCTTCATCAACATCATCCCCCTCTTCTAAATCTACCTCCATAACTCTAAGTCTTTCTGGAACCTTCCTTTTCAGAAGCATTGTCTTGTGGCGAGCATCACTTTCAGACTAAGCTGGTGGCTGCCAAGTGGCATCACGATCATCAGAAGCGGAGCTTGAAGCAGAAGATGATGGACTAAGCCTCCTTTTCCTTGCTGGTGGTCTGGAAGACAGATCTTCCGAAACAGTGGTTTGCTCCACTTTGTCTACAGGAAGCTCGATTTCATGAAATGCCCCTACTTCAGAGCAACAACTACTATAGTGGGCTGTTCTTGCGGCTGATGCTGTTCTTGCGGCTGCTGCTGTTGTTCTTGCGGCTGCTGCTGTTGTTCTTGCAGCTGCTGCTGTTGTTCTAGCGGCTGCTGCTGTTGTTGCGGCTGCACACTTATCTGCTGAATTGCCTGCGTTGATTGTGTACTACTTTGCGATAATGACACTTCAACATCGCTGCTCGTTAGTAGACTGGCTACCTCTGTGACACTCAAGGGCTTGGGCCTAGGTTGGTGGGGTTGGACCGCTGGTGCGGAGGTACTGCTCCCAGCTTGGTTCCCGGATAACACTTCTGCAGGCATAACTTTTTTGGTCCCAAAAATAAACATTGGCCGGCACACCAGTCATGGTTAATGGCACTTCCTTTTTGTGTTCCTTCTTCTCACCGGCAACTTTCTTGGTACTGGACCTGGTACCTTTCTTTGGGGCCATCTTCTTCAGATGTCAAGCAGGACGCAGATGCACAACAAGTTGTGGTCACACGTGGATGTGATGCGCAGCAGGACTTCTGTCTGGCTGGCAGTACAACATGTGATGATGATGACACCTCCTCCTCTGGCTTTTTGTGCACCTAAAAGCAAATAAGCCAGGAGAGAAACATCAGTGAAATGTTGCATTTGTTGTTGTGGTTCAGTTACTACTGTACTAGTGCAAACAAAAGATATAGTCTAGCCATTTCTGAGACTTTGTCAACAAGGGCTATGTTATATTACTGTGTACACACACTACACTCTCAGGAAGGATAGGAAAGAGAATAAGAACCACCAAAATAAAAATGTAATGGAAGTTGGGTGGACCCTATTTGTCATTAAATTATTTGAGCATCAACTCATTCATGGAGCTGCTGCAGGCAAAGGGGGTGGATGGATGGAAGCAGTAAGCCAATAGGAAAACCATGCAGGCCTATATGGCAAATGCAGGACACTAATAACTCCCACCAGCCACATGGGCAGGCCCAACACCAGGAAGCCCACCCCAAAACAACACACTTCCCAACTCAATCCAATGCCATCCATGTCCTAAATGATGTCTAAATTCAACAGACCACACAGAAACACTTGATTAATATAGCTGTGGCTACCTGCTCTGAGCCTACTGGATAAAAGCAGGCCTGTTGGCAGACAAGGCCAGACAAGCTTAAGGCCTAGGCTTCAAAATGGCCACCAGCCAAATGGCCAGGCCCCGCAACAGAAAGCCCACCCCCAAAAAACACACTTCCCAACTCAATCCAATGCCATCCATGCCCTAAATGATGTCTAAATTCCACAGACCACACAGAAACACGTGATTAATAAAGATGTGGCTACCTGCTCTGAGCCTACTGGATGAAAGCAGGCCTGTTGGCAGACAAGGCCAGACAAGCTTGCAGGCCTAGGCTTCAAAATGGCCACCAGCCACATGGCCAGGCCCATTAACAGAAAGCCCACCTGATGAAAAGCAGCGTGACTCCCAAGACTTTCAACGCCGCTTGGTGCAAACCACCTCTAATTCACCTTAAGATTTAGTGATCAAAATAACGAGGCAGGAGCTGGGAACTGGAAGGCAAAGAACAGGTTTATTTCTTTAGAGGAGAGTACATCATATCAGACACCGGGGCTATCGTCAGGAGGTGCATCTCTATGGTATGGCCTTTTATATGCTTTTTCGTCAGTTTATTACATGGTCAAACATTCCTGGCATCAGTTTATTGCATAGTCAAACATCCTTGGAATCCCCGCCTCAAGCAGTTCCCACACAAACTCAGCAGCAATCGTCCCTCCACCCAGATCTAACTGATGATCGCTATCTTGCAGCTGGACATTCCAACAGGATCTAAAAGTATATGGGATCGGTCAGACCTAAGGGTTTGTGTCTTTGATTAGATCAGGCCCCTTTGTTGGTGAAACAAGCCCTGCCATGTGCGGTTAATAAACTATGTCCACTGGGGTTGGTTAGTGCCTGAGACCGGATTGAGTGGCCAGGTGCAGGGAAGTGACTCCGGGGCATTGTCATGCTGACAAGGTTTTACAACCCTGGTACATGTGTTCAGGCTTGGTCAGAGCACGGGGGGATGGTAGGGAGGTCGGGGTGATTCACAGGTGACCAGCAGAGTATGAAATGGCCGTGATGTCTAAAAGGGTTGCTGCTTACGCGGACATAAAGGCCCTCACTAAGCAAGATGGCGCCGGCAATGTTCATAATTGTTGTTTTATTTTCCACAGTCCTCCCTTTGAACATAGTCTAGCCAGCTTGCTAGTCTATATCAATGTCCATAATGTCCTGTATCTCTCCATCGTTTATTACTCTCATCTTTGTGAGCTCAGTGTCCGTAGTCTTAGGGTGCAAGGAGTTCAGGCAAATAGAACACAAAAGTGGTATACAATGTATCCCCAAACAACAACCACATAATATTAATATTGGAACCAAGAGGATCATCATTATTTTCCAGCCCCATTCTTTCAAAATGCCCCAAAACCAGCTTCCAAGTGTCCAAGTTTCTGACTCCTGATGGATTTCTGACGCCAGCCTGTGGAGGTGTTCAATTGCCTTGAAAACAGAGGGTGAGTTGTCAGGGACGTAAGTACAGCAACTGGCTCCGATGATGCGGCATGCTCCTCCATGATCCGCTAGTATCACATCTAGAACTATGCGGTTCTGTAAAGCCACCAGGCGGACCACCTGAAGCTCAGCTGTGTTGTTGGTGAGGATGCTAGCAGTGACGTTCAAGGCTGTTTCAACTGCTTGAGTTAGGTGTCGGATGGCTCGGCTGTTTGCTATCGGACCCCATAGAGGGACGAGTCCTTTTGCTGCATCGAGAAAATGTGATGTGGCGGAGTCTGTTTGTTCTGTGTCTTTGGAACGCCTTTCTCTGTGCTGGTCTACATGTGCTGTGTAAGTTGGAGCCAGAACAAAAGCAATGTAGCACGTGCCCCCCCCCCCAGCCTTTTGAGAGCCAGGTGTAGGCTTTGGTACCACAGATGAAGTACATGTTGGATGATGCAACAACTGAAGGGGGGTCGGCAGTGTTCAGAGTCTTCGTTATTTGGCAAGAGCTGTGACCCACAATCTTAGTCCCATGGCCGTCGATGCAGACAAGGCCTGAGACGTTCACCACAGATAGGGCCACTGTCAGAGTTGCGGCAGTTCATTTCTTTAGATAGGAAAAGGTAGGTCTGACTGGGTTGTTGTACACTTGCATTTCAACTCGTTCTTTGGAGGGAATGTTCATTGGAAAGGTTGCATTCGAAGTCAGAGGGCAGAAGGGAGCAGATGTTCTTCCCGTTTTGTTCAGCCAGAACTTATTGTAAAATTGTTTGATTGTCCCATCGGATGTGGCATTGTCTTTGTAGCTCTCTTGCAGGAGCATTAACCAGGCGAGGCAAGATCCATGAACAGAAAAGGGTGAAGTGATGAAAGGATTGGAATGTTCAGTGGCATGAGGTAGCAACCCATAGATCCAACAGTTTGTGGCATTTGCGGCAAGATTGTGCTGGTGCAATAATTGTACGAAAGAGTTATTCTAGAATTCTTTGCGTCGTTCTCGGAGGCGTGGTGACAGTGACACCAGATAGTGTTCTTTCTTGGTGGTGGGTTGCATGGTGGGTGACATTGTCCTGTAAGCAGGAGCACTCTCTTCAACGATTCAGACTGTGACCATCAGCAAGAGGTAGGTGAGAGATGCTGCCACGAGGGTTATTGTCTTTGTACTGTGCAATTTGGCAAGTTTGGAGTCGTCGCGGTGGTTCTTCAGTCGTCCAGGTTCTTCCATCACCTTCAAGAGGCTCGACGACTGGCAGGACCACATCCTTTCGTCTAGTGTTTCTCCTGGTAGCATTTGTAGTGTTAGCTACCGTTCTGAGACTTTTGATTCAGTTAGTGGCCTGCTTGTCGGAGTACTCTCCTTTCGTAGATCTCAAATTGTATCCTTTCTTGGATGGTACCGTGGGGTTGGGAAACTCTGCCAGTTCAAGTGTCTCTGTCTGTGGGTAGCAACTCAGGGCTGGTCGGTCTTTTGTCAGGAGCTCTTCTTGGCTGTTCACTTCTTCGGGGGCCGTCAGTGTCGGAGATATCTTCTTACAGTGGTGCGCATCAAGCCAGTTTCTTTTTCCTTCCACTCGCAGGGCAGTTCGGGTGGTGATAAAGACTTGCCAGGGGCCCGTCCACCTGGGTTCCAGACTCTTCAACCTCTGAAAATTTTGCGTCAGCACGAAGTCCCCCGGCTTGATATCGTGTCCTGGGCCCCTGGACACGTCTGGTATGGCTTGCTGCACCTGTTGGTGGATAAGTGTTAGTTCGTTCATTAATTTGTACAAATAGTCGGACATTAGTAGGTCCGGGACATCATTAATGTAGGTTGGCTTTGGTGCCGCCCAAATGTTCATAGGCCTGCCGAAGACTACTTCGTAAGGGGTCAGTCGGTGTTTGGTTGGGGTGGAGCGCATTGACAGCAATGCCAGTGGGAGGGCGTCGGGCCATTTCAACCCAATCGTGGCGACTACTTTTGCTAGCTTCAGTTTTAGCGTGGCGTTGTGTCTCTCTATCAGGCCCGCTGATTGGGGGTGGAAAACGGCATGGAACTTTTGCTTTAACTCCAAAACTTTCAGTATGTTTTGTATAACGTCTGCTACGAAGTGGGGACCATTGTCGCTCCATGAAATTCTACAAAGGCCATATCGGTGGAAGGACTCTTTCAGTAATGCAATTTGTCCAGAGCACACAATGTACATGAGTAGACTGGTTTGTCTTAGAATAACGATAGTAGGGATAGACCGGACACAGCGTGTAGTCTTTCAAGGGTTTTTATTCAACCACAGTATTCCCCACTTGGGAATCACTGTAAATACAAATCAAGCCTTGCGTGTTCCCTTATGCGTTCCCTGAGAGGTCTGATGGAACTGCCCACATATCTGCTTTTGCATGCACATTCAATTTTGTACACTGTGAATTTTGTATCACAATTGATATTTGTGTTGATGGTGTGTCTTTTTGATCTGTGGTCAGTAAAGGACTTGATTCCATGGTGTGCCCATCTGCACATCGAGCACATTCCACATTTGTAGAATCCTTTAGATTTTTGGGTTAACCAATCCTCTGATCTTATGCCTTTGGGCACGGTCAGACTTAGTCTGTTTTTCAAGTTGCGACCTCTGCGGAAGGTTATTTGTGGATGGGCTCCTATCAAGGGGCCTTATTTATGAAGGACTTGCGCCGCCGGTGCGTCACTTTTTCCCATGTTAAAAGTGACGCACCGGCGGCGCAAGTCCTTCATAAATAAGGCCCAAGGTGGTTAAGGTTTTGTCAGCACTTAGGATCCCCCAGTGTTTGTTGAAGCTTTTACGTTTCACTGGACTGAGTTCATTGAAGTCTGTAATGAGTCTTACAGGTTGTTGTTGTTCCAACCTAGGAACTTTGGGCATTAAGGTTGACTCCCTCCTAATCTTTCTGATTCGTTTGTCTGCTTTTGAAATGATCTGAGGTCTATAACCTCTTTTCATAAACCTGGACTGCATTTCCATCACGCAGGTTTCAAATTCTTGTTGTTCACTGCAGTTTCTTCTGGCTCTGATAAATTCCCCATATGGGATTCCGTTGATCTGATGGATGGGATGTGAACTATTGCTGTGGAGGACTGCATTACATGCTGTGGTTTTGCGGAAAACCACAGCATGTAAACCTGCGTGATGGAAATGCAGTCCAGGTTTATGAAAAGAGGTTATAAACCTCAGATCATTTCAAAAGCAGACAAACGAATCAGAAAGATTAGGAGGGAGTCAACCTTAATGCCCAAAGTTCCTAGGTTGGAACAACAACAACCTGTAAGACTCATTACAGACTTCAATGAACTCAGTCCAGTGAAACGTAAAAGCTTCAACAAACACTGGGGGATCCTAAGTGATGACAAAACCTTAACCACCTTGATAGGAGCCCATCCACAAATAACCTTCCGTAGAGGTCGCAACTTGAAAAACAGACTAAGTCCGACCGTGCCCAAAGGCATAAGATCAGAGGATTGGTTAACCCAAAAATCTAAAGGATTCTACAAATGTGGAATGTGCTCGATGTGCAGATGGGCACACCAAGGAATCAAGTCCTTTACTGACCACAGATCAAAAAGACACACCATCAGCACAAATATCAATTGTGATACAAAATTCACAGTGTACATTATTGAATGTGCATGCAAAAGCAGATATGTGGGCAGTTCCATCAGACCTCTCAGGGAACGCATAAGGGAACACGCAAGGCTTGATTTGTATTTACAGTGATTCCCAAGTGGGGAATACTGTGGTTGAATAAAAACCCTTGAAAGACTACACGCTGTGTCCGGTCTATCCATACTATCGTTATTCTAAGACAAACCAGTCTACTCATATACATTGTGTGCTCTGGACAAATTGCATAAACCTAAAGAGAAGGAGGTCCTCTGTCCTTCTTCCTTCACAGAGGTTAAGGTTTTTCCTCTGACCAAGAAGCACCTACTAAAATACTCTTACCAAGAATCCATTAGATCATTACCTACCGTAACAAGTTGTGCGCCATTTTTCTGAACACTTAAAAAACCATTTCGCTGATCTCTAACCAGTTTGACTCAGAAAGGCAGCCACTATGGTCTCTAACGTACTAACTATTTCATTTAAAAATGGATAGGGACAAGATTGCTTCGGATCTGTTCGAAAATCTTTCTAAAGGTACTCACCCCACTACATCAAATACCAGTGGAAATCAACAAAAAAGTAGCAGCCTGAAAGAAAAATTTCTGAAGTTAGAAAGACTCAAAAAAACTGAAAATTCGCGCTGGTGGGACGGTGCAACTCTGAAACAGTACCTGAAAGTTCAGAGAATACCGAGAGGTCTTCGATCACAGACTTTCCCAACCTTTGACAATCTGGATGACGACCTCCTAGCCAAATGGGAGGAATCAGTAACTATGAATTCTACAAATCTGATGAGAATCCTAATAGAAAATGCAGATCGTAAAGTGACTCAATTGCAGGCGGAAATTGCAGAACTAGAAAAAGAGATAGAAGCTCTCAATCTCAAGGATGCGACTGAAAAAAACTATAAAATCCATGAAGACATCCTGAAAAAACATCAAAATGATATAAAAGATCGTAAATCAAGACAAATACGTAGAGATGAAGCAGACTATCGTGAGGGCAGAGTGTTCACTTTTGCCAAAAAATATGATCAACAATTCCAGAAACCAACCAACAACCAACAAGCTACCAAATCCAGTGCCTCCAACATCTCTTCAAGCAATACCTCCCTAAGCAGCGCCCCAGAAACCGAGAGTGAAGCAGAAGAGATCACAAATGGTAACCAAGACCAAAGATCCATGCCATCGACATCAGGTACCACCAATACTTTTTCTCGGGAAATCAGGACAATGAGAAGAACATACCAAACAAGAACCACCAAAACATACGCAAAACCCGCAGAGGCCAGAGGGGAGGACAAAGACGACTACAGAGAGAGACTGAGGTCCGGCAACAAGAAGTGAGCACTGAAACTGTACAAGATGTACAGGTGATTAATCTCTCATCCATAAACCTGGACAAACACATGATTTCCTTATTGAGTAAGGGATTGAGCTTCAATCCTGCAGAACAAGGGGACCCCTGCAGGATGAAAGTGGATCTCTTTAAATTCATCAGAGGCCTCAAACTTAAAAAACATTTCTGGGACACACCCACAGTGATTACCCCCAGCACAGTGAGCCAAGTTGATACATATACTAATCCCATCAGTATACAGAAGGTCCTGGCCTCCCACCTACTATTATCCATCATTGACTTTGATGATCCCCCAAATTCCTTCAATGATTTGCAAACTGACCTTGAACTTAAAACAGACAATACCGTAGACAGTGGCCTGAAAAACAAATCAAAATGGACACCCACATTGCCGAGTGGCAATACCATCGACATATTCTATAAATTGGTTCTAGATGATATCCGTAAATATGAGACCAGATCTAGAAATAGCAGACACACAAAAAAAGATAATCTAACCAGAGATTAAAGAATTGCGCTAAAGGCATTGAGTGAAGACCAGGATCTAATTATTCGTGAAGCCGATAAAGGTGGGAATGTAGTGGTCTTGAATATAACCGACTACAATGCAGAAATACTGACTCAACTTTCAGATAACACATGCTATGAAGCAATAGCCAGTAACCCCATGGGTCCTCTGATGATACTAATCAACAACCACCTAAGGGACTGGAGGGATGCGGGCCTTATAAATGATGTTGAATATCTGTACCTAAAGGTGACACACCCAACCTACCCTTGGTTATATACTCTTCCCAAGATCCACAAACCTGCTGCTTTTCCATCAGGGAGACCAATAGTCTCTGGGATTGGGGGTCCTACCGAAAGACTCTCACAATATGTGGACAAATTCCTTAATCCTTTGGTAAAAAACCTGCCATCGTATTTACAAGACATCAAACATATTCTCAGTATTTTAGCAGATATCACATGGCAACCTGGACTATTAATGGCGACCTTGGATGTGGTATCATTATATACCTCCATTGAGCCAGATATGGGTTTAGCAGCAGTCACCAGAGCATTAAACACCAGACCTATTACACTGCTTGAACATACCAAAATGTTGGTGACAATGATGGACATCATACTGAACCAAAACTTTTTCCTTTTTGATAAAAGATGGTATAAACAGATAAGGGGTGTAGCCATGGGCTCAAGGTTCTCCCCTTCTTTTGCGAACCTCTACATGGGTGCTCTAGAGGCAGAAATGATCTGGAGCATAAAAGGGACAAAATGGATTGATAATATAGTGTACTGGGGTCGCTATATAGATGATTGTCTCCTAATATGGTCAGGATCAGAAGAAACACTTGGGAATTTCTGTGCATATCTGAACACCAATGACATGAATATGCGATTCACTTCACATATAAGCGCAACAAAGGTAACTTTCCTTGACATAGAACTATACGTCAAGAATGATACACTCCACAGTAAACTTTTCCGCAAAACCGCAGCATGTAATGCAGTCCTCCACAGCAATAGTTCACATCCCATCCATCAGATCAACGGAATCCCATATGGGGAATTTATCAGAGCCAGAAGAAACAGCAGTGAACAACATGAATTTGAAACCTGCGTGATGGAAATGCAGTCCAGGTTTATGAAAAGAGGTTATAAACCTCAGATCATTTCAAAAGCAGACAAACGAATGAGAAAGATATGCAGGGAGTCAACCATAATGCCCAAAGTTCCTAGGTTGGAACAACAACAACCTGTAAGACTCATTACAGACTTCATTGAACTCAGTCCAGTGATACGTAAAAGCTTCAACAAACACTGGGGGATCCTAAGTGCTGACAAAACCTTAACCACCTTGATAGGAGCCCATCCACAAATAACCTTCCTCAGAGGTCGCAACTTGAAAAACAGACTAAGTCCGACCGTGCCCAAAGGCATAAGATCAGAGGATTGGTTAACCCAGAAATATAAAGGATTCTACAAATGTGGAATGTGCTCGATGTGCATATGGGCACACCATGGAATCAAGTCCTTTACTGACCACAGATCAAAAAGACACACCATCAACACAAATATCAATTGTGGTACAAAATTCACAGTGTACATTATTGAATGTGCATGCAAAAGCAGATATGTAGGCAGTTCCATCAGACCTCTCAGGGAACGCATAAGGGAACACGCAAGGCTTGATTTGTATTTACAGTGATTCCCAAGTGGGGAATACTGTGGTTGAATAAAAACCCTTAAAAGACTACACGCTGTGTCCGGTCTATCCCTACTATCGTTATTCTAAGACAAACCAGTCTACTCATATACATTGTGTGCTCTGGACAAATTGCATAAACCTAAAGAGAAGGAGGTCCTCTGTCCTTCTTCCTTCACAGAGGTTAAGGTTTTTCCTCTGACCAAGAAGCACCTACTAAAATACTCTTACCAAGAATCCATTAGATCATTACCTACCGTAACAAGTTGTGCGCCATTTTTCTGAACACTTAAAAAACCATTTCGCTGATCTCTAACCAGTTTGACTCAGAAAGGCAGCCACTATGGTCTCTACCGTACTAACTATTTCATTTAAAAATGGATAGGGATAAGATTGCTTCGGATCTGTTCGAAAATCTTTCTAAAGGTACTCACCGCACTACATCAAATACCAGTGGAAATCAACAAAAAAGTAGCAGCCTGAAAGAAAATTTTTTGAAGTTAGAAAGACTCAAAAAAACAGAAAATTCGCACTGGTGGGACGGTGCAACTCTGAAACAGTACCTGAGAGTTCAGAGAATACCGAGAGGTCTTCGATCACAGACTTTCCCAACCTTTGACAATCTGGATGACGACCTCCTAGCCAAATGGGAGGAATCAGTAACTATGAATTCTACAAATCTGATGAGAATCCTAATAGAAAATGCGGATCGTAAAGTGACTCAATTGCAGGCGGAAATTGCAGAACTAGAAAAAGAGATAGAAGCTCTCAATCTCAAGGATGCGACTGAAAAAAGCTATAAAATCCTTGAAGACATCCTGAAAAAATATCAAAATGACATAAAAGATCGTAAATCAAGACAAATACGTAGAGATGAAGCAGACTATCGTGAGGGCAGAGTGTTCACTTTTGCCAAAAAATATGATCAACAATTCCAGAAACCAACCAACAACCAATAAGCTACCAAATCCAGTGCCTCCAACATCTCTTCAAGCAATACCTCCCTAAGCAGCGCCCCAGAAACCGAGAGTGAAGCAGAAGAGATCACAAATGGTATCCAAGACAAAAGATCCATGCCATCGACATCAGGTACCACCAATACTTTTTCTCGGGTAATCAGGACAATGAGAAGAACCAAACAAGAACCACCAAAACATACGCAAAACCCGCAGAGGCCAGAGGGGAGGACAAAGACGACTACAGAGAGTGACTGAGGTCCGGCAACAAGAAGTGAGCACTGAAACTGTACAAGATGTACAGGTGATTAATCTCTCATCCATAAACCTGGACAAACACATGATTTCCTTATTGAGTAAGGGATTGAGCTTCAATCCTGCAGAACAAGGGGACCCCTGCAGGATGAAAGTGGATCTCTTTAAATTCATCAGAGGCCTCAAACTTAAAATACATTTCTGGGACACACCCACAGTGAGTACCCCCAGCACAGTGAGCCAAGTTGATACATCTACTAATCCCATCAGTATACAGGAGGTCCTGGCCTCCCACCTACTATTATCCATCACTGACTTTGATGATCCCCCAAATTCCTTCAATGATTTGCTAACTGACCTTGAACTTAAAACAGACAATACCGTAGACAGTGGCCTGAAAAACAAATCAAAATGGACACCCACATTGCCGAGTGGCAATACCATCGACATATTCTATAAATCGGTTCTAGATGATATCCGTAAATATGAGACCAGATCTAGAAATAGCAGACACACAAAAAAAGATAATCTAACCAGAGATTAAAGAATTGCGCTAAAGGCATTGAGTGAAGACCAGGATCTAATTATTCGTGAAGCCGATAAAGGTGGGAATGTAGTGGTCATGAATATCACCGACTACAATGCAGAAATACTGACTCAACTTTCAGATAACACATGCTATGAAGCAATAGCCAGTAACCCCATGGGTCCTCTGACGATACTAATCAACAACCACCTAAGGGACTGGAGGGATGCGGGCCTTATAAATGATGGTGAATATCTGGACCTAAAGGTGACACGCCCAACCTACCCTTGGTTATATTCTCTTCCCAAGATCCACAAACCTGCTGCTTTTCCACCAGGGAGACCAATCGTCTCTGGGATTGGGGGTCCTACCGAAAGACTCTCACAATATGTGGACAAATTCCTTAATCCTTTGGTAAAAAACCTGCCATCGTATTTACAAGACACCAAACATATTCTCAGTATCTTAGCGGATATCACATGGCAACCTGGACTACTAATGGCGACCTTGGATGTG
Source organism: Lissotriton vulgaris (assembly GCF_964263255.1). Classification (NCBI taxonomy): domain Eukaryota; kingdom Metazoa; phylum Chordata; class Amphibia; order Caudata; family Salamandridae; genus Lissotriton; species Lissotriton vulgaris. Next base: position 313,816 of record NW_028251687.1, read on the forward strand.
GTATCATTATATACCTCCATTGAGCCAGATCTGGGTTTAGCAGCAGTCACCAGAGCATTAAACACCAGACCTATTACACTGCTTGAACATACCAAAATGTTGGTGACAATGATGGACATCATACTGAACCAAAACTTTTTCCTTTTTGATAAAAGATGGTATAAACAGATAAGGGGTGTAGCCATGGGCTCAAGGTTCTCCCCTTCTTTTCCAAACCTCTACATGGGTGCTCTAGAGGCAGAAATGATCTGGAGCATAAAAGGGACAAAATGGATTGATAATATAGTGTACTGGGGTCGCTATATAGATGATTGTCTCCTAATATGGTCAGGATCAGAAGAAACACTTGGGAATTTCTGTGCATATCTGAACAACAATGATATGAATATGCGATTCACTTCACATATAAGCGCAACAAAGGTAACTTTCCTTGACATAGAACTATACGTCAAGAATGATACACTCCACAGTAAACCTTTCCGCAAAACCACAGCATGTAATGCAGTCCTCCACAGCAATAGCTCACATCCCATCCATCAGATCAACGGAATCCCATATGGGGAATTTATCAGAGCCAGAAGAAACTGCAGTGAACAACAAGAATTTGAAACCTGCGTGATGGAAATGCAGTCCAGGTTTATGAAAAGAGGTTATAACCCTCAGATCATTTCAAAAGCAGACAAACGAATCCGAAAGATAAGCAGGGAGTCAACCTTAATGCCCAAAGTTCCTAGGTTGGAACAACAACAACCTGTAAGACTCATTACAGACTTCAATGATCTCAGTCCAGTGATACGTAAAAGCTTCAACAAACACTGGGGGATCCTAAGTGCTGACAAAACCTTAACCACCTTGATAGGAGCCCATCCACAAATAACCTTCCTCAGAGGTCGCAACTTGAAAAACAGACTAAGTCCGACCGTGCCCAAAGGCATAAGTTCAGAGGATTGGTTAACCCAAAAATCTAAAGGATTCTACAAATGTGGAATGTGCTCGATGTGCAGATGGGCACACCATGGAATCAAGTCCTTTACTGACCACAGATCAAAAAGACACACCATCAACACAAATATCAATTGTGATACAAAATTCACGGTGTATATTATTGAATGTGCATGCAAAAGCAGATATGTGGGCAGTTCCATCAGACCTCTCAGGGAACGCATAAGGGAACACGCAAGGCTTGATTAGTACTTACAGTGATTCCCAAGTGGGGAATACTGTGGTTGAATAAAAACCCTTGAAAGACTACACGCTGTGTCCGGTCTATCCCTACTATCGTTATTCTAAGACAAACCAGTCTACTCATATTCATTGTGTGCTCTGGACAAATTGCATAAACCTAAAGAGAAGGAGGTCCTCTGTCCTTCTTCCTTCACAGAGGTTAAGGTTTTTCCTCTGACCAAGAAGCACCTACTAAAATACTCTTACCAAGAATCCATTAGATCATTACCTACCGTAACAAGTTGTGCGCCATTTTTCTGAACACTTAAAAAACCATTTCGCTGATCTCTAACCAGTTTGACTCAGAAAGGCAGCCACTATGGTCTCTAACGTACTAACTATTTCATTTAAAAATGGATAGGGATAAGATTGCTTCGGATCTGTTCGAAAATCTTTCTAAAGGTGCTCACCCCACTACATCAAATACCAGTGGAAATCAACAAAAAAGTAGCAGCCTGAAAGAAAAATTTTTGAAGTTAGAAAGACTCAAAAAAACAGAAAATTCGCGCTGGTGGGACGGTGCAACTCTGAAACAGTACCTGAGAGTTCAGAGAATACCGAGAGGTCTTCGATCACAGACTTTCCCAACCTTTGACAATCTGGATGACGACCTCCTAGCCAAATGGGAGGAATCAGTAACTATGAATTCTACAAATCTGATGAGAATCCTAATAGAAAATGCGGATCGTAAAGTGACTCAATTGCAGGCGGAAATTGCAGAACTAGAAAAAGAGATAGAAGCTCTCAATCTCAAGGATGCGACTGAAAAAAGCTATAAAATCCTTGAAGACATCCTGAAAAAATATCAAAATGATATAAAAGATCGTAAATCAAGACAAATACGTAGAGATGAAGCAGACTATCGTGAGGGCAGAGTGTTCACTTTTGCCAAAAAATATGATCAACAATTCCAGAAACCAACCAACAACCAACAAGCTACCAAATCCAGTGCCTCCAACATCTCTTCAAGCAATACCTCCCTAAGCAGCGCCCCAGAAACCGAGAGTGAAGCAGAAGAGATCACAAATGGTATCCAAGACCAAAGATCCATGCCATCGACATCAGGTACCACCAATACTTTTTCTCGGGTAATCAGGACAATGAGAAGAACCAAACAAGAACCACCAAAACATACGCAAAACCCGCAGAGGCCAGAGGGGAGGACAAAGACGACTACAGAGAGTGACTGAGGTCCGGCAACAAGAAGTGAGCACTGAAACTGTACAAGATGTACAGGTGATTAATCTCTCATCCATAAACCTGGACAAACACATGATTTCCTTATTGAGTAAGGGATTGAGCTTCAATCCTGCAGAACAAGGGGACCCCTGCAGGATGAAAGTGGATCTCTTTAAATTCATCAGAGGCCTCAAACTTAAAATACATTTCTGGGACACACCCACAGTGAGTACCCCCAGCACAGTGAGCCAAGTTGATACATCTACTAATCCCATCAGTATACAGGAGGTCCTGGCCTCCCACCTACTATTATCCATCACTGACTTTGATGATCCCCCAAATTCCTTCAATGATTTGCTAACTGACCTTGAACTTAAAACAGACAATACCGTAGACAGTGGCCTGAAAAACAAATCAAAATGCACACCCACATTGCCGAGTGGCAATACCATCGACATATTCTATAAATTGGTTCTAGATGATATCCGTAAATATGAGACCAGATCTAGAAATAGCAGACACACAAAAAAAGATAATCTAACCAGAGATGAAAGAATTGCGCTAAAGGCATTGAGTGAAGACCAGGATCTAATTATTCGTGAAGCCGATAAAGGTGGGAATGTAGTGGTCATGAATATAACCGACTACAATGCAGAAATACTGACTCAACTTTCAGATAACACATGCTATGAAGCAATAGCCAGTAACCCCATGGGTCCTCTGACGATACTAATCAACAACCACCTAAGGGACTGGAGGGATGCGGGCCTTATAAATGATGGTGAATATCTGTACCTAAAGGTGACACGCCCAACCTACCCTTGGTTATATTCTCTTCCCAAGATCCACAAACCTGCTGCTTTTCCACCAGGGAGACCAATCGTCTCTGGGATTGGGGGTCCTACCGAAAGACTCTCACAATATGTGGACAAATTCCTTAATCCTTTGGTAAAAAACCTGCCATCGTATTTACAAGACACCAAACATATTCTCAGTATCTTAGCGGATATCACATGGCAACCTGGACTACTAATGGCGACCTTGGATGTGGTATCATTATATACCTCCATTGAGCCAGATCTGGGTTTAGCAGCAGTCACCAGAGCATTAAACACCAGACCTATTACACTGCTTGAACATACCAAAATGTTGGTGACAATGATGGACATCATACTGAACCAAAACTTTTTCCTTTTTGATAAAAGATGGTATAAACAGATAAGGGGTATAGCCATGGGCTCAAGGTTCTCCCCTTCTTTTCCAAACCTCTACATGGGTGCTCTAGAGGCAGAAATGATCTGGAGCATAAAAGGTACAAAATGGATTGATAATATAGTGTACTGGGGTCGCTATATAGATGATTGGTTCCTAATATGGTCAGGATCAGAAGAAACACTTGGGAATTTCTGTGCATATCTGAACAACAATGATATGAATATGCGATTCACTTCACATATAAGCGCAACAAAGGTAACTTTCCTTGACATAGAACTATACGTCAAGAATGATACACTCCACAGTAAACCTTTCCGCAAAACCACAGCATGTAATGCAGTCCTCCACAGCAATAGCTCACATCCCATCCATCAGATCAACGGAATCCCATATGGGGAATTTATCAGAGCCAGAAGAAACTGCAGTGAACAACAAGAATTTGAAACCTGCGTGATGGAAATGCAGTCCAGGTTTATGAAAAGAGGTTATAACCCTCAGATCATTTCAAAAGCAGACAAACGAATCCGAAAGATAAGCAGGGAGTCAACCTTAATGCCCAAAGTTCCTAGGTTGGAACAACAACAACCTGTAAGACTCATTACAGACTTCAATGATCTCAGTCCAGTGATACGTAAAAGCTTCAACAAACACTGGGGGATCCTAAGTGCTGACAAAACCTTAACCACCTTGATAGGAGCCCATCCACAAATAACCTTCCTCAGAGGTCGCAACTTGAAAAACAGACTAAGTCCGACCGTGCCCAAAGGCATAAGTTCAGAGGATTGGTTAACCCAAAAATCTAAAGGATTCTACAAATGTGGAATGTGCTCGATGTGCAGATGGGCACACCATGGAATCAAGTCCTTTACTGACCACAGATCAAAAAGACACACCATCAACACAAATATCAATTGTGATACAAAATTCACGGTGTATATTATTGAATGTGCATGCAAAAGCAGATATGTGGGCAGTTCCATCAGACCTCTCAGGGAACGCATAAGGGAACACGCAAGGCTTGATTAGTACTTACAGTGATTCCCAAGTGGGGAATACTGTGGTTGAATAAAAACCCTTGAAAGACTACACGCTGTGTCCGGTCTATCCCTACTATCGTTATTCTAAGACAAACCAGTCTACTCATATTCATTGTGTGCTCTGGACAAATTGCATAAACCTAAAGAGAAGGAGGTCCTCTGTCCTTCTTCCTTCACAGAGGTTAAGGTTTTTCCTCTGACCAAGAAGCACCTACTAAAATACTCTTACCAAGAATCCATTAGATCATTACCTACCGTAACAAGTTGTGCGCCATTTTTCTGAACACTTAAAAAACCATTTCGCTGATCTCTAACCAGTTTGACTCAGAAAGGCAGCCACTATGGTCTCTAACGTACTAACTATTTCATTTAAAAATGGATAGGGATAAGATTGCTTCGGATCTGTTCGAAAATCTTTCTAAAGGTGCTCACCCCACTACATCAAATACCAGTGGAAATCAACAAAAAAGTAGCAGCCTGAAAGAAAAATTTTTGAAGTTAGAAAGACTCAAAAAAACAGAAAATTCGCGCTGGTGGGACGGTGCAACTCTGAAACAGTACCTGAGAGTTCAGAGAATACCGAGAGGTCTTCGATCACAGACTTTCCCAACCTTTGACAATCTGGATGACGACCTCCTAGCCAAATGGGAGGAATCAGTAACTATGAATTCTACAAATCTGATGAGAATCCTAATAGAAAATGCGGATCGTAAAGTGACTCAATTGCAGGCGGAAATTGCAGAACTAGAAAAAGAGATAGAAGCTCTCAATCTCAAGGATGCGACTGAAAAAAGCTATAAAATCCTTGAAGACATCCTGAAAAAATATCAAAATGATATAAAAGATCGTAAATCAAGACAAATACGTAGAGATGAAGCAGACTATCGTGAGGGCAGAGTGTTCACTTTTGCCAAAAAATATGATCAACAATTCCAGAAACCAACCAACAACCAACAAGCTACCAAATCCAGTGCCTCCAACATCTCTTCAAGCAATACCTCCCTAAGCAGCGCCCCAGAAACCAAGAGTGAAGCAGAAGAGATCACAAATGGTATCCAAGACCAAAGATCCATGCCATCGACATCAGGTACCACCAATACTTTTTCTCGGGTAATCAGGACAATGAGAAGAACCAAACAAGAACCACCAAAACATACGCAAAACCCGCAGAGGCCAGAGGGGAGGACAAAGACGACTACAGAGAGTGACTGAGGTCCGGCAACAAGAAGTGAGCACTGAAACTGTACAAGATGTACAGGTGATTAATCTCTCATCCATAAACCTGGACAAACACATGATTTCCTTATTGAGTAAGGGATTGAGCTTCAATCCTGCAGAACAAGGGGACCCCTGCAGGATGAAAGTGGATCTCTTTAAATTCATCAGAGGCCTCAAACTTAAAATACATTTCTGGGACACACCCACAGTGAGTACCCCCAGCACAGTGAGCCAAGTTGATACATCTACTAATCCCATCAGTATACAGGAGGTCCTGGCCTCCCACCTACTATTATCCATCACTGACTTTGATGATCCCCCAAATTCCTTCAATGATTTGCTAACTGACCTTGAACTTAAAACAGACAATACCGTAGACAGTGGCCTGAAAAACAAATCAAAATGCACACCCACATTGCCGAGTGGCAATACCATCGACATATTCTATAAATTGGTTCTAGATGATATCCGTAAATATGAGACCAGATCTAGAAATAGCAGACACACAAAAAAAGATAATCTAACCAGAGATGAAAGAATTGCGCTAAAGGCATTGAGTGAAGACCAGGATCTAATTATTCGTGAAGCCGATAAAGGTGGGAATGTAGTGGTCATGAATATAACCGACTACAATGCAGAAATACTGACTCAACTTTCAGATAACACATGCTATGAAGCAATAGCCAGTAACCCCATGGGTCCTCTGACGATACTAATCAACAACCACCTAAGGGACTGGAGGGATGCGGGCCTTATAAATGATGGTGAATATCTGTACCTAAAGGTGACACGCCCAACCTACCCTTGGTTATATTCTCTTCCCAAGATCCACAAACCTGCTGCTTTTCCACCAGGGAGACCAATCGTCTCTGGGATTGGGGGTCCTACCGAAAGACTCTCACAATATGTGGACAAATTCCTTAATCCTTTGGTAAAAAACCTGCCATCGTATTTACAAGACACCAAACATATTCTCAGTATCTTAGCGGATATCACATGGCAACCTGGACTACTAATGGCGACCTTGGATGTGGTATCATTATATACCACCATTGAGCCAGATCTGGGTTTAGCAGCAGTCACCAGAGCATTAAACACCAGACCTATTACACTGCTTGAACATACCAAAATGTTGGTGACAATGATGGACATCATACTGAACCAAAACTTTTTCCTTTTTGATAAAAGATGGTATAAACAGATAAGGGGTGTAGCCATGGGCTCAAGGTTCTCCCCTTCTTTTCCAAACCTCTACATGGGTGCTCTAGAGGCAGAAATGATCTGGAGCATAAAAGGGACAAAATGGATTGATAATATAGTGTACTGGGGTCGCTATATAGATGATTGTCTCCTAATATGGTCAGGATCAGAAGAAACACTTGGGAATTTCTGTGCATATCTGAACAACAATGATATGAATATGCGATTCGCTTCACATATAAGCGCAACAGAGGTAACTTTCCTTGACATAGAACTATACGTCAAGAATGATACACTCCACAGTAAACCTTTCCGCAAAACCACAGCATGTAATGCAGTCCTCCACAGCAATAGCTCACATCCCATCAATCAGATCAACGGAATCCCATATGGGGAATTTATCAGAGCCAGAAGAAACTGCAGTGAACAACAAGAATTTGAAACCTGCGTGATGGAAATGCAGTCCAGGTTTATGAAAAGAGGTTATAAACCTCAGATCATTTCAAAAGCAGACAAACGAATCCGAAAGATAAGCAGGGAGTCAACCTTAATGCCCAAAGTTCCTAGGTTGGAACAACAACAACCTGTAAGACTCATTACAGACTTCAATGAACTCAGTCCAGTGATACGTAAAAGCTTCAACAAACACTGGGGGATCCTAAGTGCTGACAAAACCTTAACCACCTTGATAGGAGCCCATCCACAAATAACCTTCCTCAGAGGTCGCAACTTGAAAAACAGACTAAGTCCGACCGTGCCCAAAGGCATAAGATCAGAGGATTGGTTAACCCAAAAATCAAAAGGATTCTACAAATGTGGAATGTGCTCGATGTGCAGATGGGCACACCATGGAATCAAGTCCTTTACTGACCACAGATCAAAAAGACACACCATCAACACAAATATCAATTGTGATACAAAATTCACAGTGTATATTATTGAATGTGCATGCAAAAGCAGATATGTGGGCAGTTCCATCAGACCTCTCAGGGAACGCATAAGGGAAAACGCAAGGCTTGATTTGTACTTACAGTGATTCCCAAGTGGGGAATACTGTGGTTGAATAAAAACCCTTGAAAGACTACATGCTGTGTCCGGTCTATCCCTACTACCGTTATTCTAAGACAAACCAGTCTACTCATATACATTGTGTGCTCTGGACAAATTGCATAAACCTAAAGAGAAGGAGGTCCTCTGTCCTTCTTCCTTCACAGAGGTTAAGGTTTTTCCTCTGACCAAGAAGCACCTACTAAAATACTCTTACCAAGAATCCATTAGATCATTACCTACCGTAACAAGTTGTGCGCCATTTTTCTGAACACTTAAAAAACCATTTCGCTGATCTCTAACCAGTTTGACTCAGAAAGGCAGCCACTATGGTCTCTAACGTACTAACTATTTCATTTAAAAATGGATAGGGACAAGATTGCTTCGGATCTGTTCGAAAATCTTTCTAAAGGTACTCACCCCACTACATCAAATACCAGTGGAAATCAACAAAAAAGTAGCAGCCTGAAAGAAAAATTTCTGAAGTTAGAAAGACTCAAAAAAACTGAAAATTCGCGCTGGTGGGACGGTGCAACTCTGAAACAGTACCTGAAAGTTCAGAGAATACCGAGAGGTCTTCGATCACAGACTTTCCCAACCTTTGACAATCTGGATGACGACCTCCTAGCCAAATGGGAGGAATCAGTAACTATGAATTCTACAAATCTGATGAGAATCCTAATAGAAAATGCAGATCGTAAAGTGACTCAATTGCAGGCGGAAATTGCAGAACTAGAAAAAGAGATAGAAGCTCTCAATCTCAAGGATGCGACTGAAAAAAACTATAAAATCCATGAAGACATCCTGAAAAAACATCAAAATGATATAAAAGATCGTAAATCAAGACAAATACGTAGAGATGAAGCAGACTATCGTGAGGGCAGAGTGTTCACTTTTGCCAAAAAATATGATCAACAATTCCAGAAACCAACCAACAACCAACAAGCTACCAAATCCAGTGCCTCCAACATCTCTTCAAGCAATACCTCCCTAAGCAGCGCCCCAGAAACCGAGAGTGAAGCAGAAGAGATCACAAATGGTAACCAAGACCAAAGATCCATGCCATCGACATCAGGTACCACCAATACTTTTTCTCGGGAAATCAGGACAATGAGAAGAACATACCAAACAAGAACCACCAAAACATACGCAAAACCCGCAGAGGCCAGAGGGGAGGACAAAGACGACTACAGAGAGAGACTGAGGTCCGGCAACAAGAAGTGAGCACTGAAACTGTACAAGATGTACAGGTGATTAATCTCTCATCCATAAACCTGGACAAACACATGATTTCCTTATTGAGTAAGGGATTGAGCTTCAATCCTGCAGAACAAGGGGACCCCTGCAGGATGAAAGTGGATCTCTTTAAATTCATCAGAGGCCTCAAACTTAAAAAACATTTCTGGGACACACCCACAGTGATTACCCCCAGCACAGTGAGCCAAGTTGATACATATACTAATCCCATCAGTATACAGAAGGTCCTGGCCTCCCACCTACTATTATCCATCATTGACTTTGATGATCCCCCAAATTCCTTCAATGATTTGCTAACTGACCTTGAACTTAAAACAGACAATACCGTAGACAGTGGCCTGAAAAACAAATCAAAATGGACACCCACATTGCCAAGTGGCAATACCATCGACATATTCTATAAATTGGTTCTAGATGATATCCGTAAATATGAGACCAGATCTAGAAATAGCAGACACACAAAAAAAGATAATCTAACCAGAGATTAAAGAATTGCGCTAAAGGCATTGAGTGAAGACCAGGATCTAATTATTCGTGAAGCCGATAAAGGTGGGAATGTAGTGGTCATGAATATAACCGACTACAATGCAGAAATACTGACTCAACTTTCAGATAACACATGCTATGAAGCAATAGCCAGTAACCCCATGGGTCCTCTGATGATACTAATCAACAACCACCTAAGGGACTGGAGGGATGCGGGCCTTATAAATGATGTTGAATATCTGTACCTAAAGGTGACACACCCAACCTACCCTTGGTTATATACTCTTCCCAAGATCCACAAACCTGCTGCTTTTCCATCAGGGAGACCAATAGTCTCTGGGATTGGGGGTCCTACCGAAAGACTCTCACAATATGTGGACAAATTCCTTAATCCTTTGGTAAAAAACCTGCCATCGTATTTACAAGACACCAAACATATTCTCAGTATTTTAGCAGATATCACATGGCAACCTGGACTATTAATGGCGACCTTGGATGTGGTATCATTATATACCTCCATTGAGCCAGATATGGGTTTAGCAGCAGTCACCAGAGCATTAAACACCAGACCTATTACACTGCTTGAACATACCAAAATGTTGGTGACAATGATGGACATCATACTGAACCAAAACTTTTTCCTTTTTGATAAAAGATGGTATAAACAGATAAGGGGTGTAGCCATCGGCTCAAGGTTCTCCCCTTCTTTTGCGAACCTCTACATGGGTGCTCTAGAGGCAGAAATGATCTGGAGCATAAAAGGGACAAAATGGATTGATAATATAGTGTACTGGGGTCGCTATATAGATGATTGTCTCCTAATATGGTCAGGATCAGAAGAAACACTTGGGAATTTCTGTGCATATCTGAACACCAATGACATGAATATGCGATTCACTTCACATATAAGCGCAACAAAGGTAACTTTCCTTGACATAGAACTATACGTCAAGAATGATACACTCCACAGTAAACTTTTCCGCAAAACCGCAGCATGTAATGCAGTCCTCCACAGCAATAGTTCACATCCCATCCATCAGATCAACGGAATCCCATATGGGGAATTTATCAGAGCCAGAAGAAACAGCAGTGAACAACATGAATTTGAAACCTGCGTGATGGAAATGCAGTCCAGGTTTATGAAAAGAGGTTATAAACCTCAGATCATTTCAAAAGCAGACAAACGAATGAGAAAGATATGCAGGGAGTCAACCATAATGCCCAAAGTTCCTAGGTTGGAACAACAACAACCTGTAAGACTCATTACAGACTTCATTGAACTCAGTCCAGTGATACGTAAAAGCTTCAACAAACACTGGGGGATCCTAAGTGCTGACAAAACCTTAACCACCTTGATAGGAGCCCATCCACAAATAACCTTCCTCAGAGGTCGCAACTTGAAAAACAGACTAAGTCCGACCGTGCCCAAAGGCATAAGATCAGAGGATTGGTTAACCCAGAAATATAAAGGATTCTACAAATGTGGAATGTGCTCGATGTGCATATGGGCACACCATGGAATCAAGTCCTTTACTGACCACAGATCAAAAAGACACACCATCAACACAAATATCAATTGTGGTACAAAATTCACAGTGTACATTATTGAATGTGCATGCAAAAGCAGATATGTAGGCAGTTCCATCAGACCTCTCAGGGAACGCATAAGGGAACACGCAAGGCTTGATTTGTATTTACAGTGATTCCCAAGTGGGGAATACTGTGGTTGAATAAAAACCCTTAAAAGACTACACGCTGTGTCCGGTCTATCCCTACTATCGTTATTCTAAGACAAACCAGTCTACTCATATACATTGTGTGCTCTGGACAAATTGCATAAACCTAAAGAGAAGGAGGTCCTCTGTCCTTCTTCCTTCACAGAGGTTAAGGTTTTTCCTCTGACCAAGAAGCACCTACTAAAATACTCTTACCAAGAATCCATTAGATCATTACCTACCGTAACAAGTTGTGCGCCATTTTTCTGAACACTTAAAAAACCATTTCGCTGATCTCTAACCAGTTTGACTCAGAAAGGCAGCCACTATGGTCTCTAACGTACTAACTATTTCATTTAAAAATGGATAGGGATAAGATTGCTTCGGATCTGTTCGAAAATCTTTCTAAAGGTACTCACCGCACTACATCAAATACCAGTGGAAATCAACAAAAAAGTAGCAGCCTGAAAGAAAATTTTTTGAAGTTAGAAAGACTCAAAAAAACAGAAAATTCGCGCTGGTGGGACGGTGCAACTCTGAAACAGGACCTGAGAGTTCAGAGAATACCGAGAGGTCTTCGATCACAGACTTTCCCAACCTTTGACAATCTGGATGACGACCTCCTAGCCAAATGGGAGGAATCAGTAACTATGAATTCTACAAATCTGATGAGAATCCTAATAGAAAATGCGGATCGTAAAGTGACTCAATTGCAGGCGGAAATTGCAGAACTAGAAAAAGAGATAGAAGCTCTCAATCTCAAGGATGCGACTGAAAAAAGCTATAAAATCCTTGAAGACATCCTGAAAAAATATCAAAATGATATAAAAGATCGTAAATCAAGACAAATACGTAGAGATGAAGCAGACTATCGTGAGGGCAGAGTGTTCACTTTTGCCAAAAAATATGATCAACAATTCCAGAAACCAACCAACAACCAATAAGCTACCAAATCCAGTGCCTCCAACATCTCTTCAAGCAATACCTCCCTAAGCAGCGCCCCAGAAACCGAGAGTGAAGCAGAAGAGATCACAAATGGTATCCAAGACAAAAGATCCATGCCATCGACATCAGGTACCACCAATACTTTTTCTCGGGTAATCAGGACAATGAGAAGAACCAAACAAGAACCACCAAAACATACGCAAAACCCGCAGAGGCCAGAGGGGAGGACAAAGACGACTACAGAGAGTGACTGAGGTCCGGCAACAAGAAGTGAGCACTGAAACTGTACAAGATGTACAGGTGATTAATCTCTCATCCATAAACCTGGACAAACACATGATTTCCTTATTGAGTAAGGGATTGAGCTTCAATCCTGCAGAACAAGGGGACCCCTGCAGGATGAAAGTGGATCTCTTTAAATTCATCAGAGGCCTCAAACTTAAAATACATTTCTGGGACACACCCACAGTGAGTACCCCCAGCACAGTGAGCCAAGTTGATACATCTACTAATCCCATCAGTATACAGGAGGTCCTGGCCTCCCACCTACTATTATCCATCACTGACTTTGATGATCCCCCAAATTCCTTCAATGATTTGCTAACTGACCTTGAACTTAAAACAGACAATACCGTAGACAGTGGCCTGAAAAACAAATCAAAATGGACACCCACATTGCCGAGTGGCAATACCATCGACATATTCTATAAATCGGTTCTAGATGATATCCGTAAATATGAGACCAGATCTAGAAATAGCAGACACACAAAAAAAGATAATCTAACCAGAGATTAAAGAATTGCGCTAAAGGCATTGAGTGAAGACCAGGATCTAATTATTCGTGAAGCCGATAAAGGTGGGAATGTAGTGGTCATGAATATAACCGACTACAATGCAGAAATACTGACTCAACTTTCAGATAACACATGCTATGAAGCAATAGCCAGTAACCCCATGGGTCCTCTGACGATACTAATCAACAACCACCTAAGGGACTGGAGGGATGCGGGCCTTATAAATGATGGTGAATATCTGGACCTAAAGGTGACACGCCCAACCTACCCTTGGTTATATTCTCTTCCCAAGATCCACAAACCTGCTGCTTTTCCACCAGGGAGACCAATCGTCTCTGGGATTGGGGGTCCTACCGAAAGACTCTCACAATATGTGGACAAATTCCTTAATCCTTTGGTAAAAAACCTGCCATCGTATTTACAAGACACCAAACATATTCTCAGTATCTTAGCGGATATCACATGGCAACCTGGACTACTAATGGCGACCTTGGATGTGGTATCATTATATACCTCCATTGAGCCAGATCTGGGTTTAGCAGCAGTCACCAGAGCATTAAACACCAGACCTATTACACTGCTTGAACATACCAAAATGTTGGTGACAATGATGGACATCATACTGAACCAAAACTTTTTCCTTTTTGATAAAAGATGGTATAAACAGATAAGGGGTGTAGCCATGGGCTCAAGGTTCTCCCCTTCTTTTCCAAACCTCTACATGGGTGCTCTAGAGGCAGAAATGATCTGGAGCATAAAAGGGACAAAATGGATTGATAATATAGTGTACTGGGGTCGCTATATAGATGATTGTCTCCTAATATGGTCAGGATCAGAAGAAACACTTGGGAATTTCTGTGCATATCTGAACAACAATGATATGAATATGCGATTCACTTCACATATAAGCGCAACAAAGGTAACTTTCCTTGACATAGAACTATACGTCAAGAATGATACACTCCACAGTAAACCTTTCCGCAAAACCACAGCATGTAATGCAGTCCTCCACAGCAATAGCTCACATCCCATCCATCAGATCAACGGAATCCCATATGGGGAATTTATCAGAGCCAGAAGAAACTGCAGTGAACAACAAGAATTTGAAACCTGCGTGATGGAAATGCAGTCCAGGTTTATGAAAAGAGGTTATAACCCTCAGATCATTTCAAAAGCAGACAAACGAATCCGAAAGATAAGCAGGGAGTCAACCTTAATGCCCAAAGTTCCTAGGTTGGAACAACAACAACCTGTAAGACTCATTACAGACTTCAATGATCTCAGTCCAGTGATACGTAAAAGCTTCAACAAACACTGGGGGATCCTAAGTGCTGACAAAACCTTAACCACCTTGATAGGAGCCCATCCACAAATAACCTTCCTCAGAGGTCGCAACTTGAAAAACAGACTAAGTCCGACCGTGCCCAAAGGCATAAGTTCAGAGGATTGGTTAACCCAAAAATCTAAAGGATTCTACAAATGTGGAATGTGCTCGATGTGCAGATGGGCACACCATGGAATCAAGTCCTTTACTGACCACAGATCAAAAAGACACACCATCAACACAAATATCAATTGTGATACAAAATTCACGGTGTATATTATTGAATGTGCATGCAAAAGCAGATATGTGGGCAGTTCCATCAGACCTCTCAGGGAACGCATAAGGGAACACGCAAGGCTTGATTAGTACTTACAGTGATTCCCAAGTGGGGAATACTGTGGTTGAATAAAAACCCTTGAAAGACTACACGCTGTGTCCGGTCTATCCCTACTATCGTTATTCTAAGACAAACCAGTCTACTCATATTCATTGTGTGCTCTGGACAAATTGCATAAACCTAAAGAGAAGGAGGTCCTCTGTCCTTCTTCCTTCACAGAGGTTAAGGTTTTTCCTCTGACCAAGAAGCACCTACTAAAATACTCTTACCAAGAATCCATTAGATCATTACCTACCGTAACAAGTTGTGCGCCATTTTTCTGAACACTTAAAAAACCATTTCGCTGATCTCTAACCAGTTTGACTCAGAAAGGCAGCCACTATGGTCTCTAACGTACTAACTATTTCATTTAAAAATGGATAGGGATAAGATTGCTTCGGATCTGTTCGAAAATCTTTCTAAAGGTGCTCACCCCACTACATCAAATACCAGTGGAAATCAACAAAAAAGTAGCAGCCTGAAAGAAAAATTTTTGAAGTTAGAAAGACTCAAAAAAACAGAAAATTCGCGCTGGTGGGACGGTGCAACTCTGAAACAGTACCTGAGAGTTCAGAGAATACCGAGAGGTCTTCGATCACAGACTTTCCCAACCTTTGACAATCTGGATGACGACCTCCTAGCCAAATGGGAGGAATCAGTAACTATGAATTCTACAAATCTGATGAGAATCCTAATAGAAAATGCGGATCGTAAAGTGACTCAATTGCAGGCGGAAATTGCAGAACTAGAAAAAGAGATAGAAGCTCTCAATCTCAAGGATGCGACTGAAAAAAGCTATAAAATCCTTGAAGACATCCTGAAAAAATATCAAAATGATATAAAAGATCGTAAATCAAGACAAATACGTAGAGATGAAGCAGACTATCGTGAGGGCAGAGTGTTCACTTTTGCCAAAAAATATGATCAACAATTCCAGAAACCAACCAACAACCAACAAGCTACCAAATCCAGTGCCTCCAACATCTCTTCAAGCAATACCTCCCTAAGCAGCGCCCCAGAAACCGAGAGTGAAGCAGAAGAGATCACAAATGGTATCCAAGACCAAAGATCCATGCCATCGACATCAGGTACCACCAATACTTTTTCTCGGGTAATCAGGACAATGAGAAGAACCAAACAAGAACCACCAAAACATACGCAAAACCCGCAGAGGCCAGAGGGGAGGACAAAGACGACTACAGAGAGTGACTGAGGTCCGGCAACAAGAAGTGAGCACTGAAACTGTACAAGATGTACAGGTGATTAATCTCTCATCCATAAACCTGGACAAACACATGATTTCCTTATTGAGTAAGGGATTGAGCTTCAATCCTGCAGAACAAGGGGACCCCTGCAGGATGAAAGTGGATCTCTTTAAATTCATCAGAGGCCTCAAACTTAAAATACATTTCTGGGACACACCCACAGTGAGTACCCCCAGCACAGTGAGCCAAGTTGATACATCTACTAATCCCATCAGTATACAGGAGGTCCTGGCCTCCCACCTACTATTATCCATCACTGACTTTGATGATCCCCCAAATTCCTTCAATGATTTGCTAACTGACCTTGAACTTAAAACAGACAATACCGTAGACAGTGGCCTGAAAAACAAATCAAAATGCACACCCACATTGCCGAGTGGCAATACCATCGACATATTCTATAAATTGGTTCTAGATGATATCCGTAAATATGAGACCAGATCTAGAAATAGCAGACACACAAAAAAAGATAATCTAACCAGAGATGAAAGAATTGCGCTAAAGGCATTGAGTGAAGACCAGGATCTAATTATTCGTGAAGCCGATAAAGGTGGGAATGTAGTGGTCATGAATATAACCGACTACAATGCAGAAATACTGACTCAACTTTCAGATAACACATGCTATGAAGCAATAGCCAGTAACCCCATGGGTCCTCTGACGATACTAATCAACAACCACCTAAGGGACTGGAGGGATGCGGGCCTTATAAATGATGGTGAATATCTGTACCTAAAGGTGACACGCCCAACCTACCCTTGGTTATATTCTCTTCCCAAGATCCACAAACCTGCTGCTTTTCCACCAGGGAGACCAATCGTCTCTGGGATTGGGGGTCCTACCGAAAGACTCTCACAATATGTGGACAAATTCCTTAATCCTTTGGTAAAAAACCTGCCATCGTATTTACAAGACACCAAACATATTCTCAGTATCTTAGCGGATATCACATGGCAACCTGGACTACTAATGGCGACCTTGGATGTGGTATCATTATATACCTCCATTGAGCCAGATCTGGGTTTAGCAGCAGTCACCAGAGCATTAAACACCAGACCTATTACACTGCTTGAACATACCAAAATGTTGGTGACAATGATGGACATCATACTGAACCAAAACTTTTTCCTTTTTGATAAAAGATGGTATAAACAGATAAGGGGTATAGCCATGGGCTCAAGGTTCTCCCCTTCTTTTCCAAACCTCTACATGGGTGCTCTAGAGGCAGAAATGATCTGGAGCATAAAAGGGACAAAATGGATTGATAATATAGTGTACTGGGGTCGCTATATAGATGATTGTCTCCTAATATGGTCAGGATCAGAAGAAACACTTGGGAATTTCTGTGCATATCTGAACAACAATGATATGAATATGCGATTCACTTCACATATAAGCGCAACAAAGGTAACTTTCCTTGACATAGAACTATACGTCAAGAATGATACACTCCACAGTAAACCTTTCCGCAAAACCACAGCATGTAATGCAGTCCTCCACAGCAATAGCTCACATCCCATCCATCAGATCAACGGAATCCCATATGGGGAATTTATCAGAGCCAGAAGAAACTGCAGTGAACAACAAGAATTTGAAACCTGCGTGATGGAAATGCAGTCCAGGTTTATGAAAAGAGGTTATAACCCTCAGATCATTTCAAAAGCAGACAAACGAATCCGAAAGATAAGCAGGGAGTCAACCTTAATGCCCAAAGTTCCTAGGTTGGAACAACAACAACCTGTAAGACTCATTACAGACTTCAATGATCTCAGTCCAGTGATACGTAAAAGCTTCAACAAACACTGGGGGATCCTAAGTGCTGACAAAACCTTAACCACCTTGATAGGAGCCCATCCACAAATAACCTTCCTCAGAGGTCGCAACTTGAAAAACAGACTAAGTCCGACCGTGCCCAAAGGCATAAGTTCAGAGGATTGGTTAACCCAAAAATCTAAAGGATTCTACAAATGTGGAATGTGCTCGATGTGCAGATGGGCACACCATGGAATCAAGTCCTTTACTGACCACAGATCAAAAAGACACACCATCAACACAAATATCAATTGTGATACAAAATTCACGGTGTATATTATTGAATGTGCATGCAAAAGCAGATATGTGGGCAGTTCCATCAGACCTCTCAGGGAACGCATAAGGGAACACGCAAGGCTTGATTAGTACTTACAGTGATTCCCAAGTGGGGAATACTGTGGTTGAATAAAAACCCTTGAAAGACTACACGCTGTGTCCGGTCTATCCCTACTATCGTTATTCTAAGACAAACCAGTCTACTCATATTCATTGTGTGCTCTGGACAAATTGCATAAACCTAAAGAGAAGGAGGTCCTCTGTCCTTCTTCCTTCACAGAGGTTAAGGTTTTTCCTCTGACCAAGAAGCACCTACTAAAATACTCTTACCAAGAATCCATTAGATCATTACCTACCGTAACAAGTTGTGCGCCATTTTTCTGAACACTTAAAAAACCATTTCGCTGATCTCTAACCAGTTTGACTCAGAAAGGCAGCCACTATGGTCTCTAACGTACTAACTATTTCATTTAAAAATGGATAGGGATAAGATTGCTTCGGATCTGTTCGAAAATCTTTCTAAAGGTGCTCACCCCACTACATCAAATACCAGTGGAAATCAACAAAAAAGTAGCAGCCTGAAAGAAAAATTTTTGAAGTTAGAAAGACTCAAAAAAACAGAAAATTCGCGCTGGTGGGACGGTGCAACTCTGAAACAGTACCTGAGAGTTCAGAGAATACCGAGAGGTCTTCGATCACAGACTTTCCCAACCTTTGACAATCTGGATGACGACCTCCTAGCCAAATGGGAGGAATCAGTAACTATGAATTCTACAAATCTGATGAGAATCCTAATAGAAAATGCGGATCGTAAAGTGACTCAATTGCAGGCGGAAATTGCAGAACTAGAAAAAGAGATAGAAGCTCTCAATCTCAAGGATGCGACTGAAAAAAGCTATAAAATCCTTGAAGACATCCTGAAAAAATATCAAAATGATATAAAAGATCGTAAATCAAGACAAATACGTAGAGATGAAGCAGACTATCGTGAGGGCAGAGTGTTCACTTTTGCCAAAAAATATGATCAACAATTCCAGAAACCAACCAACAACCAACAAGCTACCAAATCCAGTGCCTCCAACATCTCTTCAAGCAATACCTCCCTAAGCAGCGCCCCAGAAACCGAGAGTGAAGCAGAAGAGATCACAAATGGTATCCAAGACCAAAGATCCATGCCATCGACATCAGGTACCACCAATACTTTTTCTCGGGTAATCAGGACAATGAGAAGAACCAAACAAGAACCACCAAAACATACGCAAAACCCGCAGAGGCCAGAGGGGAGGACAAAGACGACTACAGAGAGTGACTGAGGTCCGGCAACAAGAAGTGAGCACTGAAACTGTACAAGATGTACAGGTGATTAATCTCTCATCCATAAACCTGGACAAACACATGATTTCCTTATTGAGTAAGGGATTGAGCTTCAATCCTGCAGAACAAGGGGACCCCTGCAGGATGAAAGTGGATCTCTTTAAATTCATCAGAGGCCTCAAACTTAAAATACATTTCTGGGACACACCCACAGTGAGTACCCCCAGCACAGTGAGCCAAGTTGATACATCTACTAATCCCATCAGTATACAGGAGGTCCTGGCCTCCCACCTACTATTATCCATCACTGACTTTGATGATCCCCCAAATTCCTTCAATGATTTGCTAACTGACCTTGAACTTAAAACAGACAATACCGTAGACAGTGGCCTGAAAAACAAATCAAAATGCACACCCACATTGCCGAGTGGCAATACCATCGACATATTCTATAAATTGGTTCTAGATGATATCCGTAAATATGAGACCAGATCTAGAAATAGCAGACACACAAAAAAAGATAATCTAACCAGAGATGAAAGAATTGCGCTAAAGGCATTGAGTGAAGACCAGGATCTAATTATTCGTGAAGCCGATAAAGGTGGGAATGTAGTGGTCATGAATATAACCGACTACAATGCAGAAATACTGACTCAACTTTCAGATAACACATGCTATGAAGCAATAGCCAGTAACCCCATGGGTCCTCTGACGATACTAATCAACAACCACCTAAGGGACTGGAGGGATGCGGGCCTTATAAATGATGGTGAATATCTGTACCTAAAGGTGACACGCCCAACCTACCCTTGGTTATATTCTCTTCCCAAGATCCACAAACCTGCTGCTTTTCCACCAGGGAGACCAATCGTCTCTGGGATTGGGGGTCCTACCGAAAGACTCTCACAATATGTGGACAAATTCCTTAATCCTTTGGTAAAAAACCTGCCATCGTATTTACAAGACACCAAACATATTCTCAGTATCTTAGCGGATATCACATGGCAACCTGGACTACTAATGGCGACCTTGGATGTGGTATCATTATATACCTCCATTGAGCCAGATCTGGGTTTAGCAGCAGTCACCAGAGCATTAAACACCAGACCTATTACACTGCTTGAACATACCAAAATGTTGGTGACAATGATGGACATCATACTGAACCAAAACTTTTTCCTTTTTGATAAAAGATGGTATAAACAGATAAGGGGTATAGCCATGGGCTCAAGGTTCTCCCCTTCTTTTCCAAACCTCTACATGGGTGCTCTAGAGGCAGAAATGATCTGGAGCATAAAAGGGACAAAATGGATTGATAATATAGTGTACTGGGGTCGCTATATAGATGATTGTCTCCTAATATGGTCAGGATCAGAAGAAACACTTGGGAATTTCTGTGCATATCTGAACAACAATGATATGAATATGCGATTCACTTCACATATAAGCGCAACAAAGGTAACTTTCCTTGACATAGAACTATACGTCAAGAATGATACACTCCACAGTAAACCTTTCCGCAAAACCACAGCATGTAATGCAGTCCTCCACAGCAATAGCTCACATCCCATCCATCAGATCAACGGAATCCCATATGGGGAATTTATCAGAGCCAGAAGAAACTGCAGTGAACAACAAGAATTTGAAACCTGCGTGATGGAAATGCAGTCCAGGTTTATGAAAAGAGGTTATAACCCTCAGATCATTTCAAAAGCAGACAAACGAATCCGAAAGATAAGCAGGGAGTCAACCTTAATGCCCAAAGTTCCTAGGTTGGAACAACAACAACCTGTAAGACTCATTACAGACTTCAATGATCTCAGTCCAGTGATACGTAAAAGCTTCAACAAACACTGGGGGATCCTAAGTGCTGACAAAACCTTAACCACCTTGATAGGAGCCCATCCACAAATAACCTTCCTCAGAGGTCGCAACTTGAAAAACAGACTAAGTCCGACCGTGCCCAAAGGCATAAGTTCAGAGGATTGGTTAACCCAAAAATCTAAAGGATTCTACAAATGTGGAATGTGCTCGATGTGCAGATGGGCACACCATGGAATCAAGTCCTTTACTGACCACAGATCAAAAAGACACACCATCAACACAAATATCAATTGTGATACAAAATTCACGGTGTATATTATTGAATGTGCATGCAAAAGCAGATATGTGGGCAGTTCCATCAGACCTCTCAGGGAACGCATAAGGGAACACGCAAGGCTTGATTAGTACTTACAGTGATTCCCAAGTGGGGAATACTGTGGTTGAATAAAAACCCTTGAAAGACTACACGCTGTGTCCGGTCTATCCCTACTATCGTTATTCTAAGACAAACCAGTCTACTCATATTCATTGTGTGCTCTGGACAAATTGCATAAACCTAAAGAGAAGGAGGTCCTCTGTCCTTCTTCCTTCACAGAGGTTAAGGTTTTTCCTCTGACCAAGAAGCACCTACTAAAATACTCTTACCAAGAATCCATTAGATCATTACCTACCGTAACAAGTTGTGCGCCATTTTTCTGAACACTTAAAAAACCATTTCGCTGATCTCTAACCAGTTTGACTCAGAAAGGCAGCCACTATGGTCTCTAACGTACTAACTATTTCATTTAAAAATGGATAGGGATAAGATTGCTTCGGATCTGTTCGAAAATCTTTCTAAAGGTGCTCACCCCACTACATCAAATACCAGTGGAAATCAACAAAAAAGTAGCAGCCTGAAAGAAAAATTTTTGAAGTTAGAAAGACTCAAAAAAACAGAAAATTCGCGCTGGTGGGACGGTGCAACTCTGAAACAGTACCTGAGAGTTCAGAGAATACCGAGAGGTCTTCGATCACAGACTTTCCCAACCTTTGACAATCTGGATGACGACCTCCTAGCCAAATGGGAGGAATCAGTAACTATGAATTCTACAAATCTGATGAGAATCCTAATAGAAAATGCGGATCGTAAAGTGACTCAATTGCAGGCGGAAATTGCAGAACTAGAAAAAGAGATAGAAGCTCTCAATCTCAAGGATGCGACTGAAAAAAGCTATAAAATCCTTGAAGACATCCTGAAAAAATATCAAAATGATATAAAAGATCGTAAATCAAGACAAATACGTAGAGATGAAGCAGACTATCGTGAGGGCAGAGTGTTCACTTTTGCCAAAAAATATGATCAACAATTCCAGAAACCAACCAACAACCAACAAGCTACCAAATCCAGTGCCTCCAACATCTCTTCAAGCAATACCTCCCTAAGCAGCGCCCCAGAAACCAAGAGTGAAGCAGAAGAGATCACAAATGGTATCCAAGACCAAAGATCCATGCCATCGACATCAGGTACCACCAATACTTTTTCTCGGGTAATCAGGACAATGAGAAGAACCAAACAAGAACCACCAAAACATACGCAAAACCCGCAGAGGCCAGAGGGGAGGACAAAGACGACTACAGAGAGTGACTGAGGTCCGGCAACAAGAAGTGAGCACTGAAACTGTACAAGATGTACAGGTGATTAATCTCTCATCCATAAACCTGGACAAACACATGATTTCCTTATTGAGTAAGGGATTGAGCTTCAATCCTGCAGAACAAGGGGACCCCTGCAGGATGAAAGTGGATCTCTTTAAATTCATCAGAGGCCTCAAACTTAAAATACATTTCTGGGACACACCCACAGTGAGTACCCCCAGCACAGTGAGCCAAGTTGATACATCTACTAATCCCATCAGTATACAGGAGGTCCTGGCCTCCCACCTACTATTATCCATCACTGACTTTGATGATCCCCCAAATTCCTTCAATGATTTGCTAACTGACCTTGAACTTAAAACAGACAATACCGTAGACAGTGGCCTGAAAAACAAATCAAAATGCACACCCACATTGCCGAGTGGCAATACCATCGACATATTCTATAAATTGGTTCTAGATGATATCCGTAAATATGAGACCAGATCTAGAAATAGCAGACACACAAAAAAAGATAATCTAACCAGAGATGAAAGAATTGCGCTAAAGGCATTGAGTGAAGACCAGGATCTAATTATTCGTGAAGCCGATAAAGGTGGGAATGTAGTGGTCATGAATATAACCGACTACAATGCAGAAATACTGACTCAACTTTCAGATAACACATGCTATGAAGCAATAGCCAGTAACCCCATGGGTCCTCTGACGATACTAATCAACAACCACCTAAGGGACTGGAGGGATGCGGGCCTTATAAATGATGGTGAATATCTGTACCTAAAGGTGACACGCCCAACCTACCCTTGGTTATATTCTCTTCCCAAGATCCACAAACCTGCTGCTTTTCCACCAGGGAGACCAATCGTCTCTGGGATTGGGGGTCCTACCGAAAGACTCTCACAATATGTGGACAAATTCCTTAATCCTTTGGTAAAAAACCTGCCATCGTATTTACAAGACACCAAACATATTCTCAGTATCTTAGCGGATATCACATGGCAACCTGGACTACTAATGGCGACCTTGGATGTGGTATCATTATATACCATCATTGAGCCAGATCTGGGTTTAGCAGCAGTCACCAGAGCATTAAACACCAGACCTATTACACTGCTTGAACATACCAAAATGTTGGTGACAATGATGGACATCATACTGAACCAAAACTTTTTCCTTTTTGATAAAAGATGGTATAAACAGATAAGGGGTGTAGCCATGGGCTCAAGGTTCTCCCCTTCTTTTCCAAACCTCTACATGGGTGCTCTAGAGGCAGAAATGATCTGGAGCATAAAAGGGACAAAATGGATTGATAATATAGTGTACTGGGGTCGCTATATAGATGATTGTCTCCTAATATGGTCAGGATCAGAAGAAACACTTGGGAATTTCTGTGCATATCTGAACAACAATGATATGAATATGCGATTCGCTTCACATATAAGTGCAACAGAGGTAACTTTCCTTGACATAGAACTATACGTCAAGAATGATACACTCCACAGTAAACCTTTCCGCAAAACCACAGCATGTAATGCAGTCCTCCACAGCAATAGCTCACATCCCATCCATCAGATCAACGGAATCCCATATGGGGAATTTATCAGAGCCAGAAGAAACTGCAGTGAACAACAAGAATTTGAAACCTGCGTGATGGAAATGCAGTCCAGGTTTATGAAAAGAGGTTATAAACCTCAGATCATTTCAAAAGCAGACAAACGAATCCGAAAGATAAGCAGGGAGTCAACCTTAATGCCCAAAGTTCCTAGGTTGGAACAACAACAACCTGTAAGACTCATTACAGACTTCAATGAACTCAGTCCAGTGATACGTAAAAGCTTCAACAAACACTGGGGGATCCTAAGTGCTGACAAAACCTTAACCACCTTGATAGGAGCCCATCCACAAATAACCTTCCTCAGAGGTCGCAACTTGAAAAACAGACTAAGTCCGACCGTGCCCAAAGGCATAAGATCAGAGGATTGGTTAACCCAAAAATCAAAAGGATTCTACAAATGTGGAATGTGCTCGATGTGCAGATGGGCACACCATGGAATCAAGTCCTTTACTGACCACAGATCAAAAAGACACACCATCAACACAAATATCAATTGTGATACAAAATTCACAGTGTATATTATTGAATGTGCATGCAAAAGCAGATATGTGGGCAGTTCCATCAGACCTCTCAGGGAACGCATAAGGGAAAACGCAAGGCTTGATTTGTACTTACAGTGATTCCCAAGTGGGGAATACTGTGGTTGAATAAA
This sequence comes from Lissotriton vulgaris, assembly GCF_964263255.1. Taxonomy (NCBI): domain Eukaryota; kingdom Metazoa; phylum Chordata; class Amphibia; order Caudata; family Salamandridae; genus Lissotriton; species Lissotriton vulgaris. Next base: position 339,226 of record NW_028251687.1, read on the forward strand.
AACCCTTGAAAGACTACATGCTGTGTCCGGTCTATCCCTACTACCGTTATTCTAAGACAAACCAGTCTACTCATATACATTGTGTGCTCTGGACAAATTGCATAAACCTAAAGAGAAGGAGGTCCTCTGTCCTTCTTCCTTCACAGAGGTTAAGGTTTTTCCTCTGACCAAGAAGCACCTACTAAAATACTCTAGTATTTACTCTTCATTTCCCCCCCCTGCCATCTCGGCCAGTGACCCCATCACCACAGATCCTATGACAGTCCCACTTAGTATCCTCAATAACCTTCCGGCTCTTGACGAAACTTCTCTAGAAAAGCTAATGAGACTAGTCAAATCGGGATCACCTGTCGACCCAGCTCCCCCTAGGGCTCTCACTCAAATAACCAGCCAGATATTACCCACCATTCGAGACTTGCTCAATTCCTCCCTTGATACTGGCATCGTCCCCCCCCTATGGAAGAGAGCTATGGTCAAAGCTCTGCTAAAAAAAAACAACCTCGACCAATCCAATCCTTCCAATTACCGTCCCATCTCCCTTCTGCCTTGGCTCAGCAAACTTCTTGAGAAACACGTCAACTCCGTGTTGGCAGCCTTCCTAGAAACTAACAATATACTGGACCCCACCCAGACGGGCTTTAGGCCTCGCCATGGGACTGAGACTGCCTTGATTGCAGTGACGGAGGAGGCAAGGAGGATCATGGACGGTGGCGGCTCCACGGCCATCGTTCTACTTGACTTGAGTGCCGCCTTCGACACTGTAAATCATGGCATCCTACTCCACCGGCTTGCTATGATAGGGGTGTCAGGAACTGCGCTTACCTGGATAGAATCGTTCCTCACAGACAGATCCTTCCGGGTATTCGAAAAGGAGTTCACCTCCTCTAGTAAACCGCTTAATTGTGGAGTGCCTCAGGGCTCCTCCCTGAGTCCAACCCTTTTTAATGTTTACCTCCGTCCTCTAGCTGATGTCGTCCGCCCCTTCGGGGTGAAAATTGTCACCTACGCGGACGACACCCAGCTGGTGGTGGCACTGGACCCCCCTCTCAACTCTCACCACAGCCTACATAAATGCCTAAAAGCTGTCGCAACCTGGATGTCAGACTCCTGTCTAAAACTTAATGGGGATAAAACAGAGGTAATGCTCCTTGGAAATAACATCACCAAATCCATTGATACCATCCGGCCCCTCTGTCTAGGCAGCCCCCCACAACCCAAAGACCAAATTAAGAGCCTGGGCATCTGGCTCGACCAAAACCTCACTTTCAACTATCAAGCCACCAAACTTGCCGCCACCTGCTTTGGGCTGTTGAGACTACTCCGAAAGATTCTCCCCCTTCTCCCGCTTCACTCAAGACGGATCATGGTCCAAGGACTAATCTTGTCACGTCTCGACTGCGGTAACGCCCTATATCTTGGCGCCCCACAGTCCACCCTTGCCAAACTACAAGTTGTTCAAAACTGCGCGGCAAGAGTCCTGTTGAACCTCCCCCGCCGCTCCTCAGTCAAGGCGAGACTGAAGGACCTTCATTGGCTCCCTGTGCGTGCTAGGATAGAATTTAAGAGCATGTGCGTTGCACATCGCTCTTACTGGGGAACGGGCCCCGCCATAACCACCCTTCCCGGCCCCTCAGATCCGCGACCTCTCACCTCACTTTTGTACCACGCATAAGAAGAGCTAGATGCGGAGGCCGCTCGCTCTCCTACAATCTGGCCAAGATCTGGAATTCCCTTCCCCTTTCAATCAGGTCAGAATCCAACCTACTTACCTTTCGAAGGCTGTTAAAAACGTGGCTTTTTAATAAAACTCCCACCTAACCCCTTCTGTTCCTTACGAACCCCACTCCCCCCTCCTCTGCTCAACCATCCAGTTTTCTACAGCGCTGGGACGCCCCTGGGTAGCCATCGCGCTCTACAAATTCTCATTCCATTCCATTCCATTCCATTCCACTCTTACCAAGAATCCATTAGATCATTACCTACCGTAACAAGTTGTGCGCCATTTTTCTGAACACTTAAAAAACCATTTCGCTGATCTCTAACCAGTTTGACTCAGAAAGGCAGCCACTATGGTCTCTAACGTACTAACTATTTCATTTAAAAATGGATAGGGATAAGATTGCTTCGGATCTGTTCGAAAATCTGTCTAAAGGTACTCACCCCTTTACATCAAATACCAGTGGAAATCAACAAAAAAGTAGCAGCCTGAAAGAAAAATTTCTGAAGTTAGAAAGACTCAAAAAACAGAAAATTTGCGCTGGTGGGACGGTGCAACTCTGAAACAGTACCTGAGAGTTCAGAGAATACCGAGAGGTCTTCGATCACAGACTTTCCCAACCTTTGACAATCTGGAAGACGACCTCCTAGCCAAATGGGAGGAATCAGTACCTATGAATTCTACAAATCTGATGAGAATCCTAATAGAAAATGCGGATCGTAAAGTGACTAAGCATGGGCGAATTTTGCGAATCTGGCGTTCGCGAATTTTGCGAATTTGCGAACTCGCAATCCGCAAAATCCGCGAATTCTTGAGAATTTGCGGATTTTTTTTTTGTGTGTTCGCAAGGGTTTCTGCCATTTCGCAAGGGTTTGGTACTAGTTCGCAAAACTTACTTGTCGGCTCGCAACGGTTGCGACTATGTTGTTTCTACGTCTGGTTCATCATCACAGCCTCCCAGCACCCTCTGTTTCACCCCTGCCACCCTCTGTATCAACCATGCCACCCTCTGTTACATCAATGCCACCCTCTGGTTTATCATCACTGTAGATTATGGGGGGAAAAGCAAGCACACCTGCCCTGCTTCAACTGACATGAATTAATTTGGGGTTAGTTTATTAATGTGTCGCTGTTTTAAAATTCCAGGTCTGGCACCTGCTTCCTTATCAGTAATTTGCTTTCTGTTGCAGTGCAATTTTTTTTTCCAGGACCTTTGTGGCCTACTTCTAGCTATTCTATGAGCCTGCTGTGAGGGTCAGAGCAGGGTCATACAATTGTTGCAACTAGCAACTGAACTCTGGAGGGCCCCCAGTCAGGAAGCACTACAGGGAATTGTTACTAATGATGAGTTTGAACTCTTGCACCTGCCGAGTGCTTTCAGTTTTGCAAAACTCGTTTTTCTGCAATTTCGCGGGATTCGCGGGGCGCGAACACGCGCGAGATTGGATTCGGAAGCCGCGAATTCGTGCGAATATGCGATTTCATTTTTGCGGCATGTTAGTTCGCAAGGTTTTGTGCGTTTTCGCGAGCCGCTTGTAGCGCAAGGCGCGAAGTTACCCTCGCGGTCGTTCAAGGGCGCGGCCATCTTGTTTGCATGACGTATTTCCGTTTCCGGGCGCGAAGTGTAATCTCGCAAAGTGTGCGGCTCGTCAGTACAATTTCGCGAGTGTTCGCAAGGAACATCTCGCGCGAACTTACCCGCGCGGTCGTGAACGGGCGCGGCCATCTTGTTTCTCATTCATTGCTATTGTTCTGGGCATGCTTTTTGTATCTTCTCTAAATCTCTGCCATCCTTTGCTTGTTTGAAGTTTTTTTTGATCTATTTTACTTATTATCTATCCCTCTATTTTTCTAGCCCTATATTTTTGTGTTTACTGCTACTTTTGGTTAATTTTAAACTACTTTTTTAAACTCTTTTATTTTCTTCTTTTCCCTATTCTATATTCTTTATTCCTTTCTGCCCAGACCATGGTGAAGGGAGCCGGGAAGCATCCCGAGAAGGGGAAGGGTCCCGCACCCCGTGCCCGGCTCCCGTGCGGGCGTTTGAGGGGGGAGCTAGTGATGCCACGGGAGATCTTTAGCGCGGAGGAGGTGGCCGCACTAGTGTTCTATGTACAGCGCCACCTCCCCAGGACCATAATGGCAGGCGGCAAGATCGGAGGCGGGTACGGGATGCGGGAGCGCCGGAAGCAGTGGGAGAAGGTGTGCCGGGTCATGTACCACCACTCTCGGGTCCGGCGCACCTACAACCAGGCCACCCACCGCTGGACGGATGTCCTGGCCCGTGAACGAGATCTGCTCGATCTGCTTGGCCTCGAGATCCCCGGGCTTGGTGAGTAGTAGTAGCTATTTCTTTACTTTTCTGTTTTCTCCTGCTGTGTTATTATATTGCAAATTTTTGTTTTTTACCAAGAGCAATAATGCTGCTCATTACATTGTATGTAAATTATATTTCAAAATCTTCTGTGCATTTCAGGTGCACTGCTCTCCTTCCCAGTAGTGTTGCTACTATGCTTATTTGTTTTCGATTTTGGGTTCATTTCATTGGCCTGTGAAATTATGTATGAGTGTAGATTAAAGAACTGCGTAATGCTACACACTAAGGTTCAGATTTTTAATTGCCGCCGCATCCCTGCAAAGTAGCAGGGATGCGCCAGTAATTGTGCGCCACGCCACTATCACCCATGGTGCGCCGTATTTACAATGCGGCGCACCATGGGCCCAAAACCTCACCAAAGCGTTACGCATCTGTGCCGTAAGGGCGGTGCATTGCTGGAGTTGCGTCGCAACGATGGCGCGGCTCCATCAATGCTCTGGGGTGCCCTATCTCCCCAATGCTGCGTCAAGCCGTACGTCTGCTTCAAGCAGGCGCAGGGTTTGAGTCACGCATCATTGTCGTTAAAGTGAGTGATTGAAATCTTGTAGATTTCCCTCAGCCTCTTTTAGGATGCGTTCCTGCGCAGGAACGCCCTCCCTTGCGCCGGAACACCCCCTGATGGCGCAGGGCTTTACAACGTGATGCATCTCCCATATGCGTCACGTTGTTAATATACGCTGCACCACTGCGCCTCTTTTGTGCTGCCGCTGCGTCACAAAGGTCACGCAACAATGGAGCAAAAGAGCTGCAAGGGGCTTCTAAATCAGCCCCTACAGACTCAAGTCCAGTCCTTCCTTTGTACATATGGCGATAAGAAGAAATAGTGGTGGTGGATTGATAGTTAGAGTATTTTAATGACTGGTTAATGTAGTAGAAAACTTTAGTTTTGTCGCTGATCTGCAATCACGATGGACTTTGGCTGTCACTTCGCGTGCTGTGGACTGCTGCCTGCCAATCCTAGGCAAACCTTTTTAGTACTTTGTGTAGTGAGTTACATAAGAAGTTTCCAATTCGACGGTCCGCAAATCAAGCAATACTAATAACGTAGTAGACCACATGAGATTGGTCAATAATATATCCTATGGAATAGTTGTCTATTTGCTATTTCGCCAAAATATTTTGTTAGTTCTTTTGAAATGTTTGATTTGGTTGACAAATATCATCCATGTTTTCTGTTTTTCTTTCTTTCATGCTGTACATCAGCTTCCCCCAGGGGCAAGAGGAGGACACAGGAGGAGGAGGAGGAGGGTGCTGTTGAGGATGCAGGCCAGGATCGGGCAGGCGAGGGCTCCTTTGCTGGCCCCAGTAAGTTTTAATTTTAATATAGAGTACTTATTTTTTCCCAGCGTTCCTCATTCGATCTTTTCTAAATCGTCTTTGATATTCTTGTAGACTGGATCTAAATTCTTATCCTGCCTCGACTATGACTCCGTGTGGTATTACTAGATTATTCTTATTAGTCTGTCTGTGTAGCTAACTAAGATTGCACATTTGGCAATTCCATTGGACTCCCATTGTAGTCAGCAATAGCTCTATGCACAGAGTGCAGTCCTCTGGGATTGTCCATAATGTCTTTTCAAGTCTTCTAAATGTTTATGCTTTGACAATTGCCAACAATAAAAAGGCGAATGACCACCAAGAAAGAATAAGATACTACTTTACTTTTGGTTTGGATAGGAGGACAATCCATTCTACTACCGTTGCAGGGACAAATCTGCACAAACAGAACTATGGACACTAAATATTGCATTGCTTAGCTTATCAATTATAATAGGTGCTGTTAGACTTTCCACATACCTCAGTGATAACAGACTTTGTAGTTGAACCCCCAATCTCCTTACTGACTAGATAGTGTGGCAGAGACATTTAGCTCCCAAAGTCACCGATGATTATGATTATTCCCCAATGATGTCAGAGGCACGGACTCATGCTTGCAAAAATTGCAAAACCTTTAGCTCATCCACTCTAGTCTGGAGGACCAAAAACCACAGAGTCTATTTAAGTTGAAAAGCTTTATTAAAAGTGAAGACATTTATTAAAATCAAGTTTGTCATAAAAGTAAACGTTTAACTGAAAATGGAAAAGTGCTTAGTGCTGAAGATTAATTGGACACATTTCTTGTGGTCGAGCCGAGCTCTCACCTGGTTTGAACTTGATCCTGCTCGTGTTCTTAGAAGTCAAGCTTCTGTCTGTTAGGAGAAAAAGTGGTGCATGTTAAAAATAAAAAGCAAGCATTCATCAGTTGTGCCAAAAAGTGCAGCAAGACAACAGCCTTCCCTGGAAAAAGGGACATTTTTACTTTAGAGTAGACAGTCACAAATTATTAAATTGTATACTGTTTTTTTCACATGTCTTTCTTCCTCCTAGACCAAATATTATATAGTAGTGAGTGGTTTATTCTAACATTATTAAATGTACTTTGTAGGTGGAACATCTGGAGGCGGGGCCAGCGCGGAGGTGGTGGCGGCATTGGACGAGGAGGACAACTCTGGGGAGGAGGCGGTGCAAGTCCTGGACAAGGACATGCCTGTGAGGGATAACACGGTGGTGGCGGGCAGAGGTAAGCTATATATTCCTTACTCATTGAGATTGAAGACTACAGAGTGTGCTTTCTGCACGGGTGTATTATAAATAAACCAGGTAGTAGCCTCCTCTAAATGTACTTCGACTTAGCTGTGAAGTTTTGGCGAGAAGAATCCCAATCAGATCTGAGATGAACTTGATGGATGGGATGAACGAAAAGCGAAAGAAGGGTGTAGGTAAGTGTGGAAGGACGAGAAATGTAATGATGACTGGCAAAGAAGAATGATATGTGTTTGCTTGGTCCCCGAGGTGGCTGGGAAGGAAAGAATATGGTATGGTGCATGGCTGGGTGAATGATGAAGCAAGGATGGGTGGAAGGAGAACAACCTGGGTGGGTGAAACAGAAACTGTATGTGTGCATATACTTTGAATGGATGGATGCCTGGATCATGGTACTATCTGACTCTTAGATAGCATATGTGTATCTAGAGAGAGTAGACGGTCACTGGATGAACTAAGTGTTACTTTGAAGAGCACGTAACACTGCACCCGCACGTCTGTTCCAGTGAAGGAAAGGCAAGAAAAAGAAGTTGTAAGTTTGTCCAAATACTACCATGAATAGTAGCAGTAGTTTGTATTGCAACTGCAAGCACAGCATATATCCGGTTATTACGGTGGACACTCCCTACCTCTCTTAATAACTTTAGTTTGGTAGTAGTACGTCATTCATGTGTGGGTGTATCACTGTTCACTCAATAATAAGCAAAGCACCTAAAGTCATCCCATATGTCATCAAATACATCCCATGTGAAGTGATAGATAATCAGATTATTTAGCTTCTTCATTTTCCTTTTCTAATACTCATTTGCACTGTAGGGTGAAAGCTAAATTAATTAAGCAGTAGCCCTTTTAACAGAGTATTCTCAGTGCCACACGTAATAGAAAAGTAAGAGCTTCACCACCTGCATGTACTGGACCGGTACAGTAACGCAAGTCTGTCTCACTCACTCACCATGGTTTGCGGTTGTTTTTCTCGGGTGCAAGTTCACTGCGCTGGCATTATGCCGGCTTGCATAAGATAACGTACCAATTTTCCTAAACAAGAGAGAAGAATAAGAATAAGACTGGTGTACTGTCATGGTCGACTGTAATGGAAGTCCATAGTGCTCGTAGAATTTGTTCCTTAAACTCCCACTAATGTTAGAGCAAGGATGAAGAAGTCGGAGGTTACATAGATACTGTCCTCAATAGTTATGTACTGTGCTTTCAATTTGCTACTTGTACTGTGACAACTTTCTGCTCAATCATTTTGTGTTAATCTTAAGGAGCATTGGTTACAGACTATGTCTTTCTTTCTTCATATAGTTGCTCCTTCCAAATCCAAGAGACCATCAAGGAGGAAGGAGCTGGCTCGAATGGCCCGGCAACGGAGGCTGGATGCCACTGTCGCTGAATATCGGCGGCTGGTGGCCCTGGAGGAGGAGGAGACGCAGTCTGGTACTACAACAACGTCCACTGGGACAGCTGCATCCTCCTCCGTGCGGGCTGCCTGCCAGCGCAGTGCTCCAGCGGTACGGAGCCGGGCTACCAAAGCCAAACGCCACCGCCGAGCAGCAAAGACAGCAGCTGCCCCCCACCGGATTTGCAAGGCACGCCGGCGCAGCTTATCCCTCAGACTGTCCTACCTGGAGCAGGAGGTCCTGAACTATAAGAACTTGGTGGAGGGCCTCCGCTTCGAACATGCCACCCTCCGCAAGGAGCATGATGCCCTGGCTGCTAAAGTCAACAGCACCCTGCCATAGTGTCCCTTGCCCCTTTTTTAGAGACTTTTGGGGGGTGGGAATTGGGAGTTGGGTTTTTTGGGGACTTTTGAAGGACAATCGTTGGGGTTAAGGAGGGTCTTGCGGGAGATTATTTTGTTAGGGCTATAAAAATATACTTTTTGAAACTTTATCTGACCATACCTGTTTTTTACTGCTTTTGAGTCTGGTGGGTGGGGGTTTAACAGTAAGTTTGTTTTCCTGAATAGTCCTAGGACTTTAGTAGTACTAACGTCAATTTCTCGTCTATCCTAATACTCCATTATACTACCTCCAACCAAACGCTTATCTTACCTGTAATTTCTGTTTGAAAGTAGGGCTAGGCCCAAGGCTGGCTCCACGGGAAATGGCGATTAAGGTTGCAATCCAGGGCGGCTGAAATTTCCTCCTCATTGCGGTGGTACTAGTGGTGTGACACAGTGGCAGTTGCATGGCTATGGAAAAAAAGAAAATGAAACCTGGTTTGTCCTTACTGTAGCATTACAACGGTACGATAGAGAATATAGCAGGTGACAGTACACTAGACTACAACAGTGCCACAATGTAGCCTAACAAATGGTAAAGTATTGATAGTATAGCTTGTACTTGTGTAGGATTTCTTTGACATTGGCTACTACTACAGGAAATAGTACTGAAGCTGAGTAAGTCTAGAATATATCCTCGGATTCCTTCACCAGCCTGTTGCTATGACCTTATCCTCCCCAGCAAGTGTGTGGAATTATTGATGTCATTTAGTCACACATCAAGCAAAACCACACAACCCGGGGGAAGAGTGTTAGGGTTTGTAAAATGGATAGGAATGGGGGTTTCTTTTTGGGTAGGTTTTGTTGAGAGAAAAAAAAAAGCACAGCATGGACAAACAATAATTGAACATAAAGACATTTTTGGGTACAAAGCTAACCATAAATATTTTACGTGACATAAAGAAAGTGCATGCACTACTGAATGCATTGTTACAGAAAAGTAAGTAGTACTTTCGACAACCGTGAATGACAGAATGCGACAGTACAGGGCTACATTAAATTAGGTTCAAAAAATAGCCGAAGTAAAAACTATAGAATGGCTGTAGGGATCAATTTAGAAGCAGAGAGAGATCCAAGAAATGCAGTCACACATACTCATTCAATAAAAGAATGGATACTGTATCTGTATTGTTGTAGTTGTCCTGTTGAATTTGGTAAGTAAGTTGCATGCAGCAAACAATTCCTCTTATTAGCGGCACTCTTCCATTCCAGCTGATGCTTCGTCCATCAATGTTGGTGACCAGAAGACACCCTGTCCACTGCCTGCCTGGCGGATGCTGAATTGCGGCTCGCTAATGTGAAGCCTGACTAATCCTTTTTTCCCTATTGCAGACTGAAACCCGGCCTGTAATTATTGAACGAAAAACAGCACTGATAAATAAATATAAGGTATGTACACTGTGTAGTGCAAAAAATCACACTTTGATTTTCCTAATAGACAGTACAACATTTTTGAAAGTGCGTACTCTGTCTGAGTCACCTTTTCAAGGATAAATAAGTATGGGCAAATTAATTTAGTGGATCTTTCCCCTCAAGCTAGGTGTACTGTAAACTGTGTTTTAGAACAAAATTAGACCTTCCCAGCAGTGCTTCCACCCAGACCCTTACTAAAGCCAGTTGCAAAAATGTAGAAGACCCCCAATCAGATCTCAAAAAACGAGGCCTAGCAGAAAATTGGTGACAAAACGTACTTCGAAAGTAAAAGTAGGCCCACATACCCCCTTACCCACCGTGGATTGTATTCAAACCACTTGCAAGCAAGCAAAAGTATCCATAGCCAGCATCGCTCCAAGACTCGAAACCCCCCCCACCCAAACACATGCAATAGAAATACTGATAACCCTAACGAGCCCTAAGTTAAGAATAGTGGCAGAGGCTTTCTTTAACTATGCCAAATCCCCCCTTTCCCACCATGGATTTTCTTCAAATGACTTGCAACCAAAATTACAAATTCTCACAAGTGCTCTAAGACCCCAGAACTCAGTTGCAAAAATCTAGAACACCCCAAAACACATGCAATCCGGCTGTTAGGGCTAACCCTAACGAACCCTAAGTTACAAAAAGTGCCAAAAGGCTTTTCCTTATGGATTTTGTCCCAACCACTTCTATCCGGTATTAGACCTGCCCAGGAATGCCCCAAGACCCGCCAACCCACCCGCCAAAAAGCACAACACCCCCAAACAGCCCAAAAGCAAAATCTCATACTTACAATATTTCTCGGGCTTCGGTCCAAACGCGCTGTGCAGCTAGGCCATAACTCCAGTTTTCCACCACGGATTTCCTGAAAAGTGAATGCAATCAAGATTAGACTGTCCCAGCAGTGCTCCCAGACCCCAAAACTCACCCACAAACACCCGGAACCCCCCCCCAAAGAGCACCTCAAAGGCAAGCAAGTCAGCAAAAACACAAAAAAATTCCGCCTCCGATTTGGTCCAAACCACTTTTATCCGGTATTAGAGCTTCCCAGCAATGGCCCCAGAGCCGTCAACCCAGGAAAAAACGAGTAGAAGACCCCCAAACAGCCAAAGAGCAAAAGTACAAAAATGGGGACTTAGTCATTTTTTTGCCAATTTCCCAAATCACTCCGCGCGCGCTCTGCAGCTAGGCCCTAACTCCCCTCTGCCACCATGGATTTGCTTCAAACCTCTCGCAAACTAAAGTATCCGTAGCCAGCAGTGCTCCCAGACCCCGAAACCCACCCACAAACACCAGAAAGCCCCCCAAACAGGCCCCCGAAAACGCTAAATTGAGCAAAAGGTCAGAAATAGCAACAAAAAAATCAGCGTGGATTTTTTGTCCCAACCACTTCTATCCGGTATTAGACCTTCCCAGGAATGCCCCAAGACCCGCCAACCCACCCGCTAAAAAGCACAACACCCCCAAACGGCCCAAAAGCCAAATCTCATACAATATTTCTCGGCCTTCGGTCCAAACGCGCTGTGCAGCTAGGCCATAACTCCCGTTTTCCAGCACGGATTTCCTGAAAAGCAAATGCAATCAAGATTAGACTGTCCCAGCAGTGCTCCCAGACCCCAAAACTCACCCACAAACACCCGGAACCCCCCAAAGAGCACCTCAAAGGCAAGCAAGTCAGCAAAAACACAAATAAAATTCCGCCTCCGATTTGGTCCAAACCACTTTTATCCGGTATTAGAGCTTCCCAGCAATGGCCCCAGAGCCGTCAACCCAGGAGAAAACGAGTAGAAGACCCCCAAACAGCCAAAGAGCAAAAGTACAAAAATGGGGACGTAGTCATTTTTTTGCCAATTTCCCAAATCACTCCGCGCGCGCTCTGCAGCTAGGCCCTAACTCCCCTCTGCCACCATGGATTTGCTTCAAACCTCTTGCAAACTAAAGTATCCGTAGCCAGCAGTGCTCCCAGACCCCGAAACCCACCCACAAACACCAGGAATCCCCCCAAACAGGCCCCCAAAAACGCTACATTGAGCAAAATGTCAGAAATAGCAACAAAAAAATCAGCATGGATTTTTTTGTCCCAACCACTTCTATCCGGTATTAGACCTTCCCAGGAATGCCCCAAGACCCGCCAACCCACCCGCCAAAAAGCACAACACCCCCAAACAGCCCAAAAGCAAAATCTCATACTTACAATATTTCTCGGCCTTCGGTCCAAACGCGCTGTGCAGCTAGGCCATAACTCCAGTTTTCCACCACGGATTTCCTGAAAAGCAAATGCAATCAAGGTTAGACTGTCCCAGCAGTGCTCCCAGACCCCAAAACTCACCCACAAACACCCAGAACCCCCCCAAAGAGCACCTCAAAGGCAAGCAAGTCAGCAAAAACACAAAAACAATTCCGCCTCCGATTTGGTCCAAACCACTTTTATCCGGTATTAGAGCTTCCCAGCAATGGCCCCAGAGCCGTCAACCCAGGAAAAAACGAGTAGAAGACCCCCAAACAGCCAAAGAGCAAAAGTACAAAAATGGGGACTTAGTCATTTTTTTGCCAATTTCCCAAATCACTCCGCGTGCGCTCTGCAGCTAGGCCCTAACTCCCCTCTACCACCATGGATTTGCTTCAAACCTCTTGCAAACTAAAGTATCCGTAGCCAGCAGTGCTCCCAGACCCCGAAACCCACCCACAAACACCAGGAAGCCCCCCAAACAGGCCCCCGAAAACGCTACATTGAGCAAAAGGTCAGAAATAGCAACAAAAAAATCAGCGTGGATTTTTTTGTCCCAACCACTTCTATCCGGTATTAGACCTTCCCAGGAATGCCCCAAGACCCGCCAACCCACCCGCTAAAAAGCACAACACCCCCAAACGGCCCAAAAGCCAAATCTCATACAATATTTCTCGCCTGAGTCCAAACGCGCTGTGCAGCTAGGCCATAACTCCCGTTTTGTAGCACGGATTTCCTGAAAAGCAAATGCAATCAAGATTAGACTGTCCCAGCAGTGCTCCCAGACCCCAAAACTCACCCACAAAAACACTCGGAACCCCCCAAAGAGCACCTCAAAGGCAAGCAAGTCAGCAAAAACACAAAAAAATTCCGCCTCAGATTTGGTCCAAACCACTTTTATCCGGTATTAGAGCTTCCCAGCAATGGCCCCAGAGCCGTCAACCCAGGAGAAAACGAGTAGAAGACCCCCAAACAGCCAAAGAGCAAAAGTTCAAAAATGGGAACTTAGTCATTTTTTTGCCAATTTCCCAAATCACTCCGCGCGCGCTCTGCAGCTAGGCCCTAACTCCCCTCTGCCACCATGGATTTGCTTCAAACCTCTTGCAAACTAAAGTATCCATAGCCAGCAGTGCTCCCAGACCCCGAAACCCACCCACAAACACCAGGAAGTCCCCCAAACAGGCCCCCGAAAACGCTACATTGAGCAAAATGTCAGAAATAGCACAAAAACAATCAGCGTGGATTTTTTTGTCCCAACCACTTCTATCCGGTATTAGACCTTCCCAGGAATGCCCCAAGACCCGCCAACCCACCCGCCAAAAAGCACAACACCCACAAACGGCCCAAAAGCAAAATCTCATACTTACAATATTTCTCGGCCTTCGGTCCAAACGCGTTGTGCAGCTAGGCCATAACTCCCGTCTTCCAGCACGGATTTCCTGAAAAGCAAATGCAATCAAGATTAGACTGTCCCAGCAGTGCTCCCAGACCCCAAAACTCACCCACAAACACCCGGAACCCCCCCAAAGAGCACCTCAAAGGCAAGCAAGTCAGCAAAAACACAAAATAAATTCCGCCTCCGATTTGGTCCAAACCACTTTTATCCGGTATTAGAGCTTCCCAGCAATGGCCCCAGAGCCGTCAACCCAGGAAAAAACGAGTAGAAGACCCCCAAACAGCCAAAGAGCAAAAGTACAAAAATGGGGACTTAGTCATTTTTTTGCCAATTTCCCAAATCACTCCGCGCGCGCTCTGCAGCTAGGCCCTAACTCCCCTCTGCCACCATGGATTTGCTTCAAACCTCTTGCAAACTAAAGTATCCGTAGCCAGCAGTGCTCCCAGACCCCGAAACCCACCCACAAACACCAGGAAGTCCCCCAAACAGGCCCCCGAAAACGCTACATTGAGCAAAATGTCAGAAATAGCACAAAAACAATCAGCGTGGATTTTTTTGTCCCAACCACTTCTATCCGGTATTAGACCTTCCCAGGAATGCCCCAAGACCCGCCAACCCACCCGCCAAAAAGCACAACACCCACAAACGGCCCAAAAGCAAAATCTCATACTTACAATATTTCTCGGCCTTCGGTCCAAACGCGTTGTGCAGCTAGGCCATAACTCCCGTCTTCCAGCACGGATTTCCTGAAAAGCAAATGCAATCAAGATTAGACTGTCCCAGCAGTGCTCCCAGACCCCAAAACTCACCCACAAACACCCGGAACCCCCCCAAAGAGCACCTCAAAGGCAAGCAAGTCAGCAAAAACACAAAATAAATTCCGCCTCCGATTTGGTCCAAACCACTTTTATCCGGTATTAGAGCTTCCCAGCAATGGCCCCAGAGCTGTCAACCCAGGAAAAAACGAGTAGAAGACCCCCAAACAGCCAAAGAGCAAAAGTAAAAAAATGGGGACTTAGTCATTTTTTTGCCAATTTCCCAAATCACTCCGCGCGCGCGCTCTGCAGCTAGGCCCTAACTCCCCTCTGCCACCATGGATTTGCTTCAACCCTCTTGCAAACTAAAGTATCCATAGCCAGCAGTGCTCCCAGACCCCGAAACCCACCCACAAAAACCAGGAAGCCCCCCAAACAGGCCCCCAAAAACGCTACATTGAGCAAAAGGTCAGAAATAGCAACAAAAAAATCAGCGTGGATTTTTTTGTCCCAACCACTTCTATCCGGTATTAGACCTTCCCAGGAATGCCCCAAGACCCGCCAACCCACCCGCTAAAAAGCACAACACCCCCAAACGGCCCAAAAGCCAAATCTCATACAATATTTCTCGGCCTTCGGTCCAAACGCGCTGTGTAGCTAGGCCATAACTCCCGTTTTGTAGCACGGATTTCCTGAAAAGCAAATGCAATCAAGATTAGACTGTCCCAGCAGTGCTCCCAGACCCCAAAACTCACCCACAAACACCCGGAACCCCCCAAAGAGCACCTCAAAGGCAAGCAAGTCAGCAAAAACACAAATAAAATTCCGCCTCCGATTTGGTCCAAACCACTTTTATCCGGTATTAGAGCTTCCCAGCAATGGCCCCAGAGCCGTCAACCCAGGAGAAAACGAGTAGAAGACCCCCAAACAGCCAAAGAGCAAAAGTACAAAAATGGAGACTTAGTCATTTGTTTGCCAATTTCCCAAATCACTCCGCGCGCGCTCTGCAGCTAGGCCCTAACTCCCCTCTGCCACCATGGATTTGCTTCAAACCTCTTGCAAACTAAAGTATCCGTAGCCAGCAGTGCTCCCAGACCCCGAAACCCACCCACAAACACCAGGAAGTCCCCCAAACAGGCCCCCGAAAACGCTACATTGAGCAAAATGTCAGAAATAGCACAAAAAAAATCAGCGTGGATTTTTTTGTCCCAACCACTTCTATCCGGTATTAGACCTTCCCAGGAATGCCCAAGACCCGCCAACCCACCCGCCAAAAAGCACAACACCCCCAAACGGCCCAAAAGCAAAATATCATACTTACAATATTTCTGGGCCTTCGGTCCAAACGCGCTGTGCAGCTAGGCCATAACTCCCGTTTTCCAGCACGGATTTCCTGAAAAGCAAATGCAATCAAGATTAGACTGTCCCAGCAGTGCTCCCAGACCCCAAAACCCACCCACAAACACCCGGAACCCCCCCCAAAGAGCACCTCAAAGGCAAGCAAGTCAGCAAAAACACAAAAAAAATTCTGCCTCCGATTTGGTCCAAACCACTTTTATCCGGTATTAGAGCTTCCCAGCAATGGCCCTAGAGCTGTCAACCCAGGAGAAAACGAGTAGAAGACCCCCAAACAGCCAAAGAGCAAAAGTACAAAAATGGGGACTTAGTCATTTTTTTGCCAATTTCCCAAATCACTCCGCGCGCGCTCTGCAGCCAGGCCCTAACTCCCCTCTGCCACCATGGATTTGTGATCGAGTACCGTATACTGCTCATACAGATGCTCAAGCATGTAGAAGGTTGAGTTCCAACGTGTTGCCACCTCCTGGATGAGTGCTTTCACTGGCATTCGACGTTCATGTAGCAGGCTCCTCAGATGCTTCCGGGCCTTAAAAGAATGGCTGAAATGGTTGCACATTTTTCGGCAGGTCTCCACTACCTCGTACGCTGGTCTGTCTTTATCACTCAAGAATTTTTTGACAACCAGGTTTATACAGTGCGCCAAACACGGCACTCTGAAATACTGACCCAGCTCCATGGCCTTAACTACATTGGCGCCATTATCCGTGGAAACATAACCAATCTGGCGTTTTTTTGGGGACAGCCAGTCAAGGACCTTTGTGTTAAACTCATCCAAAATGTTTTGTGCTGTGTGACATTTCTCCAAACCAAACGTGGCTAGTGTTGCATGTTTCCGAGCAGCTTTAAAAACTTGGTCCGGGTCAACACCTGCGTTTAGCTTTGCTTTAACCCCTGAAAAAGAGACCCAGTGTGCAGTGATGCACATGTAATCAGCGCCTGCGCCACTGGTCCACATGTCTGTTGTCAGATGTATAGTGTGAACAGCACTCTTCTGCAAAGCTGCCCCAATTACCTCCAGCACATCTTCATGTAGTGCTGGAACCGCAAATCTGGCAAAATAGAACCGGCTAGGAACCTTCCATTTAGGGCAGAGCGCTGCCACTAATTCTAGAACCCAAACCCCTTCTACAAAAGAAAAAGGGAGAAAGTCCAGAGCTAGCATTTTAGCCAGCTTAGTGTTATACAGATGCGTCAGTGGGTGGTTGCGTTCATATTGCGCTTCTGTAAACAACATCTTTTTAATCTTGCCCTGGACCAAGCATTTACGGGATGATGATGATATCTTTGACCCAGTTACGCTCGCTGATGAACTTTTTCGCATTGATGTTTCACTCTCTCCCACACTCTTAGTGTGGCTCACATGGGGTGTGCTGCTGACAGGGGTACTGGGTGTAAGAGAAGTGTTTGACACGTCTTCTTCCTCCTCGTCATCATCAGATGAAAAATCAAAGTTTTCATTACGTGCAATTAGGGCTTCCTTGATCGCCTGTAGGTGCGCAAACCTTTGGACAGGGTGCTGTCTCTTAAGATGACCTCTCTGGCCTCCGGTACCATAGTTGGTACCAAACTTACCACGACTAACTGCAACCTTACAAATGCTCCAAATGGCGAAGTTTTCCCTTTTTGGGCAAACACTAAAGAAGTCCCAAGCTGGGGACTTGAATTGTCTGTGGGGGCCGGAGGAGGCGGCGATACTGGTGGCGGTGGTCTTGCTGCTAATGCCAGATGAAGTGGAGGATGTGGATTGCCGAACTTTAGTACGTTGTGCACTTTCGCCACCACTAATTGAGGTCTAGGTGGATGGAGGTCCCTTCTTGCGAGGAAGAAATATGGAAGCGGTAGGTGTTGGTGTACTAGTTAACTCCAATGATTGTTGTGTTTCCATTGCCTCCTCGTCGACATCATCATCACGCTCAGCAGCTTCTCGGGCTAGGGTCAAAATGTCTCTTTGCTGCATGCCCGCTGGGGCTGCAGTGACCTTTATGATGACTGGTTCGTCGTCGTGAGAGGCTTCATCAGCAGTAGTATCCGCCACTTCTTGTTGAGCCTCATCACACTCCATAACTATGAGTTTTTCGATGACCTTCCTTTTACGCTTAAGTACCTTTGTCAGATCATGGTGTGCCCCACTCTCATACAGCCGTGATGGTTCCCAATCTTCATCCAGATCATCAGAAGAAGGTGGGCTTGAAGAAGATGTAGACACCCCCCCCTTGATCTTTTCCTTGCTAGGGATGTGGAAGACAATGAATGATCATCAGGAGGAGTGGCTTCCTCAAATGATACCTCGGTTTGATTGTCGATTTCCTGATGTGCCCCTACTTCGGGAGGAACAACTATTGTGGGCACTTGTGACCCTCCATGCACCTCTGCTTGCGCATCTCCGTGTGCTGCCTCTCCTTCCACATTTACTTGGGCTTGTACTTGCACATGTGGTTGTTGTTGCGGCTGTGGTTGTTCAACACTTGTCAGATGAGTTACAACAACCTGTGTTGATTCAGGGACATTGCTGCTACTTTCTTGCGATGAGCCAACATCACTGGTCGATGGTGATTGAAGAAGTACACTGAATGCCTCTGCAGCACTCAAGGGCTTGGACTTAAGTTGGTGTGGTGGTGGTGGTGGCGGCACTGAGCCCAATGGAGCGGGGGTGCTGCTCCCAGCTTGGTCCCCAGCAGATCCCGCTGCTGCTGCAGGCGTTCTTTTTATTTTACTCCCAAAAAACGTGGCGGCCGGCACACTAGCCTCCTTGGTAACTTGCTTCTTCTGCTCCTTACTGGCAACTTTCTTGCTAGAGGAGCTACGGAGAACTCTTTTTGGGGCCATCTTCTTCAGAGCAGGTCAAAACAGCAGGCCATAGTTGCACGAGTTGCAGAGTTGTCTGTGGCCAGAGGTGACGTCGCGTGGCGTTATGCTGTACACACACAACGCTGCAGGACTTCTTCCTGGCACTGGTGGTTCTCTTGAGTCTTGTGCACCTAAAAGCAATGGAAGACAGACGAACATCAGTTCAGTTATACACCCCCAAAAAAATCGAAAAAACACAGAAAAATCAGCACAATCCCATGCCCTCCATGATGTTTAAATTCAAGACACCCCACAGAAAGACTAGGCCCATGCAACACTCACTACCCCTGGTGAAAAGGCCACAACAACAGGCCGAAAAACCGAAAACCACAGAAAAATCAGCACAATCACAAACCATCCAGGCCCTCCATGATGTTTAAATTCAAGACACCCCACAGAAAGACTAGGCACATGCAACACTCACTACCCCTGGGCATAAAGGTTGAAAAGTAGGCAAAATGGTTGCAGGCCTAACAACACTGACTGCATTGAAAATGGCCACTTGCCTCCCAGCACATGGCCTGTCTGTACCAGCACTCAAAATGGCCCCCACCCACATGGCCTGTCCCCATGAACACCCCAAAAAATCGAAAAACACAGAAAAATCAGCACAATCCCAAACCATCCAGGCCCTCCATGATGTTTAAATTCAAGACACCCCACAGAAAGACTAGGCCCATGCAACACTCACTACCCCTGGTGAAAAGGCCACAACAACAGGCCAAAAAAACGAAAACCACAGAAAAATCAGCACAATCACAAACCATCCAGGCCCTCCATGATGTTTAAATTCAAGACACCCCACAGAAAGACTAGGCACATGCAACACTCACTGCCCCTGGGCATAAAGGTTGAAAAGTAGGCAAAATGGTTGCAGGCCTAACAACACTGACTGCATTCAAAATGGCCACTTGCCTCCCAGCACATGACCTGCCTGTACCAGCACTCAAAATGGCCCCCACCCACATGGCCTGTCCCCATGAACACCCCAAAAAATCGAAAAACACAGAAAAATCAGCACAATCCCAAGCCATCCAGGCCCTCCATGATGTTTAAATTCAAGACACCCCACAGAAAGACTAGGTACATGCAACACTCACTACCCCTGGGCATAAAGGTTGAAAAGTAGGCAAAATGGTTGCAGGCCTAACAACACTGACTGCATTCAAAATGGCCACTTGCCTCCCAGCACATGGCCTGCCTGTACCAGCACTCAAAATGGCCCCCACCCACATGGCCTGTCCCCATGAACACCCCAAAAAATCAAAAAACACAGAAAAATCAGCACAATCCCAAGCCATCCAGGCCCTCCATGATGTTTAAATTCAAGACACCCCACAGAAAGACTAGGTACATGCAACACTTACTACCCCTGGGCATAAAGGTTGAAAAGTAGGCAAAATGGTTGCAGGCCTAACAACACTGACTGCATTCAAAATGGCCAGTTGCCTCCCAGCACATGGCCTGCCTGTACTAGCACTCAAAATGGCCCCCACCCACATGGCCTGTCCCCATGAACACCCCAAAAAATCAAAAAACACAGAAAAATCAGCACAATCCCAAGCCATCCAGGCCCTTCATGATGTTTAAATTCAAGACACCCCACAGAAAGACTAGGCCCATGCAACACTCACTACCCCTGGTGAAAAGGCCACAACAACAGGCCAAAAAAATGAAAACCACAGAAAAATCAGCACAATCACAAACCATTCAGGCCCTCCATGATGTTTAAATTCAAGACACCCCACATATAGACTAGGCACATGCAACACTCACTACCCCTGGGCATAAAGGTTGAAAAGTAGGCAAAATGGTTGCAGGCCTAACAACACCGACTGCATTCAAAATGGCCACTTGCCTCCCAGCACATGTCCTGCCTGTACCAGCACTCAAAATGGCCCCCATCCACATGGCCTGTCCCCATGAACACCCCAAAAAATCGAAAAACACAGAAAAATCAGCACAATCCCAAGCCATCCAGGCCCTCCATGATGTTTAATTTCAAGACACCCCACAGAAAGACTAGGTACATGCAACCCTCACTACCCCTGGGCATAAAGGTTGAAAAGTAGGCAAAATGGTTGCAGGCCTAACAACACTGACTGCATTCAAAATGGCCACTTGCTTCCCAGCACATGGCCTGCCTGTACCAGCACTCAAAATGGCCCCCACCCCCATGGCCTGTCCCCATGAACACCCCAAAAAATCGAAAAACACAGAAAAATCAGCACAATCCCAAGCCATCCAGGCCCTCCATGATGTTTAAATTCAAGACACCCCACAGAAAGACTAGGTACATGCAACACTCACTACCCCTGGGCATAAAGGTTGAAAAGTAGGCAAAATGGTTGCAGGCCTAACAACACTGACTGCATTCAAAATGGCCACTTGCCTCTCAGCACATGGCCTGCCTGTACCAGCACTCAAAATGGCCCCCACCCACATGGCCTATCCACATGAACACCCCAAAAAATCGAAAAACACAGAAAAATCAGAACAATCCCAAACCATCCAGGCCCTCCATGATGTTTAAATACAAGACACCCCACAGAAAGACTAGGCCCATGCAACACTCACTACCCCTGGTGAAAAGGCCACAACAACAGGCCAAAAAAACGAAAATCACAGAAAAATCAGCACAATCCCAAGCCATCCAGCCCCTCCATGATGTTTAAATTCAAAACACCCCACAGAAAGACTCAGTGCACCCACCTCTGAGTACCCCTGGGCAAAAGGCCCCAAAACAGCCCAAAAATCAAAAATTCCAAAATTGTAGTTGCAGCAACTGTAATGCCCCAAACAAACTTACTTGTGAAATTTCTAATCCAAAAGTGATCCAAAGAAAGTCAAAAAGGCCTCAAATCCAAATATCCAGCAGCATCCACAAAAAGTAATCCTTCCAGCTCCAGATCCAAATGAAAAGTGACCAGGAGATGAACAAAGAACTGGGAGGAGCCTGCTGGACAGGAACAGGAAGTTGAAGACTGTGGGGCACTTCCTTCCTCCCACCCCCCCTCCCCAAAATGGACTCCTCGCAAAAAAAGTGCAGGCAAATGTCAACCTGAGGAGTTATTCAGATAAAAATCATAATTTCCAGAAGGTTTATGCTGCTTGCTGGTGGATTTCTTGTGCAGAATTGCAAATTTTGTATTTTCGCGAGTGCGAGATTGTTGCTGCTCGCCACATCTACAAGCTCGCAATTGCGAAGTCCCGCGATACGTGATCACGGCGTACTCGCGTTGACAAACTCTCGCTGTGCAAGTTGGCAAGCCGCGATTACATAATCGCGCTCGTCAAATTCCCGCGGGATCCCGCAGCAAGATCCAAAATGGCGCAGCACTCGCAAAATATCAAGAAAAACAACTCGGCAAACGCTGAATGACGGTAAGTAAACGCCGCGCGCCGCAAAATTGTATCACCAAGAAAAAAAAATCCGCTGCGTGCGAATTTGCGGATTTTCGGTAAATTCGCGAGCGTTCGCGGATTGCGAATTTACCGAAAATCCGCAAAATCCGCGAGCGTAACGGATTTTGCGCCCATGCTTAAAAGTGACTCAATTGCAGGCGGAAATTGCAGAACTAGAAAAAGAGATAGAAGCTCTCAATCTCAAGGATGCGACTGAAAAAAACTATAAAATCCTTGAAGACATCCTGAACAAACATCAAAATGATATAAAAGATCGTAAATCAAGACAAATACGTAGAGATGAAGCAGACTATCGTGAGGGCAGAATGTTCACTTTTGCCAAAAAATATGATCAACAATTCCAGAAACCAACCAACAAGCTACCAAATCCAGGGCCTCCAACATCTCTTCGAGCAATACCTCCCTAAGCAGCGCCCCAGAAACCGAGAGTGAAGCAGAAGAGATCACAAATGGTAACCAAGACCAAAGATCCATGCCATCGACATCAGGTACCACCAATACTTTTTCTCGGGAAATCAGGACAATGAGAAGAACAAACCAAACAAGAACCACCAAAACATACGCAAAACAAACAGAGGCCAGAGGGGAGGACAAAGACGACTACAGAGAGAGACTGAGGTCCGGCAACAAGAAGTGAGCACTGAAACTGTACAAGATGTACAGGTGATTAATCTCTCATCCATAAACCTGGACAAACACATGATTTCCTTATTGAGTAAGGGATTGAGCTTCAATCCTGCAGAACAAGGGGACCCCTGCAGGATGAAAGTGGATTTCTTTAAATTCATCAGAGGCCTCAAACTTAAAAAACATTTCTGGAACACACCCACAGTGAGTACCCCCAGCACAGTGAGCCAAGTTGATACATCTACTAATCCCATCAGTATATAGGAGGTCCTGGCCTCCCACCTACTATTATCCATCACTGACTTTTATGATCCCCCAAATTCCTTCAATGATTTGCTAACTGACCTTGAACTTAAAACAGACAATACCGTAGACAGTGGCCTGAAAAACAAATCAAAATGGACACCCACATTGCCGAGTGGCAATACCATCGACATATTCTATAAATTGGTTCTAGATGATATCTGTAAATATGAGACCAGATCTAGAAATAGCAGACACACAAAAAAGATAATCTAACCAGAGATGAAAGAATTGCGCTAAAGGCATTGAGTGAAGACCAGGAACTAATTATTCGTGAAGCCGATAAAGGTGGGAATGTAGTGGTCATGAATATAACCGACTACAATGCAGAAACACTGACTCAACTTTCAGATAACACATGCTATGAAGCAATAGCCGGTAACCCCATGGGTCCTCTGACGATACTAATCAACAACCACCTAAGGGACTGGAGGGAAGCGGGCCTTATAAATGATGGTGAATATCTGTACCTAAAGGTGACACGCCCAACCTACCCTTGGTTATATACTCTTCCCAAGATCCACAAACCTGCTGCTTTTCCACCAGGGAGACCAATAGTCTCTGGGATTGGGGGTCCTACCGAAAGACTCTCACAATATATGGACAAATTCCTTAATCCTTTGGTAAAAAACCTGCCATCGTATTTACAAGACACCAAACATATTCTCAGTATCTTAGCGGATATCACATGGCAACCTGGACTACTAATGGCGACCTTGGATGTGGTATCATTATATACCTCCATTGAGCCAGATCTGGGTTTAGCAGCAGTCACCAGAGCATTAAACACCAGACCTATTACACTGCTTGAACTTACCAAAATGTTGGTGACAATGATGGACATCATACTGAACCAAAACTTTTTCCATTTTGATAAAAGATGGTATAAACAGATAAGGGGTGTAGCCATGGGCTCAAGGTTCTCTCCTTCTTTTGCGAACCTCTACATGGGTGCTCTAGAGGCAGAAATAATCTGGAGCATAAAAGGGACAAAATGGATTGATAATATAGTGTACTGGGGTCGCAATATAGATGGTTGTCTCCTAATATGGTCAGGATCAGAAGAAACACTTGGGAATTTCTGTGCATATCTGAACAACAATGACATGAATATGCAATTCACTTCACATATAAGCGCAACAAAGGTAACTTTCCTTGACATAGAACTATACGTCAAGAATGATACACTCCACAGTAAACTTTTCCGCAAAACCACAGCTTGTAATGCAGTCCTCCACAGCAATAGCTCACATCCCATCCATCAGATCAACGGAATCCCATATGGGGAATTTATCAGAGCCAGAAGAAACTGCAGTGAACAACAAGAATTTGAAACCTGCGTGATGGAAATGCAGTCCAGGTTTATGAAAAGAGGTTATAAACCTCAGATCATTTCAAAAGCAGACAAACAAATCAGAAAGATAAGCAGGGAGTCAACCTTAATGCCCAAAGTTCCTAGGTTGGAACAACAACAACCTGTAAGACTCATTACAGACTTCAATGAACTCAGTCCAGTGATACGTAAAAGCTTCAACAAACACTGGGGGATCCTAAGTGCTGACAAAACCTTAACCACCTTGATAGGAGCCCATCCACAAATAACCTTCCGCAGAGGTCGCAACTTGAAAAACAGACTAAGTCCGACCGTGCCCAAAGGCATAAGATCAGAGGATTGGTTAACCCAAAAATCTAAAGGATTCTACAAATGTGGAATGTGCTTGATGTGCAGATGGGCACACCATGGAATCAAGTCCTTTACTGACCACAGATCAAAAAGACACACCATCAACACAAATATCAATTGTGATACAAAATTCACAGTGTACATTATTGAATGTGCATGCAAAAGCAGATATGTAGGCAGTTCCATCAGACCTCTCAGGGACCACATAAGGGAACACGCAAGGCTTGATTTGTATTTACAGTGATTCCCAAGTGGGGAATACTGTGGTTGAATAAAAACCCTTGAAAGACTACACGCTGTGTCCGGTCTATCCCTACTATCGTTATTCTAAGACAAACCAGTCTACTCATATACATTGTGTGCTCTGGACAAATTGCATAAACCTAAAGAGAAGGAGGTCCTCTGTCCTTCTTCCTTCACAGAGGTTAAGGTTTTTCCTCTGACCAAGAAGCACCTACTAAAATACTCTTACCAAGAATCCATTAGATCATTACCTACCGTAACAAGTTGTGCGCCATTTTTCAGAACACTTAAAAAAACATTTCGCTGATCTCTAACTCTTTCAGTAATACCTTCGCAGTAGCTAAAGCGGTGTTGTCACGGGTGTTTCGGCCAGTAATGTCGGCTAATGCGTTTCCCTATCCAATGAGGTCGCTTACTTTCTTATGTGCCTGGCATTTAATCACTGCCAGCTGCTTGGGTAGGAGGACTGCTTCTGTCATTGCGGAGACTAGATATCCATGTTGGATTGGTGTGCCGTGTGAAGTCAGGAACCCTCTTTTTCTCCACTGGAGCCCGAAATGGTGAATCACCCTGAAGGCGTACTGTCTATCAGTTTATATGTTTACTGTCGTACCAGATGCTAAAATACATGCTCGTGTGAGGGCAATGAGCTCTGCTTCTTGGGTGGATCATTGGGCAATGCGGGCTGTCTCTAGGATGGTTCGGGCTGTGGTGACAGCATATGCGGCTGAGGTGGTGCCATCAGGGAGTTTGATGCACAAGCCGTCTACCCATAGTTCCCCATCTGGTTCTGAAAAGGCAGTATCTCTGAGATCCACTCTACTCTTTGTTTGTTCGTCAGTGAGGGTCACACAGTCGCGCAGGGGAGTCACACCTGGGTCAATTTCGGGTAGAGGTAACATTGTGGCTGAATTGAGAGTGGTGCATCGCTTCAGGGTGATGTGTGGTGCTAGCAGGGTCAACTCGTAACCTGTCAGTTGTGCGCTAGTCAAGTGTTGGGTTTTGGTCTGGTTCAGTAGCGTGTTGACTGCATAGGGTACTAACACAGTGATTGGATTGGAGAGCACTATTCTTTTGCTCTGGCGTATGGATACTGCTGCAGCTGCCCCATCGCGCAAACACGCTGGCAACGCTCTAGCTACTGGGTCGAGGGTGGCAGAGAAATATGCACAAGGGCGATGTTTGTGACCAATTGATTGTGCTAAGACAGACAATGCACATCCCTCCCTTTCATGTGTGTAGAGGAAGAATGGTTTAGAGTAGTCTGGGGTTCCTAGAACAGGTGCCGAACAAAGGGCATCTCGCAAATCTTTGAATGCTGACTGGCATTCGGGTGTCCAGGGGAAAGGTGAGGGGGTGTCTTTGGCTAGGAGGGAGAGAAGGGGTTTGACAATGAGGCTAAAGTTCGGTAACCACTGTCGGCAGAATGAGGTGAGGCCTATCAGAGAGCGTACTTGCTTCTGATTCTTGGGAACGGGAGTGTCTAGATTTGCCTGGATCCTGTCGGATGTGAGTTTCCTCCCTTATTTCGATAAGAGGTGATCTAAATATGTTACCTGTGGTTTGCAGAACTGCAATTTCTTTCGAGAAACTTTGTGGCCATTTTCTGCAAGGAAGTGTAGGAGTTGGATGGTGGCTGTTACGGCTAGTGGAGTGGTGTCTGCTGCTAGAAGGATATCGTCTACATACTGTATCAACACCACCCCATCTGGTAATTGAACAGCATCTAACTGTCTTTTGAGCGCTTGGCTATAGATGCTCGGGCTCTCGGTGTACCCCTGGCGTGCTCGACAAAATCTATATGAGCGGGATCTTAGAGTGAATCCGAAAAGATAGCGACTGTCTTGGTGAATGGGTATGGAGAAGAAGGCATTCTTGAGATCGATAACGGTGAAAGTGGTAGCAGTTGACTGAATTAGGGTCAGGATGGTGGTGATGTCAGAAACTACTGGGTACTGTGTTACTACTATTTTGTTTATCTCCCGCAGGCCGATGATGAAGCGGTAGGCTTTTTCATCTCCCTCTCCCTCTCTCTTTATGATCATAAAATAGGACTATTACAAACATTGCTCACTACCTCTTCTACCACTCCTGCCTCTACTAGTGACTGTATGATCTCGGTCAAGGCTTTCTCGCCCTCTGGCGATATCTTGTACTGGGGTATTTTCAGTAAGGTTGCGTCTTGTCGTATTGTCATTCGTCCTACGTCTGAATCAGCCCTAGCCCATAGATGCGAGGATAAAGTGTCTAGTAGGGATGTGTCTGTCTCAGAAATGGGATACATGTGTTGGGATTGATTATCTCTCGGGTGTTGGTGATTGTCATATAAAATTATTCGTACTCCGTCTAGCGAACATTTGATAGTCACAGGGAAATGCTTCAGTAGATCGAGACCCATAAAGGGTTTGGTGGAGGGTGTACCGTCAAATCCTACTGAGGTTATATGTGAGCCAGACAATTGTGCCCTTGGAATCAGTCGTTTGGATAGCGCACTACGTGTTGCTCCTGTGTCTACCAAAAATGGCGACTCTGTGCCCAGGTCCTTTGCGGTAACATAAGGGCCTTGTTGGTCAACATAGAGCTCGACTGGATCCCTCCCTTGCCCCTGGCTGTCCTTTGCAAAGTCATACATGTTGTCGTAATCTGTCTGTTGACACTGGTTCTGTCTAGGGCGGTCAAATGCGTTCAGTCTTCCTGGCCTTCCTTCGCTAGGTTCACTTGCGTACCTTCTCCCACCTCCTCTTCATCTCTGTTCATTTGTTATTTCCTTTATTCCTCTGCCCATACCAGCTCCTGATAAGGCTGGGCATTGGGATTTCCAGTGTCCGTATTCCTTGCAAAATGTGCATTGATCCTGTCCTAAGTCCTGGCATCATACATATGGTGTCAATGAGTCAATTCTAGGAGGCTGTACTCTAGGGACATTCTGTTGGTATCCTCCTTTAGATTGTTCCCATCCTGTATTCACCCCTTGGAGTTGGGCTATCATTACTCTTTCCTTCAAGTCCTTCTTTTTCTTTTCTGTGGCTCTGTCATTCTCGTTTTTCTGATGTTCATAATACTGTGCCATTTGGAGAATAGCTGCTGTCTTAGAGGCTGCCCAGCTACTTTCGCTAGTTTGTAATTTCTGTGATACCTCCGGCAGCAGTCCTTTGACGTAATTTTGCACGAATAAGTGGTGTCCACTCGCAGTGGACATGTCCTGTCCACTGTAATCGGAGAACACTGTTTCAAATCTCGAGAAATACTCAGAGACATCCTCTTGTGGTTTCTGGTGGCACGCTGTTACTACGGACCAATCTATCTTTTTCTCCGGTATCAGTGTTTTAAACTTTTGCACTATTTTATCAGGGAGGTCCAATATAGCTTTAACTGTTTTTTGGCCAGGATTCCACTGTTTATCTAATGTGCTGCGTTGTTCCCAGGTATGAGCGAGCAATTCTGTGTGGTTTATCCTCCTAATCTGCTTCCACACATCGACTGGCAAACATAGCCCAATGAACAAGTCAATATCGGCAAGTGTCATTATTGTGGACCCCAGAGCAGTACCTAGTTCTGTGTAAAAGGCGGTGGGATTCTTTCGCAAATCTGGAAGAGATTTACAGAACGTCAGGATGTCCTGTCTGTCCCCTTGGCTGATACACCCAATTGTAGACCACCCTTCCTTTAGCGTCCTGATGGTTTATGCCGTCATTTTTCCCTTATCCCCTAGGGGGGACTCAATACAGAGCGGCTTCCTTTAGCGGAATCATGTTGTCTAGCTTCTCTATTGGGGGTGTTACTGGCTTCGATGCTCTGTCTGTATCTATCCGCCCTTGTTCTACGATTTAGCGGAATACTTCTAACGTGGACAAAAAGAGTTCTGCTACATCGTTGTTGTTTTCGTCTCCTATGTCGACTTTTCTATAAAGAGCCATTAGCCTCCCGGGTCCTACATCCTGATATTTCTCTTCATAGGCAGTAAGTGTGTAGTAGCAGAAGCGCACAATGAAGAATCGTTTGTGGCTCTCGACATATGAATTGCATATGTCAGTCACATTCTCTTGCGTTTCTCTTCTCTTCACGAGGGTTTTGACTATCTTGTTAATGTTTGCACGCTCGTGCGTACTTAATCGCGGAACCCTGGGCAACCCTTTTTCTTTTGATCCTATTTCTACTAATGCGTTCGTTGATGAGGCACTTGGTGCAAGTGGCTCGACTGGAGCGGAAACGGTTGTGGCGTCTCAGTTGGTACCTTGCTGTTCTTGGTGCTATACTACGGGATGAGTAGGGGCATAATGAGGTGGCATGTAGATGATCGGGGGACCCAACAAGAGGTCATCATGTATTCTCTGTTTAGCCTTTAACTCGGGGAATAGAGTTGAAGGCGTTCTAACCGGGCACTGGCCTGATATTTTTGATTCTTGTTCATTTCTATCAGTCTCTCTTTCTTTAAAATCTTCCTCTAACTTTTTACAAGCTTGGTGAGCTGCTTTTCGCATCTCTTTATCTAGTCTAGCTTTGTTTTTTCTCTTTCGTTGGATTGCTTCTTTCTCCCACAGACCAAAGTTGTCAAGCATGGCTGGCGTAGCTTTCTTTTTGTGGAGCGCTATTTCTAATTTCTATTTTAGCGAGATCAAAAGATCCCATCAGTGGCCACTGATTTACCCGGTCCTTTCTAGTGTATTTATGCCATAGTTTGCTATAAGCAACGATGGCTACTCCATATTTAATATACATGTCCTTGTTTGGGGTGCCTTCCGGCGGTGCTGGATGACTGACCTCTAACAAACGGTCCGGTCCAAAACAATCAAACAATTTTGAGAAGACAGGCATGACCTAAAAGCGGTCAATATAAATATCTCAATAGGTCGTGGACAAAGGTCCGCACTACCTGTCCTTCTCTGCCTGCAAAGAGGGAATATTCCAATTCTACATTGTTTGCAAGCAGGGAATATCTCAATTACTACCAATAACTTCAAAGAGCGGAATACTGTTATTCGAGCAAACAATTTCAATACAATCAGACAATCAGTTTTGGAGTATATCACGACCTTACCCGGACCGTTATGGACAGTTTCTTTGTCGTCCCCTTCCAGTGCCCGTTTGTCCTCTCACTCCAAAAAATGCAGTGTTCCTGTAAGGTCCCAGTCAGGACTGCAGGTCACTCGAGAGAGGTCCGTTCGGAACCGGTGAAGTTCAGTTGATCGGCAGCCAGACGAGGGTCTCTTTCAGGCAGGTGCACTCCAATCGTTTAGATGTTCACTCCGTCGTTTGGACCTCTCGCACCGGACTCACGTGTTGCTGATGGGACCGACGTTGGTGGGCCAATTGATAAAAAGCAGCTTGACTCCCAAGACTTTCGATGCCGCTTGGTGCAAACCACCTCTAATTCACCTTAAGATATAGTGATCGAAATAACGAGGCAGGCGCTGGCAACTGGAAGGCGAAGAAGAGGCTTATTTCTCTAGAGGAGAGTACATCACATCAGACACCAGGGCTATCGTCAGGAGGTGCTCTAACTTCATCTCTGTGGCATGGCCTTTTATATGCTTTTTTGTCGGTTTATTACATGGTCAAACATTCCTGGCATCAGTTTATTGCATAGCCAAACATCATTGGAATCCCCGCCTCAAGCTAGTTCCCACACAAACCCAGCAGCAATCGTCCCTCCACCCAGATCTAACAGATGATCGCTATCTTGCAGCTGGGCAATCCGACAGGATCTAAAAGTATGTGGGATCGGTCAGATCTAAGGGTTCGTGTCTTTGATTAGATCAGGCCCCTTTGTTGGTGAAACAAGCCCTGCCGTGTGCGGGTAATAAACTATGTCCACTGGGGTTGGTTAGTGCCTGGGACCGGATTGAGTGGCAAGGTGCAGGGAAGTGACTCCGGGGCATTGTCATGCTGACAAGGTGTTACAACCCTGGTACATGTGTTCAGGCTTGGTCAGAGCACGGGGGGATAATAGCGAGGTCGGTGTGATTCACAGGTAACCAGCAGAGTATGAAATGGCCGCGATGTCTAAAATGGTTGC
The DNA here is from genome assembly GCF_964263255.1 of Lissotriton vulgaris. NCBI lineage: Eukaryota > Metazoa > Chordata > Amphibia > Caudata > Salamandridae > Lissotriton > Lissotriton vulgaris. Next base: position 369,985 of record NW_028251687.1, read on the forward strand.
TGCTTACGCTCACGTAAAGGCCCTCACTAAGCAAGATGGCGTCGGCAATGTTCATACTTGTCGTTTTATTTTCTACACACGCCCAAAAAAACACATTTCCCAACTCAATCTAATGCCATCTATGCCCTAAATGATGTCTAAATTCACAGACCACACAGAAACACTTGATTAATAAAGCTGTGGCTACCTGCTCTGAGCCCACTGGATGAAAGCAGGCCTTTTGGCAGACAAGGCCAGAGAAGCTTGCAGGCCTAGGCTTCAAAATGGCCACCAGCCACATGGCCAGGCCCAACAACAGAAAGCCCACCTCCAAAAAAACACATTTTCCAACTCAATCCAGTGCCATGCGTGCACTAAATGATGTCTAAATTCAACAGACCACACAGAAACATTTGATTAATAGAGCTGTGGCTACCTGCTCTGAGCCTACTGGATGAAAGCAGGCCTGTTGGCAGACAAGGCCAGACAAGCTTGCAGGCCTAGGCTTCAAAATGGCCACCAACCACATGGCCAGGCCCAACATCAGAAAGCCCACCCCAAACAAAAACACACTTCTCAACTCAATTCAATGCCATCCATACCCTAAATGATGTCTAAATTCAACAGACCACACAGAAACACTTGATTAATAAAGCTGTGGCTACCTGCTCTGAGCCTACTGGATGAAAGCAGGCCTGTTGGCAGACAAGGCCAGACAAGCTAATTTATTTTATATTTATTTTATTTTTTCAATTTGTAAGGCGCAACAGCTACCCAAAAAGGGTTTCCTGGCGCCGAGACACAGCTAGAAAGAAGTCAGGAGAAGGTTCTGGCTATTCATGTTATTGTTCGAAAAGCCAGGTCTTGACGTGCCTTCTAAACCTGACATGGTTTTCCTCCTTTCGAATGAAGGGAGGGAGTGCGTTCCAGAGGGATGGTCCAAGATGGGAAAAAGATCTGCCTCCCATTCTTGCCAATTTAAATCTTGGTACACAGAAATTGGCAGCTGATTGCGAACGAAGATTACGCTTGGGAGTATAGGGGTGGGCCAGAGCTAGAAGGTATTTGGGTGCAGTACCTGCTTTAATTCTGAACATGTAGTTCAGGGCTTTAAAACGGATTCTGCTTTCAACCCTGAGCCAGTGGAGTTCCCGACGGTAGCTCGAGACTCCGGAGTTTTTAGGGGTTTTGCACAGTAGTCGGACTGCTAGGTTCTGGACCAGTTGTAGTCGACTGACTACCACTTTGTTAGAGCCAAGGTACAGAATGTTGCCGTAGGCATTGACTACGGTCTTTTGAGTGGAAGGGGGCAGCATCCAAAGGATTTTCCTCAGCCATTTAATGATGGTGAGGCATAGGCCGGTGATTTTGCTGGCCTGTTGACTCATGGAAAGGGAGCTGTCCATGATGACTCCCAGATTGCGAACTTGGGTCACTGGGGTAGGAAAAATGCCCATCTGATTTGGCCAGTGTGAGGGATTCCACAGGTCTCGACGTTTTCCCAAGAGAAGAATCTCTGTCTTGTCTCCATTGAGCTTTAATTGATTTCTTGTCATCCAATTAAGGATGTTTTGAAGCCCTGATTTGAGGAGAGATGGGGATGTCAGACAGGATTCAGATAGAGAAAAAGTAATTTGGGAATCGTCGGCGTAGGTCATGAGTGTGAGTCCGGATTTTTCAGCTAGGTCAGCCAGGGGTCTGAGATATAGATTGAAAAACAGGGGACTCAATATAGATCCCTGTGGCACTCCGTGGGGGGCATAGAAGGTATCAGAACAGGCCAATGAGGATGTTATTTGGAAAGTTTGTTCCGCCAGGAAGGAACGAATCCACTCAAGGGCTTTTCCACGGAAACTTGCAGGCCTAAGCTTCAAAGTGGCCACCAGCCACATGGCCAGGCCCAACAACAGAAAGCCCACCCCCAAATAAACACATTTCCCAACTCAATCCAATGCCATCCATGCCCTAAATGATGTCTAAATTCAACAGACCACACAGAAACACTTGATTAATAAAGCTGTGGCAACCTGCTCTGAGCCTACTGGATGAAAGCAGGCCTGTTGGCAGACAAGGCCAGAGAAGCTTGCAGGCCTAGCCTTCAAAATGGCCACCAGCCACATGGCCAGGCCCAACAACAGAAAGGCAGTTGAGCATATATGCAAAAATATCAGAAGGGGTCAGTAGTTGTTGGTTAAAAAAGTTTAGTGCAGTTTATTACCTCCCAACATGGGTTACAATCTAAAACACAAAATAAAAACATTGCAATTAAAAACCACCGACAGTGGTACAATAGTAAGATTATTTGAATCAAAGGTAAACAAAAACAGTCGACGCGGCGTTTCGGTGCTTTTTTGAATCTTCACACCTTCTTCAGGACTTTTGTTACAGATTGATTCAATTTCTGGCTTGAATGTGCCAAGAAGTTTAAGCTTTCCTTCCCTCCATACCGGAATCGCTTGGAATATCGATATTTTCACAAGCTTCGTGGTCAATAGAAAGAAGCCTATGTTTTTGCACGGAGGAACCACCGTAAATGTCAGGATTGGGTCCTGTGTCTCAAAGGATCTGTTCTTGTTAATAAAGATCAGATAGGCGATACCCTCGTTGTCGCAGAATTCACCTTTTTACTTTAATGATGAAAATCTGGTTCTTAGAATCCGGCCTCCCTGTTCCTCCGTGCTGCAGTCTTCAAATTGCCATGAAGACTGCAGCACGGAGGAACAGGGAGGCCGGATTCTAAGAACCAGATTTTCATCATTAAAGTAAAAAGGTGAATTCTGCGACAACGAGGGTATCGCCTATCTGATCTTTATTAACAAGAACAGATCCTTTGAGACACAGGACCCAATCCTGACATTTACGGTGGTTCCTCCGTGCAAAAACATAGGCTTCTTTCTATTGACCACGAAGCTTGTGAAAATATCGATATTCCAAGCGATTCCGGTATGGAGGGAAGGAAAGCTTAAACTTCTTGGCACATTCAAGCCAGAAATTGAATCAATCTGTAACAAAAGTCCTGAAGAAGGTGTGAAGATTCAAAAAAGCACCGAAACGCCGCGTCGACTGTTTTTGTTTACCTTTGATTCAAATAATCTTACTATTGTACCACTGTCGGTGGTTTTTAATTGCAATGTTTTTATTTTGTGTTTTAGATTGTAACCCATGTTGGGAGGTAATAAACTGCACTAAACTTTTTTAACCAACAACTACTGACCCCTTCTGATATTTTTGCATATATGCTCAACTGTCTACCTGTTTATAGAATTTGTCATGAGTATAAGAGTACAGAGAGAACTATATCTATAGCCTTCTCCTTGTCCAACATCTGTCCGTCAAGCCACTGTTGCTCAGTATTGTTGAAACAGGGAATTCTTCTTTGTTGATTTCAATACCCCCTTCCCTGCTATACACACCAGGGGTACCTCCTTTCTTTTAACCAACAACAGAAAGCCCACCCCAAAAAAAACACATTTCCCAAGTCAATCCAATGCCATCCAGGCCTAAATGATGCTTGAAAATGAAATACATTAAAAAAACACCTAAGGAACAGTTGCTTCATCATGCACATACCCATGAGGCCATGACTAGCTCGGGGCCTACTACTGACTACTACTACCCACAACATTTTTTTTTAAAGGAATGATATTAGTTACCAAAATTAAATTGTTGTTGCAACAACTGCAATGCCCACAATCAAACAGACACAACAACCACTTACTTGTAAAATATCCAATTAAAAAATCCTCAAATCCAATTGCAATGATGCAGCAGACAAAAAGAGTGATCTTTCCAGCTCAAAATCCAAAGGCAGAATGAGCAGGAGATGGACAAAGCACTGGGAGGAGCCTGCTGGACAGGAACAGGAAGTTGGAGATTCAGTGGCACTTTCTCCCTCTCCCCCATTTTAAAAAAGGACTCCTTGCACGAAAAAGGATAGCCAACGTCAATCTGAGGAGTTTTTTTCATCCAAATCATCATTTGCAGAAGGTTTTATGCTGCCGGAGCTGAAATTCTTCTCCAAATTGAAAATTTTACATGTTCGAGTTCTCGAGCTTCACATTACTTCCGCCGGAAGTCGATGACGCATCCAAAATGACGTGTTTGCATTTTCTCGCTCCCTGTCACGTTGGATATGACGTGTTCGGGTTCCCTCGCTCCTTGTTGCATTTGATATGACGTGTTTGAGTCCTCACGCTCTCGCTCACGGTAGAGAATGACGTGTTCGGGTTCTCTCGCTCCTTGTCGCGTTCGATATGACGTGTTTGCGTCCTCACGCTCTCGCTCACGGTAGAGAATGACGTGTTCGGGTTCTCTCGCTCCTTGTCGCGTTCGATATGACGTGATCGCGCCCTCACACTTTTGCTCGCGGTGGAGAATGACGTGTTGGAGATATCATAGTCTCGCGGTGAATGATCGTGAGACGAATGACCTGATCGCGGGCGCGAACTCTCGCGAGATAGCGCAAAATGGATACCAAAAATCCAACTTCTCATGGAGCACGCGATCGGATCGGGAAAACTTGTCGGCGAACGCGGGGATCCAGGTAAGACGATCACGCACGCGAGAACATATTTTTACAGCGCGAGCATGTAGAAAAATTCCGGTACGCTGTGGTTCGTGGAAATTTGGACATTTTCGCGCTCTCCGCGGAACGCGAAAATGTCAAATTATCGGAATTTTCGCAAGAGGAACGGAATTTACACCCAGGCCTACTAAATAAGACGTACCCCGTAACAACCGAAGTAAAAGGGCCTGTCCTCATGGGAGATTATGAATGAAGACAAGGCAGTACTAAGGAGGGACTAACAAGCCTAATAACGAAGCAGGGTACTCCACCCACCCTCCTTGTGGGCCCTCGCTGCAGCGGGATTGCTTTCCCAATGTCGCAAAGGGCCAGAGAAACTAAAAAACATTGTTTCAACTTTGCAAGTTTCGCAGTTTGTGAGGCTTGTGAAATTAGAAAAAAATATCAAATTTGTGAACTGCCAAACCTCACATATCCCGAAAGACATACAGATTATTGGATCACAGTTGAAGTTTTAAATATCATTATTGTTAGAATAGGGGGTCTCTAGTTGGCACAGGTAGGTACTTGTGACAAATAGGGACCCTCTCCTCTAGTCAGAGTAAGGGGGATACACTCCTAGAATAACCCCTATTCACCCCCTTGGTAGCTTGGCACGAGCAGACAGGCTTATCCCAGAGGCAGCGTGTAAAGCATTTGTGAACACATACAGTAATCAAGTGACAACACTACAAATGGACACTACACAGGTTGTATAGTTATAAAAATAAGTGTATTTTATATAGAGTTACCACAAGACCATAAACAACAAAAATAATCCACAATACTATTAGAATTCCAGAGTTCTGGTTAAAAAGGCTTAAATCAAGGTTCTGTGCGAGTCGGTAGCCCTGTCTGGCTACAGCGTTGTTGAAATAACACAGAGTCTAACAAATCCAGCGGACCGCGTCGATACGGGCCCACTCAAAGGTCGACAGACTCAGTCACAGTACCTTTTACTTGATGCGGCCGGAAAGGACGTGCGAGCCGGTTCCGGTGTTTGTCGCGGTGCAGAAAGGAAGCGTTGCAGGTCGCGTTTTCCCCTTGATGCGGTGTAGGCAATGGCCCGTTGACGGAGTCGCTGGGTCCGAGGCGTGTATTGCAGTGCGAGACGTTGTTCGCTGCGGTGCTTGCTGCTTGCAGTGCGGCGACAGAGCTGGAGTTCGGGAGCTGGCGTCGATTAGTTCGGACAGCGGTGCGAGTCGGGCTGTGCGATGCGAAGCGTGCGAGGCGGTGCCCAACTCCAGTGCGTTCACAGGACTCGAAGTCAGCAGCAGTGACCGTGTCGGTCAGACCAGTACGAGTCGGTGTAGTAATGCGTTGCACGTCGCGGTGTCCACCAGTCGCGGTGCAGGCAACGGCTCGGTGACAGCGTCAGGACGGAGTCAGTAAACTCAGAGCTTGTCTTGTTCGAGGCGGAGGTTGTTCGATGCGGTGACTACAGGACACCGGGCCGGTCGTGAGAGTCGGTCTGCCTCTGTAGCCACTGAAACAGCGTTTCCAGCAGCAATCCACAAAGGCTAGTGATGTCTACTGGTCCTGAGAATTTGGTCAGGGGTCAAGCTTTCTTCCAAGTCCTTGGAGATCCTTCACAAATTTAAAGTAAAGTACACTTAGTTCTTTCTCCTTCCTTTGGCAGTCAGGCAACCACTGCAGGCCAATCCCCCAAGTAGCACTTCAGCTTGGGAATAGTCTCTCCTCAGTTTCTTCAGGTTCCTCTACTCAGCAAAGGCTTCTTCTTCTAGTCCAAAAGTGATCTACAGCCATATTCATGAAGTGAAATTGCGCCCGCAATCGCTGCGAGAAAGCAATTGCGGGCGCAATTGACGAAATCGGCATTCAACATAAAAACAGCGACATCGCTAACACATAATAGCGAAATCGCAAGAAAAATCGCAGAATCCCGGTAGCCTATCATTAGCGAATCGGAAATTGCGACAAACCACGGATTCTGCGAAATAAATTGCGATTTCGCTAAATAATCGCTATCGGCATTCATTAAAAATCGCTAATAGCGGAAAACCCAAAAATCGCTGTTTGCGCGGCGCAAATTAAGGAGAACTCTAACCAGGTGGTAACCATAAAAGCCATGAAAAAATCACATTTGAAAAACGGTTGGCCAATCAGCAACAGGTTCAGACCTGACCAATCACACATTAGGACATCCAGCAACAGCATGTGGAGTGCCACAATGCCAGGAATGTACATGGTGGTGAGGCGTCGGAGGCTGCAGCGAGCAGCACAGAGGAGACGCAGGATCCAGGACAGAATTTTCCCCCAGCGGGTCACCTTGCTGGGCCAAACCAGAGAGCAGATATATGCAAAATATAGGCTGAATGGGGAAATGATAATGCAGCTAATACAGGACCTTGACCCCCTGATGCAGCACCCAACAAGCCGTACCAATGCGGTGCCTACACATGTGCAGGTATTGTGTAGCCTGCACCTCCTGGGAGTTTCCAGGGGATAGTAGTGGCTGCTGGGGGGATATCCCAGCCCACCATGTCACGCTGCCTCCACACTTTCATTGACGCCATGCTCACCCAGCTACAGCGTCACATCAAATTTCCCACGAGCCAACAGGAATTGGACTTGACAAAGCTACAATTCTACAATGTTGCCCATTTTCCCTATGTACTTGGATGTATAGATTGTACCCACGTCGCCATCTGCCCACCAGCTGCCACAGAGTATATGTTCCGCAATAGAAAGTCTTACCACTCCCTGAACATACAGATGGTGTGCAATGCTAAGTCATACATCACTGACATTGTGGCCCAGTACCCAGGGAGTACCCATGACTCCTTCATATTCCGGCACAGCGGCCTCCACTCACGACTGGTCAGGGGAGAGTTCAGTGAAGGACACCTACTTGGTAAGTGCACTTTGTCAACAATGTCACATTGCTATGTAGTAACTGCGCAGCACAGCCACTCACCATCTGCTCCTCTCATTCAGGTGACAGTGGCTACGCCCTCCGTGAACACCTCCTGACCCCTTACTTCAACCCTGCCACACCCCAGCAGCGCCGTTACAACGCTGCACACATACGGACAAGGAATTGCATAGAAAGGACATTTGGACTGCTCAAGAGCAGGTTCCGCATACTGCACAAGACAGGTGGGGCCATGTCTTACAGTCCAGCAGTGTGCTGCCGCATTGTGGCTGTCTGCGCAATACTACATAACATGGCAACCAAGCGCCGGATACCTGTCGACATCTCTGGCAGTGAATCTGAAGGGGACGACCGTCCACCTCCACATGTACGTCATGCCCGCGGAGAAGATCCTGCGGAAGGACACAGGCGCCGCAACCACATCACTACAAACTGTTTCTAGTGCACACATACCACTATCACAACACTGCACCCATGCATGACGGATAAAATAATGACATGAGTGTGTATGAAGTATGACCTTTCATCTTTAATGTTACGTCACATTAAATTGGCCTTCAAAAAAAAAAATTGTCTGATGGGGAGTGTATTACTCCATACCTCCCCATGCTGGGGTAGGGGGTTTGCAGGACTTGACTGCATGGCCACCCTCATGTTCTTACAGTCCTCAACGATGTTGGCGACGAGACGCCCCAAGTCGTCTCTCCGCATTGTCAGGGACGTTGTTGGCCCTACTCCCTGATGTTGGGCGGCTGCTGCGGCGAAGTTGAGGCAACGGTGGTAAGGAGGCACTGCTATTCATCGACGCAGCCTCACTTGCGTCGTCACCACCCTCTGCATCATCCCGGCCAGTGGCCTGTCCGCCAAGCACAGCTGCAGTGAGTAGGTCGAGGGACCTGGCCACATCCTGGCAACACTGCACCATTTGTGCCTGCATAGCGAGTGACCGACGTGCCAGCTGAGATGTGGCGTGGCCGACAACATGGTTAGACCTAGTGTAGGCCGATAGGCGGGCCAGTAGTTGTCGGTGGCGTCTACGGGTCATGTCCTGCTGTGAGACAAGCAGCTGGTTGTTCTGTCTCACAGCTGCTGTCATCTGGGCAAGATGTTGCCCATTTGCCTGCATCTGCGCAAGCATTGCTGCCATGTGGCGTGCCTGCGTGCGATGCACCGCCAGCATGCGGCGTTCAATGACCAGGCCTGGGTCTGGTGTGTCTAGTGCCCTGCCGCTGCCTGCTGGGCCCTGGCGCTGCTGGCGCCTCTGTGCGATGGTCTGTGCCCTGCCAGCTGGTGTGTACCTCGTCTGCCTCCCATGCGCTGGTGGTGAAGGCTGTACCACTGCTGTGGCGGCACGGGGTGTTGGTGCTGTCGCTGGTGCTGGCTGCACTGCAGTGGATGCAGGGGTGGCCCTGTCGGCACGGGGTGTTGGTGCTGTCGCTGGTGCTGGCTGCACTGCAGTGGATGCAGGGGTGGCCCTGTCGGCACGGGGTGTTGGTGCTGTGAGTGGTGCTGGCTGCAATGCTGCTTGATGTGATGTTCCAGGTTGTTGGGAGGACTGTCCCTCACCCTCAGTGTCCTCCGGGCTCTCTGCAATGTGCAGCGCATCACTATCGGTGCTGCCTTGATCCCCTGCACCTGTAATGTGAAAGGGTGGATGATTAATGTTATGTGTATTGCACAGGGAAATTTCACACATGCACGCAGCCTTGCTTTCCCTGACTGGGTTTTGTTTAGACTTAGCAATGAGTGCTCTGGCACTGTTGGGCAGACTGCGGGCTCATGATTACACTACAAGTACCACAATGCAATGGGGCTTTTTTTGGTGTGCTTGGTCTGCATATTTGGGGATGTCATGGTACTAGTTCAGGACGTATGGGCATTGTTAGGGGACTGGGTCGCAGTCGCATGGCACTTACCTTGACTTTGTTGTTGGCCGGGTCATGAGGAGTCCAGCTGAACGACCCCCACGCAGGCTGCTGGCGCTATGGTCTCCTCAATCATGTCCTCCAAGGGGGTGTTAGGTGTGGCTTGTGCTTCCCCTCCACCGGTGCCCAGTTGGTCCCCAAGCCGCAAAGCAATCCGCTCCTTCGAACGTCCTCGCAGGTCATACCAGCGCTTCTTTATGTCGTCGATGGAGCGCTGGGTGACACCGACGGAATTGACCTGGGCGCGGATGCGCTGCCAAATCCTGCGCTTCTCGGGCTCTGGCACCCTCCGAGAGTCTTTGCCAAACAGCTTCCCATAGTCATTGCACACCCCCTCAATGACATACTCCAATTCAGCCTCTGAAAATTTCAATTTTCTTTTCCTCTCCTGCCCACTGCTCCCTGCTGCTGCTTCCTGGGACATCTTTCTGCACTTTCCTTCAGGCTGGGGTGCTGCAGGGTCTTGCTTTAGGAGCTCCAAACTTCAATGCTGCCACTCCCTGGCTCTGTGTTCGGTTTGTGGGTGTGGTGAGCCTACTTCCTGGTTGTGATGTCATCAGTGGGCTCGAAATGCGCCTTCCCGTTTTTGCGATCTCGCTGTTAGCGAGATCGCTAATTGCGATATCGCTATTTGCGATGTCGCTATTTCGGCATGGGAAATAGCTGAAACTGCGATTATTTGGCGATTGCGGCTACATCGCAATCGCCAATTGCGATCGAATGCGAATCGCAATTTTTCCGCGCTTTCTATCATGAATGCCATTTTGCGATTCTCAAATGGCGATACGCAATTTTTGGCTATTTGCTAATCGCAAAATGGTAGCTTCATGAATCTGGCAGCTAGTTTTTTGGGATCGGGGTCCCAATATTTATACCCCAAAATCCTTTGTTCTCTGAGGGGAGAGGGGCCTGTGCCCAGTCCAAACCAGTTCTGAAGCACTCTGTCTATGAGACTTCTCCTTTACTTTCACAGTGCAGGGCAGGAACATCAGACGCCCCACAGGAGGTGGAGCCAGCATTGTGGAAGGCAAGTACAACCCTGGAGCACTTTGTTGACAGTATTCCTTCTCTTTTTTTCAGTGTGCAGGGCAGTGACATCAGCCGCACCCCAGGAGGTGGAGCCAGCATTGTGGAAGGCAGGCACAGCCCTATTCAATGTTCAGGTGCAACTCCTCCCGCCCATCTAGATGCAGATCTCTCTATTCACCACTGGGCTGACTCATCCGGTCTCTTGGAAGCCCCAGCCCTGTCACTCACAAATCCCAGACAAAGGAATACACAACCTCGGAGAGGCAGGTTTGAAAGGTTAGGCAAGCAAATGCCTACTTTCTAAAAGTGGTATTTGCAAACAAAGAATGTTAAGACCCACTTTACTAAAAGATGTATTTTATCATTCTGAGTCCAGGCATACTAAACTCAAATTTCTACCATGTTCTCTGAGTAGTTAGTATTATAAAATGTAAAAATTCTAACAGCCCATTCTGACCTATGGAGAACAGGTATTAGGACATGCCACACACATCAAAGTCTTGTCCTACCTTATACTTACAATGCACCCTGCCCTTGGGCCTACCATAGGGGTGTCTGATATGAAGAAAAGGGAAGATTTAGGGGCTGGCAAGTGGTTGCACTTACCCAGTCAGCATGACAGTGCCAGACTGCACGCAGGCTCTGCAATGGCAGACCTTAGACACATTTTACAAGGCCTGTGGGTGGCACAACCAGTGCTGCAAGCCCACTAGCAGCATTTGGTTTACAAGCCCTGGGCACACGCAGTGCACTGAACTAGGGTCTGACAAGTAAACCAAATCAGCCAATCATGGAGTCACTAATCCATACATCAATTTACAATAGGGAGAGCATATGCACTTTAGCACTGATCAGCAGTGGTAAAGTGCCCAGAGTCATAAAATAGCCAACAACAGGTCAGAAAACATATAGGAGGAAGGCAAAACGTTAAGGGATGATCCTGCAAAAAGGGCCGAATTCAACAATCACTTCAGGAAGCAGACAAACGCTGACGTCACTCTGTGACTCAGGCATCCGATGGTGACATCACACCAGGAACCACTGATCAGACTGTGAAACCAAAAGGAATCAGGCTCAAACTGTAATATCCTTCCAGCAACCAAGGTATAGATTAGGACGTCATGCCTGGAACTAATTCAATCAATCAGGTGTTTGTTAAGCGCGACTACTCACCCTTTAAGGGTCTCAAGGCACTTGGGGGTGGGGAGGGGGGTCGCAGGTTCCAGTCCATCCATCAAGGCCAATGACATCTGTCCCTAGCCGAGGGGGTCAGACTTTGATGATATTTCGTAATTTGAGGGCCAGATTGTGGCATCACTCCAAGAAAAAGAGATCAGATTTAACCTTACTTCACAACCCAAACATCAGACTGTGACATAATTCTAGGAAGCAGACATCAGACAGTGACATAATTCTAGGAAGCAGACATCAGACAGTGACATCAAACCATGACCCAATGTAATCGCCTACAACGTTATCCCTTATTTATGATGAAACTGATCCACTTATACTGGGCTTTTGAAATGCAATTAATTATGAAGAAATACATCTCTTGGTATTTTAAATGTTGATACAGTTATCGTGGATATAGTGTTGATATGATGTGCACTGTTTTTTCACTGTGATACCATGATGCGCCGTACATATACTGTGGATACAGTATTTTTTATATTAGTGTTCATGTCCCATCTTGCTTGGTAATCATTTTAAGTTATAAATTACTCATTACCAATTACTCATTTTAAACTACTCATCACCAAGAAGTATTTCTCACAGCGTCAACCAGCCGCTGCCACACCCCCGACCAACCCTGCTCCATAGACACCAAGCGCGCCACGTCACGTGGTCCCCTAGCAATGTACGTGCTCCATAGACAACGCACGCGCCGTGTCACGTCGTTCCCTAGCAACGGACGTGCTCTACGCACACGCTGTCTCTATACCCCAGCCTGGACGCACTCCAGACTGATGCGGTTTCCGGCACCAGAGAGTGAGATTACCCCCGAGACACACTCAATAGGTAAGAATTTAGGAATCGGACTGTCGTCGGGTTTCCCTCACACCCGTCCAGCAGCAACGAGCCGAAGGCATGTTTCCTGGCGCACCGATGCACCACCCACGAGTACCAACAGGGTCTCTTCCCCGATCCAGTTTGCCTCGTTCTCACCGGTACGGCTCGCGCTTTGACTGCTCACAGGGTCTAGGCACGGATCACAATTCACCAGTTAATGACGCTATGACCGCCCGCATATGCCTCTGCATCACCAGGCATTTAGAGGTCAACACCACTTCTCACTCACCCCCATAGGCCCTAGAATCGTCGAGATCACCAGCAGTTTTATTTTCACGAACCACACTACCATCCGAGCACTTCTGAGCATGACTGTTAACTTCACCAACTGCATGTTTTTAAGCAAAATAGCCCTGAATATGTGTGGCAATTACCGCCACCATCTTACATTTAACCACCATCTCCACAGATGCGAGAGGCCATCGACCCATACTAGATCAACCCGAGGAAAAGCCGGCTTTGATCTTTAGGTGAGTACTGCGATTTATTGCCATTCCACCGTGTTTTGCCATTGAGCTCAACACCCCCAGTCTCTCTGATACTTGGTCTTCTCTTTTCCCACAGACCGTCCCCTTTTTTCTTCTGTCTTGAGAAAGACCCGCTGTGACCACCTACAGGGGCACACAAGGGTCGAAACGTGGACGAATCCATAGGTTCAGAATCACCAGGATTACCACAGTAATCAAAGGAATCCTTGGTTGGGATCAAACCATCATCTGACCAAACTCTAACTGTACCTGTATATACATCTGTATAGATTTATTTCCCACACTGTATATGTTATCCTGTTCACTGAGCACTCTTTCACAAAAAGTCACGGTCTTGCTATGTATGTATAAATTAATTTACGAATGAAGTAATTCAGTTTTGTATAGAAGCAATCATGTATTAATATGTACAATACAATACTTTTGAACATATAACCTCGTTCTTCCGTGTTTTGAGCAATTGATTTCTCACTAAACACTAGTCCCTGTGTCAGAGAGCTGATTTGTTTTCACTTGCATCAATGAGCATTGTTCAAATAACCTGTCTTACCCAACAGAACCAAATTTTTTGTTGAACCATGACCCAAAGGGACCAAACGCAGACCGTGACGTCACTCCAGGAAGCAGACTGTGACGTATTTCCAGATCCCAAACGTCAGACATTGACATGATTGCTGGAAGCAGACATCAGACTGTGATGTAGCAGGAGGTCTCAGACATCACAGTCCGACCGACTTTACATCTCTAACCAGAGAATGGGCTGGGACATCACTCCAGAGGTCATGTATCCACCAGTGACATCACACCAAGAACCAGACATCGGTCTGTGACATCACTCCAGGAACCAGACATCAGACTGTGACATCACTCCAGGAACAAGACATTGGACTGTGACATCAAACCAGGAGGGAAAGGAATCAAAGGGTGCCTTTGTGTGTGTCTTGAGTATATCACTTAGGCCCAACACCTGTTCTACAAATGCGCTAATGTAGCGCCAGTCTAGCTGTAAAGTGAAGGAGCGCTAAAAAAAAGTCGCAAAAAAGGCAAGAAAGAAAACGAGCTGGGAAAGGGCCCCTATTCCAGTATGAACTGCACTAGGGCAAGAGCAAAAGAATGACTGAACCCGGTGCAATTAAGGAGGTGTTGCTGTAGCTACAGAGTGCCTATAAGAGGAGTGACTGACACTAGAGCTCACTCTCTGGAGTGACGGAACGCTGGTCAGCGGTGAGCTCACTCGCGTCAGGGGGACCCCGGAAGAGGTGTTGGAACGAAGGAGGAATGCTTGGCGCTCCACGGAAGAGGGCGGTGACTGGGGCCGCCCTTCAGAGGTGGGCTCCCGGGGCAGGGGCTGCATCCTTCCTCAGCCTTCGTCATGGCAATAGTCCCCGGAAGCTTGCTACTGGGCGGAGGGGGGATGGGGCAAGAGTGGGGCGGGGGGCACAGATGGGGAGGAGGAGGAAAGCAAACAAGGATTAATGGGGGTTTGTTCACGACACCCCTCTCTGTGACACTCGTGTGTACGAGGTAAACACGAATATCAACATCCATAGATAAACAATTATATTGTGCTATCGATAATGTCAGATGATCAGTGCAGAAATATTTTTTTATAACGCCAAAGATCTCCTTGGCAACAAGGGCATTCTAAAGGATAGATCGCTTGTCACAGCTGTCTCGTGTCGGGCGAGGCAGACCTGGCTTTTTAGTAAAAAGTGAATTGCATGCTGGATCTTGTAGCTGATACTCCGTCAGAGGTCTCAGAATACAGAGTGGTGTTGGATACAAAGATAGAACACAATCCTCGTAAATCCAGCACTCTTCAACAAAGTAATAACAATCTATAGCAAACAACCTTGTTTCAGATTATTCAATTATTGTAATAACTGAATCCTGATGAATGATGAATCTTCAGTGGAATAGTGGTAAATTCTTTATTTATTTCAAAAAATGTTCTTTCTTCGTTAAAACAGACTGTAGCCGATGCCTACGCGTTTCGTCCGACAAGGACTTCTTCAGGGCTACAAATGATACATATATACATTATTTACACATTGCACATATTACATAATCTACACAATTCATCATAAAAAACGATATTTACAAACTTTTTACATAATTTCCAACTGTCCCATGATTATTTGAAGACATTTTTACAATTCCACTGAAGCATTTTCTCTCTAAATATTTACAAGCTCAAAATATTTCTATAATCAGAATATATTGTGCTCTTAATATTTGTTTTCATCTAAATGATTGACTCCGAGGTTATTATGTGGTCTGATGGGTTTTCGCTACTTTGTCTAAACATAGAAGATAAGAATCTAAGGAGGTCAGCATTTCTTGACTAAGATTGTAAACTAAGATGGTCTTTCGAGTCCAAAGGGATCACTACCATGCTACCGCTAATATTGATCCAATTTTCTATTTTATGAGAAAATATTACACTTTCATTTTTTATGCATGAGATCGTCTACAGGCCAGCTTCTATCGAAAAAATATTTACTTGTTCTTACCAATTGAATAGCTATCTTGTTTCCTGATGTACTGTAAAGGATTTTACTGGCTCTTCTTTTATACGGCTAACTTTCTATAAATCACTTCCTTAACGCTGTTGGCAAGATTCTATATCATGGGTCTCTATAGAGAAAAGGAGAGGTTGTACAGATTGTGTAAATACCCACCCTCTATGGTTTTTTACAAAGTCATCATCATTTGGAGATAGGGGGTGTCACCTCCAGTGATGGTTCATGACTGGCAATTCTTCACACGGTCCTCCACCAGATGAACCATTCCAGGGAACCACACTTTTCCCCTCAATCTAGCTTTAGTCTTAGCGATTCCCTGATGCCCTTAGTGAGCCAACTCGATGGTGCGGGCCCAAAGACTCCGGAGTATGACCACCTTATGACCGCAAAGAATGAGAACCTCTGCGCTGTCACTCCGCTCATTTCTGCATCGCCATAGCTTTGTCCGCGCTTCTTGTTCATCGGCAGTTGCGTTACCAGCTCCATCCAGAAAGTTCCTTCTAGTGATGCCTCTTGAGTGCTTCAGTGACTTTGACTAGGCAATCATCAGCTACAGTGATATTGGCAATTTCTTGCAAAGACAATGCCAACTCAGTGGCCATTTTCACAGACTCTTCAGTTCCAGGATCATCTTCACACTTCGTAACAGGATCCGCTGTGAGGGGATGGCTTGACAGGTAACAGGCAGGATTGTTTATACCTGGCTGGTAAATCACTTCGAAGGCATACTGTTGGAGCTGAACCGCACATTTCTGGGGACCAATTTGAGCTGTGCCGGAAAACAGGGGTACCAGAGGCTTGTGATTGGTCACTACTTGGAACCTTTGACTGCAGTGATAGAGGTGAAAATGTTTTCAGGCCCATAAGATAGCCAGGGCCACTCCCTTTATCTGCACATAGTGGGACTTCCTGGCTGGCATACGCTGTACAAACACACTTGCAGTCACCTTTCCTCTGCATCAGCACCACCCCTAGCCCTACAGGGCTTCCATCCAAAATGAGTTCTGTGGAATGCTTAGAGTTAAAGTATGCCTTCTTGATGTCCTTGAAAGCTCCACAACCTTACTGCTCCATTCCTAGTTGACATTTTTCTTGGTCAGCGTATTCAGGGATTCCGACAGTGTGGCCAACCTGTGAATAAATTGGCCACAGTAATTGACCATTCCCAGGGAACCGCACATCACTGGTTTGTGCGTTTTTGAACATCTGCGTTTTTGAGCATCTGAGGCGTTTAAGATGCTACACGTAATTGAACTCTTTTCTGGGGTTTCTTGGCGCCAAACTCACAAGCAGGGAGTTTCCTTTCCAGGTAGTGACTAAGGGGCAAAATTATCAAAACGTCACGCAACGCAAGGCACCAAAAGCTGGGCCTGTGCCAGATCCCCCTGACAGTCTCTGCTTTCTCCTGCTTCCCCTTGGTGAGTTGCTTGTGTGCTGCTGTTCGCGGACCATCGCCTCCCCCGCTCACCACTGCTCTCCACCCGCAGTGATTGCTACTGCTATAGCAATTGTTTTGTCTTGTACCAGTCAGCCTTTCTTTTTTGTTTAGCAAGTCCTTACTTCCCCAGCTTACCGTTATTGCTATTGTCTTCTTCTGTGCCAGTCAGTTTTTCTTTTCTGTTTAGGCAGTCCTCACTTCCCCCGCTCACCGTTCTTGCTATTGTTTTATATTGTATGAGTCAGTCTTTCTTTTCTGTTGGAGAAGCTGGGATTCTTTTCTCGATTGTCTTACCAATTTCCAGAATCCCAGATAAGGCCAACTGAACCTTTTTCCCTGTCATAGAAGCGAGGAGGGAAGATCTTTTGTTAAAACTCTAGACACTGTAACTAGCCAAATTCAATGTGTCCTCAAAAACCACTGACTACCAATGAAGTTAAAGGGTTTATTACATAGCCAAAAATAATTGGATGTACAAACATCTCAGCAAAAGATTCAAGAAGTAAACAAGAACTAATACATTCATAATACTACGCAAGAGCCTCAGACAACTCAGAATGAAAAGCAAAATCAATTCAAGAATCATCAGGCAAAGGATGAAACTCCCAACCTGAGTCCGGGATTGCATTACAGAAAGGAAAAGAATCTGGTTAGTCTGTCCCTACACTGTCTCTGGAGTGACATCCCTACTTAGCATTTCACCAAAGCAAGAATAAAGGTGTCAGCAATGATGACTTCCTAAGAAGTACGCCCACTTTCCCCTAAGTATCCTCCGCTAGAGAACTCAATCTCAGGTCATCCTTCCTACGCCCTACTCTGCCTTAAGTGCACAATCTCACTACATCTTTGCCTTTCCCAAAATCACTCTCTGCCTCTACCTCTACTCTCTCTTGAAGCCCACTAAAATCTGACCTCCACCCTCGGGTGCTGTCCCTAATACAAAACCCCAAAACAGTTGACACGCCTTTGGGCCCGCCTTAGGAATGCCCCAGGCACACCCCTCTGGCAGGTATGGGTTTTCGTATTTTTCCCGTATGGCTCCTTTCCACCAAGGGTCCGTTAGAGTGTCCTTGGGTCCCAGGCACCTTCTCCGCTAAATGTTGCACTCCCAAATTCCTTGGCATCTCTTCTGCGCTCGCTCCTACTATCCTAACTTCAAAACAATGGCTCCTTCTACCTAACGAGGCCCATTGCCTTGCACCTGCGAGCTGGAATATGTGAGAAGAACCCTTTGCAACATTCGAAGTTACAATTCAACATTTGCTGAGAACAGCCTTTCCCAAGAATAAGAATTATTTCTTCAACTAAAGCTAAGCAAAGGAAAAATACAGTTGGGCCTCTACCAGCTTTAACACACCTCAGGCCTTGCACATTCTAAATGCGTTTCCATTATAACATGAGCAAACATTTCATCGGTTAAACTTTAATTCTATTTTCAATACAAGCTACGCTTCTTCACATTAAAACCTATGTTGAATCACTCATTAATAAGCATTTTTATTCTTCACTAAGGCACTTCATTGTTAACATGGCGTTTCACATGAGATTACATTTTCTACTTTTAAGCAAACATTTAGCATGATTAAGGCATTATTTTGTCTATGGTTAATAAACACTAAACGATATTTTGCACTGATCCCCGGCCCAAACATTACATTTCCTAAACTACATTAGTAAAATCCTCTAAATATGTGGGTGCTGACTACGGATGATTATAATGCACCCCTACAATTTTCAGAATAACATGGCGCTCTCTCAGTTCCCCCCTCTTCTGACCTGTGTCATCATACACTACACCATCCCTAAGGGTAAGAACTCGTTCATAGAGAACTAGTTGCCATCTTCGACATCTTGAGCATCTCCATGTTTTTCAAATTCTGATACTGACTGTCCGGCAGTCTCTCCATGCGCCTCTCCTGCATTCTCATTGACCTTTCAAGCCTATTCGACATGTACTACTTGTAGGCTCTCACCAGACCCCACAATCCAATCACACAACAGATTACTATGATGATTGGCTTTAGAATGTAACCAAGAATTCCCTTACCAAGGTTCGCAAACCAACTTCCAACCTGGCCAAATCCCTTGCCAACTTTCTCCCACACAGTTTCTTCTGTCAAATCTTCGATCTCATAATGAATTGCAGTAATGTTACTTATATATTTCTTCAGATCTTTTCTATTGTCTGGTATATAAGTACAACATTCTTGGACCTTCAAAAGTTTACAGACTACTCACTCTTTTGCTAGAAGGATGTTTAAAGCAAGACGGTTTTGTAAAACCATAGTCCTTATCGACAATCTCTCCCTCAACCAACACTAAGGACTTGGCAGTACTCATAGATAACTCATCCACAACAGTCGCCAACCTTCTGATCTTCACATCATTCAGGATCACTCCTAAATTCGGTATCACTGCTCCAAACACATCTCCGACTATCTCTCCCACACTTGCACCACGCTTTACTCTCATATGTTGTCCACCCTCCAGAAGTTCAAAGTCTTCCGTGTGATAAATCTTAGGAGAAATGTACGCTAAATAACACGTTCCATACCATTTCTCAGGCAGTCGCACATAAGCATTCCTTCCAAAAATGAAATACACAGTCAGAATCACTTGTACTATGCCCTGCAAGAAATCCTTTGCCTAGTATTCCAGGTTGAACCTATGTTCACATGTGGTGTGACCCACATTGACATTCTCATAATATGTCTGTGGTCTGTGAATGCATAGTTTCCCTTTTTGCACCTCATCTAGAGCTATCGGAGCATAACTTCCCTTTGACTTGTGAAGCTTCTCTTCCTCAGTCCAATCTACCTTGCCCTGTCCTAAATCGCGCAGCTGTTTTTGCTAACGATGTCTATCTTCCACTTGATCTATGAACTTCTTTTCTGTCTCAGACAACAAGCACGTCAGATTATGACGATGAGCGTACGCTGTATCCAGCCCTTTGGTCGGATTATAAAATACGTCCCAAGCCTGTCTTCGGACTTAAAATAATCATACTTATTCAAATGCTTGTACACGGGCACCCCAGGAAGGACCGCATCATAATTTGAAAAGAAATATTCAAAATGTTCTCGCTCATAAAAAATGCTAAGCAGCAAACTACATGAAATTCCATACGTTAATGGAAGGTGATGGTATCTAATACCCTCATCTACAGAAGCAGGCAACTGCATACACACACACAACAATCTTTCGCATCCTTAGCATCTATATATTAATACAACAACTTTGCATACGCATTAAGCTTGAAATTGCCTTTAGACAGATCTGCATGTAATCTACGACTCTCTTCTAGCAGCAAAGCTTTTCTGTCTCCTATCTCAACCTCTTTCTTGCTAGGAGTGGTAGGTGTAGGTGTTTCCTCAACCTCCACTGCCTGCTCATGTGGTGCCAAATATGAAACTAAACCTACTAAAATAATGAAAAAATTCACTCCTCCCACTAATGTGCCTACCATGCACCTAAATCTATGGTTTGGGTTTCCAGCCTCCATGGTCTCAGGACTATTTTAAGTTCGTTGTTTAGCAACATCACACAGAGTCTCTTTTCTTCTTTGACTGCTTGAAGCTCGACCCACCTCTTAGAAGCTGAAAGTCCCCTTTTCGATTTCAGTTCTTTATTTACAACGAGCAACAGACAACCCTAACCCTTCTCCGTCCTCTATGGGAAGTCCCTACATTTCTTCTTCTTCCACTCGGACCTAGGTTATTTACAGCAAAGTATTTACAACAAAGTCTTTAGTCAATAATCAATTCAGCTCCAACTGCTTCTAGCACATACTCCAAAAGTTCAAGACTAAGAACAATTGATTCATGCGATGGTATCTCAGGGCCAAACGTAGGGAAAAGCAATCTACTTAGTCCTCACTTCCCTCACTCACCACTGCTTTCCACCCACCTATTGCTTCCTACTGTTATAGCCATTGTTTTGTATTGTGCCAATTAGCCTTTTTTTCCTGTTTAGATCAAGCTTTTTTATGACTCACCAGTCACCACATATCTCATGCCTTTGTTGTATTCTGCTTCACACACTTCCTGTCTTTTTTTCCGTTCTCCCGCCTCCTGCCCCCAGGGGCCCCACCCTCCCCAGGACCTACTTAATGGAGGCTGAAGCGCATCCCCACTGAGTAAGTCTTTTGCCAGCTCCCCCTTGCAGGTCTCTCGCTGTCACTTGTTGGGTTGCTTGAGTGCCACTGTTCGCAGACCCTTGCCTCCCCGCTCACAGCCACTCTCAACCCAACATTGCTCGCTACTGCTAATGTGATTGTTTTGTATTATGCCAGTCAGTCTTTCTTTTCTGTTTAGCCAGTCCTCACTTCCCAGCTCTCTTCCCCCGCTCACCGTTATTGCTATTGTCTTGTACAGTGTCAGTCAGCCTTTCTTTTCTGTTTAGCCAATCTTCGCTTCCTTCGCTCACCGCCGCTCTAAACCCACACATTGCTCGCTACTGTTAGTGCAGTCATTTTGTGTTGTGCCAGTTAGCTTTTCTTGTCCTGCTTAGATTAGCCTTTTTTACGTCCCACCGCATAACTCTTGACTCAGTTGTATTCTGCCGCTGCTCTTCCTGCCATTTTTACCATTCTCCCGCCTCCTGTTTCCCACCACCCAGAGTCCTTCCCTCCCCCAGGACCAGCTTAATGGAGGCCGCAGTGCGCCAAAGACAAGCCTGTCTGCCACTGGTCGTGCCTGGACCACGCCCAGATGCCGCAACAACATCTGCTGCACCACTTCGCCCCAAACAATGGAAGGACCCTTCGCCTGCCCACAAGGCGGCTTGACATGCAACATATGATCTCCTGCCTGCACAGAGATCCTTGCCACACCCACCCCACGGGCTGCCAACGCCCTAGAGCTACTCTAGTTCATCCTGCTCAACGCACAGCCCCTCTGAAAACCCGCCACTAAAATCTGGGACACCATCACCACCCTCCCCCCTAATGTAATCTTCATCACTGAGATCTGGCTCAACCTCGCCTCAACACCCAGCATCGCCACAGCAACACCTGGCAGCTACAAGGTTACACAACGGGACCACACCAACAAACATGAAGGAGGCATCATCGTCATCCACAGGGATAATCTTCGCTGCACCACTTCTAATGACGACGTCACACCGATCCTGGAACACCTCAACTTCCAACTCCAAACCGATGGCAGGACGACCATCAGAGGTACCCACGCATACAGGACCCCAGGTCCAACCCCAGCTTCTGCGATGCCATCTCCAAATTTATCGCCCCCCTAGCTATTGACTCCAAGCACTAGGATAGGATAGGATAGGATGTACATTTGTAGAGCGCAAATTGCTGCCCGGAGGCGTCCAAGCGCTGAGAGTACCGAGTCCCCACACACGGCCCAGAAGGAGAGATAAAAGTAAAATTAAATAGACTGGATGAAATAGAAAAGTTCCTACACCTTCCTCTGTGACCTCAACTTCTACCTCAACGACCCCAAAGACGCCAACTCCACCAACCTCCGGGAAAGTATGAGTGACATCAGCCTCACTCAACTTTTCACCAACCACACACACAGCGCACACGCATTGGACCCTATCTTCACAGCCAGTGACAGATACAAGTACAGCCATGTCCCCAAACTCACTTGGACCAACCATGCCATCATCCACTTCACCATCCCAGGTTTACCAGGCCCCACCACCAGACCCCCAGCCACTGCCCACCGTAGCTGGGACAAAGTGACAGAAGCACAATAGACTGACACCCTCAACGCCACAATGCTTGATGCCTTACCAAAATGGAACAGGATGTCCAGAACTTCTCCGCCTGTATCAACAACTGCACTGATAGAGTTGTCCCCACAAAACCAGTCAAAACCAACAGAGCCACCAAACAGGCCAGATAGTAAACATCAGAACTCAAGACCTTCAAACGCAATTGCAAATGACTAGAAAGATGTTGCCGCAAAAGCAGAGACCCCGCGACCGAACTGCTTTCAAATCAGCCCTCAACAAATATCACCATCTCCACAAGGACACTAAAAGAGATGAACTGACAGGCTGCATCAAAGCAATCGCCAACCACAGTAAGGAACTCTTCAACATCCTCAAATAGTTCTCCAGCCCATCAACCGCCAAGAATGCGATCCACCCTTCCTAGGAACTCTGTGACTTCCACAACAAGACATCTACCATCCTCGGCAACTTCCAAACCCAACAACTGACCTCGAACACCTATTCACTCCAACAGACACCACCCACAGCCACACGCTCACCACCTGGAATCCTCTCACATCACAGAACACCACACACATCATGACCTTAATCCACTCTGGAGTACCCATGGATCATTGTCCCCACCACCTTTTCAACCTCGGTGACAAAGAAATCATTGGTCAGTTCAGTTCAAAAGCTTTATTCGAAATGTTAAAAACAATTCATAAAAGCATACGTACAATCAGCAAAGCAGAAAGACTAATTCTTGTTACAAAAACAGTATAAAAGATCCATGTATATGCTAAAATTGGAACGCCATGTGGGAATTATGTATTCAATAATAAATAGAGCATAACCTCGAACAGAACCGTTGTATCATCAATATAACGTTACTTATTCTAGCGTAATGTCCCGTCTGGATTTCAATATTGCTCTTAAATACATCATTACAGTATTAATTGTATAGTAATCTTCCAGGGATCGCAATTTATTATAGGCTTCTCTCGATTTTCTTATGCCCCACTTTAACAAAAGGGGCCGTAATATTTGTCGCCTTGGAAGTGCGTATAAAGTGCAATATAAAGTGCAGTGAATATTGGATTGGACTGACAGCTTATCACAGGGGCAAATTAGTTTAGCTTTGGACCAGTCGTTACACCTTGGAAGAGTAATAAGTCTGAAAAATGTTTCAAATCGGAAAGATGTTAATAATCTACGATAAAAAAAGGGTTGGTCAACAGTAAGGTACAACTGGATGTTTCTATGTAGTGTCACTTCATCGTGATTTCTGACTGACATCTTGACCCTTTGGGTTTTCCATCTGTTTGATTCACAATGTTCAGTCAGTATTTTCTTTAGCGCGGATCTGGAGATAGAGTCCATGGTGGCTGGGTTAGAAAAATATTCTGGACAACCGATCTCAAGGCACAGACTCTTAACATAATTAAGCCACATGATGTTTTTTACCCCGCAGCACTGCAGGCAGTCCTCTGCTACCGCTCTGTTGAGATTTGTGGCAGGGTTGGTCCAGATGTTATACCACAATAAGATTGGTGCCATCTTGATGGTATCAGAGATATGTTGTATGGCCAATTCTGCATGCAGGACATATATTGATGTGCTGGGCGGCACTGCCAAGACATACCTTAAGAATTTGTTCTCTATTCGTTGGATGATTTCCACAGACTGTATCCCCCATAACCCAGCCCCATAGGTGCCAATGGAAAGACATTTAGATTTATAAATTTGTAGAAGTTCCCTTGGTGGCCTTGATCCAATCTTCTTCGCAAAGTTGAGGAGAGCTCCCGTTGCTTTAGTGAATGCCAACGCTCTTGCTTTCACTGCTGGTTTCCAATTACCTTGTCTGTCCATATGAACCCCAAGATAACAGAAGATGTCTGCTAATTCAACACACTTATTATCCAAATTTATATTACATGGAGCTCTGAGTTTCCGTGGGCCACAGGACATGGTGAAAGTCTTAGACACATTTATAGATAAACCCCTCTTATTCATGTACTCAGAGAATGTATTTACTGCGTTTTGCAGGCCTCTCTTAGTCTGTGACAAGATAGCCGCATCGTCGGCGTAAAGGAGTATGGGTATGGGTTTTCCTTTGATCACTGGATAGTGATTATACTTTTCTGATAGCAAGGTTCCCACATCATTTATGTACAGATTAAAAAGCAGGGGTGCAAGAATGCACCCCTGCCTTACTCCTCTACGGATAGGAAAGAAATCCGAACATTCACCTCCCTTGCCGAACCTCACCCGTGCACCAGCCCCCGAGTAGAGTTCTTTGATAAAGATTATGATCCTGCTATCTAGACCGATATCTTCTAAGATCTGCCACAGGGTGTCATGCCTCACACAATCGAAAGCAGAACTGAGATCTACATATGTTATGTACAAATTAACCTTTTTGGCATGAACATATTTTGACATAATAAGGGCAAGATTTAAACCCTGTTCGATTGTTCCCTTTCCTCTAGTAAAGCCGTACTGCATTGTAGATAGGATATCTTTTTCTTCGAGCCACTCCTGCATCCTGGTAAGGATGATTCTGCCTGCTGTTTTCATTAGGCCATCTAAGAGCGAGATGGGCCTATAGCAGGCAGGATCATTTCTATCCCCTTTTTTGTATATAGGGACCAGGATAGCCTCCTGCCAGGTTTTGATGAATCCGACTTTATTAGAGGAATTAAGGACGTTTGTTAAAATTGGGGCCCAAAGGTCAGGGAGATTTTTGAAAACATCTAATGGGACCTTGTCTGGTCCTGGCGCTTTTGCCGCTGGACTTTCTTTTAAAGCTCTTTGAACTTCTTCTAGGGTGAAGAAAATATCTATTGGATAGCTAAAACCCTCTATTACATTTGTAGATCTTGTAGTCGTGTGGTCCTCACCAGTAGGGACTGAACAGCTATAAAGTTTCTGGAAGTGTTGGACCCATTCCTGTGCAGAGATTGCGTTGTCTATTGAGGGGCCCGCTCGCTCCTGGTAAAAAGGAGCGCTCACGGTCTTCCAAAAGGCAACGTTGTCCCTCTTGTTACATGCTTCATGCAGGTTAGCCCACGCTTTTAATTTCAGTTCTTTTTTCCTAGAGCTTAAGGCAAGGCGATAGTTCCGTCTCGCAGTTCTGATCTCTACTCTCGTAGCTGAGCTACAGTGCAGGGTATTTTTTAATGCAGTAAGGGCACTTCTGCATTTCTTATCGAACCACCCGAAAGGACCTTTTTGTTTTTGGGATTGGGTTCTTACAAGGATATCCTTAATTTTACCTGAGATGTTACCAAAGGATCTAAGGACAGTTAGTGGGTCCTCATCTAGAGATAGACAGATATTAAAATCTTCCAGGGAGGAGCTTATCAGGTTTTTATTAAAGGTTTCTGGGATTACCTTTTCCCATTTGATTGTAAACCCATTTTTTTGACCCAAAATCGGGGTAACATCATAACAGCTGCCAAGAGGGTGAAGTTGGTTGCTAAGTTTGAAATTATAAATAGAAAGGATAGGAAAATGGTCGCTCATAGGTGAATCGAGAGTACGCCAATCAATTACCTGAGCTGAATACCGTGCTGAAAATAGGGCAAAATCGATTATTGAGTTGGCTCCTCTTCCATTAAAGGTAGGTGTGAACGGTTTAGGTGGAGTACAGAGCTCATTTGTGAAAGCCAAGGAGTAGTGCCCCATGATCCTATTCAACTGATCTCCAAATTTTGTATGACAGAAGTGATGATAAATCATCGCCTCTTCGTCGCCCTCCCAACCGCACACCCCCTTTGTGCTCAAGGGACATAAGGAGCAGTTAAAGTCCCCCACCCATATAATTGTCATATCCTCTTTTGATGACTCTTCAATACCATTAAGAGTGGAATCCAGTTTCTTAAGCACGTTTTCCGCTTCCAGAGGTGGGACATTATTATAAAAATTTATGATTAATAAATTTTTCTGAGAACCCCATGTGGAAAGAAGTATTTGAAAATAGTTATCGTCCAGAAGTGTTTTTTGAATCACTGGGCCCGAGGTTATAGATGTATATATAGTTAGACCTCCCTTTGGCCTACCTCTCCTGCTGGCTATAGCTGGGGTAAAGAAAGTTTTATAGCCCAGAATATGGAATGCCTCGGTAGCCCATGTTTCTTGAATCGCGATCACAGGATGAACTGTTGTGATCGCCTGCCATTGTATGTCATCAATCTTTCCTGCTAAACCTGCCACATTCCATGAGACTACAGACATATGGGTTTCTGTGCATTCCAAATGGGACGGGATATTTTGAGAGGTATGGGGTGGGTCTATACCCCTATCCTGGGTGCCCGGTTCAAGGATTAAGTTTGCCACCAATAGTAATGATGATTGCCTTGATGTTTGGGGATATTGCCTTGATGTTTGGGGATATTGCCTTGATGT
This sequence comes from Lissotriton vulgaris, assembly GCF_964263255.1. Classification (NCBI taxonomy): domain Eukaryota; kingdom Metazoa; phylum Chordata; class Amphibia; order Caudata; family Salamandridae; genus Lissotriton; species Lissotriton vulgaris. The sequence goes on from NW_028251687.1 coordinate 396,988, forward strand.
TTGGGGATGAAATCATTGGTCAAATCAACACCCTTCTCAACGCGACCATCACCACGGTTGCCATCTCTGACAGACAGAAGCACATGGAGGTCAGAACCCTCCTGAAGAAACCCTCCGCCAACCTCAGTGAACCCAAAAACTACGGTCCCATCTCGCTGCTCCCATTCCACACCAAAGTCCATAAGAAGGCCACCAACCAACAGCTCATTGAACACCTAGAAAGAAACAACCTGCTCGACTCCTTCCAATCCGGCTCCTGCACCGACCACAGAACTGGGACCATCCTGATCACTTTCACTGATGACAACAGATCCCTTCTTGATCGGGGTGCAACAGCAGCTCTGATTCTTCCCCAACTCTCAGCAGCATTCAACACCGTATTCCACCGCACTCTCATCAGAAGACTCCACCACGTTGGTGTCCAGGGAGACACCCTCAAATGAATTGCAGTCTTCCTCACAGGACATACCCTTGGAATTTGCCTATCACCCTTCTCCTCGGAGCCCAGGAACATCATCTACGGCGTACCTCAAGGATCATCATTCAGCCCAACCCTGTTCAACACCTACATGACACCCCAGCCGACATCATCAAAACTCATGGACTTAACATCATAGCAGATGACAACCAACTAATTTACTCACTCACGGAAGACCTCACCAGGATGAGGACCAACTGTCTAAACGTCAACATGGATAAGACGGAAGGGTTGATTTTTGGAAAGAACACCTCCCATAGGACAACATCTGGGGGCCCCCTGAACTCATACCCACACCAATTGATGACCTACTGCAACCGTGGCATCATCCTGGAAAGCAAACTCAACATGAAGCACCATGTCAACACAGGTGCTTCAACCTGTTTCCACACCCTCTGCATGCTCAAGAAAATCTTCAGATGGATCTCAGTCAACACCAGAATAGCTGTCACTCAAGCCCTTGTCACTAGCCAGCTAAACTATGGAATCACCTGAATCACCACCTAACCCCTCAAGATAATCCAAACCATACAGAACAGAGCAGCCAGGCTTGCCCTCAACCTCCCCAAACAGACACACATCACCCCCTAACTCAGGGACCTCCACTGGCTTCCCGTTTGGAAGAGATGCCAGTTCAAGATGCTGACAAGGCCCTCCATGACCAGCCTACATCAACCGCCACCTGAACTTCCACCAACCCACCAGACACATGTGCTCCACCTCCCTTGCCCTCGCACACACTCCCCACATTTGCCGAGGTAGCAGTGGAGGTCATTCCTTCTCCCTCTCCGCCAAGTACTGGGACAACCTACCTCTCTATCTGCTAACGTTGCCTTCCCTCGCGGATTCAGTAAGGGACTCAAGATTTGGCTGTTTGACTGAGACCAGCAAAAACGCAGTGCCAAGATACCCTCGGTGGTGATATGCTGCATTATATAAATACCGTTTGATTGATTAATTGACAACTTGATGTACAGCATTGCTTGAGAGGAGGAAGAGCAGAAATTTGCCATGTCTAATAAAATATGACATATTACTGCTCTTTCCCTGCACTGGCTTACGGAGTGCTGCCTAGCACCAATGCAGGCACCCTTGTGACATGGTGCAATGGTGCCTGCGTTACAGGTAGGATTGTTTTTGTGCAGGAAGGGACACCTTCCTGCAGAAAAACAATCTTTTGAGGCATTTTCCTCTTTCAACGTGTGCTGCAGAATTCAGCACATTTAGAAAGAGGAAAACACAAGAAGAAATAAAGTTATTTCTTCTCAATACTACTCTTTTTGGAAAGTGTACCATTTTGACACAATCCCAGGTTTACTATCCTTAGTAAATGTGGGATTACGTCATAATCCTTGGGTGGTTGCATGGGAGCACATGCTCCACCCATGGAGCATCTTCTCAACGTAGAGTAATGCAAGACAGTGTTTTGGGCTTCCTCACTTTACTCTGCATTTACTAAGCCATGAAAAGCCTTGCGTAGTCGCTTTGTGTGGCTTAGTCAATCTCGCTAAAGGACTTGGAGTGCCTGGCATCACCCTGTGGTGGGATTTATTGAACTAGCCGGGAGAGAAGGCGTGCTGGATTTGAACATGCTATTAGTCAGAAACGTCCTCATTAATGGGATAGATGGAACAGGAAATTTGGAGCAGATTGTCAATACATAATTTGGTGCCCTGATGATGTCCAATTGTTGACTAAATGTGTGATTTGAGCTGATTGATTTGTTACTATATGCTGTGGATCTAACAATTTGGAAGGTTTTTGAAATAAACCACAGAGTTTGAAATTCATCAAAGACTGCCTATGAACCTTTTATCACAAAACCATTACCTGAATAATAGATTTGTCAACATTGTGATCCGAGGTGCTCCTTTCAGGATAGGTTATGAATTCTTGTTTATTAGTGGCCCAGTGGCGGTGGGACCATTCAGAGTTGAGCGTGGATGAACTACCTAATCACCTAACCGGTATTACACACCAGTGGGCACACCTCCTAGCCCTCACTGCCCATCGAGTTGGATACATCTTTGTCAATCTGAGCCAGGGTGACTTTGGAGCCTTGGCTGTCATCTATGGTAAAGATGCCAGCTCTCATAGGTTCTATTTATTAAAATTTAACGCCGTGTTTGCATCACAAAAGTGACACAAACTGACTCAAAATCTTTTTTTACTAATTCACATTCCAGTGCTAAACTTGTTTAGTGCTGGAAAACACTTGAAAGTAGCACAAAGCAGCACAGCATTGCATTACTTAGCGCCAAGGGGGCATACCATGGGTGGTAAATGGGCATTCCCATGCAACCATCCAATTTTTCTGACTCTATACCCTTTTTACTTAAAAAAGTAGACAGGGTTTAGCATGAGAAAATAGCCCCCATTTTAAATAGGTGCTATGAAAGATAAATTCTTTCATTTCTCCTTCCTTTTCTGACTTTGTATGTGTCCTGCACTGAACAGCACACATACAATGTGGAAAAAGGTATAAAGTCAGTTTGAGCGTAGAATTTTGTACTGGAAGGCTAACCATCCAGTACTAAAACTAAGCTAGACTCACTCAAATAACCTTGCACTTTAGTGCAAAAGTGTGTGTGTGGCGCATGGCAGCTAATTTCCATCCCGACGCTAGAGAGATGGGAGGAGTTTGCCAAATTTCTGTAAATATGGTGCTCTACTGCTCTCCTCTTTTCGCACAACGCAGCACAGCTTTTTTGCCTGCTGCTCTGTGTTACATGAGATTTTGGTAAATCTGCCCCACAATGTCTTAAGAGTTATTATTGCTCACACTGCTCCTTCCGGTCAGGTGCCATTTTGGAATGCATATTACATGCGGCTGCGTGCCATAAAGTCACGGTGCCTCATTTATGAGGCCGTGCGTCACTTTTGCCCCGCTGGTGCGTCACTTTTTGTGACGCACCAGCAAGGTAAAAAATGTGCCATGGGGTGTCATATTTACAAAGTGACGCATCTAGGTAGATGCGTTACTTTGTAAACCCCTGCGCTACATTATACCTACGCCAGGTATAATGTATGCAGGGTGGGAGTTTTGACGCAAGTAAGCCTCATAGAAATGACGCAGTAAAATCTATGAGATTCCACTGCGTCACTTTCAGGATGCAAATGCGTCATTATCTTACGCCTGCCTCACAGCAGGCATAAGACTGACGCAGGCACATTGAAATGGGACTTGCCCATGCTAAATGGCCCATTGCTGAAGTTGCGTCACTTTTGTGACACACTCCAGCAATGCGTCATTTTTGCGCCCACAGATACGTCAGAAATACTGACGTATCTGTAACTCCTTGTGACATGATGCGTCATATTGTAAATATGACGCATCCACCATGTCGCAAGGATGGCGTAATGAAAAGTGACGCATCGCTGTTTTCATGCAGCGATGCGTCACTTTTCATAAATGAGGCCCATTGTATCTTACATTCATCCATTCCCAGACTGCATTAGTTATACCGGAATTCCTTTCTTACTGGGAAATGCATGGGTCCGTTTCAGAGGTATTTGCAGTATTTTTCTGTCTTTTTATGGCATCCTGGGCTATAATTATCTTCGAGGAGACTTAACCCCAAATTCAGGGAGGCTGCAGGTTCATTGAGGAGAGTCCCTCACAGTCAGGGAGATGTGGTTACTTGGCCACTAGGCAGCTACAGAGTACCTTAATAATGGATGTTATATTTACATCAGTGCACGCATTTGTTTATTATCATCCTGGGATGTATGAAAGGCTGATTCATCTCTGATATGACAAGGGACTCATTTTCTATAGGACAGCCACAGATATCCATTGCAGGTGCTTATCTTGCTGTGCCACCTAACGAAGATAGATCAGCCCAGGGAGCTGGCAAGGGATTGTGACGACATAGCAGAGTATAGGATTGGGGTGGGGTGGAGCTGAGCAGGTCTGGCCCCAATCAAAAGTTATTCATCTCTGTCTAGATTGGAAATGTGTACAAGATCACACAGTGTTAAAATTCATTTGGCACAATCATTCTGAAATACACTGGAGGGTCATCGTTTACTATCTTTAAAAGTTCATACATTTGAATATAGAATTAAAAATGCATTGTAAGATGCACTATTTTTGTCATTTTTTCCAAATTCCCTTGGGGGTAGACCCTCACCCAACGTCTTTTGAAGTGGTCAGGCTCACTGGCTGTAGTTGCTCGCTATGAGCCGTATGGAGGCCAGTCTGTCTTATATTTTATGTTCTCTGGTCTGTATTTTTTTGTTCTCTGTACGAATGTGATATCCTGGTGCACTGTATGGTCATCATTTACTTGCTTTCAAGGTTAATATATTTGAATATATATTAAAAGTGTGCTGCAGAATTCACCATTTTGCCATATTTTTCCACATTTTCATGAGGAGAGAACCCCCTCACCCCAAGCTCCCCCTAAATCCCCTTCACATGGTCAGGGTCACTCGCTTCTCTTTCTTGCTACGCACCGTTTGGGGGCTGGTCTGACAAAATTTGCCAGGGCTGCTTTGGGTTCCTCGACCGGCCCCGGCTACAACACAAGTAGCAGCCGCTTATGCCCCTTCTTACGCTAGCATGTTTGACTCCCATTTTGAACAAAGAAAAACCCCTGGGCCGCAGGAGGCAGGTTACAAACACGTCATACACACATGCAGAGCAAAGTTGTTTCGTCAAATATTATGACTGCTCACTTGGAGTACAAAACACTTTGGGGCTTATTTACAAGCCCCTTGCGCCGCTGGGGCGTCACTTTTTATATGCACAATGGTTCTGCCGACTTTTTGCTGGTGGTGACATCGAGCATAAAATGTGTAAAATGCACATGCAACCTTTACGCGCATTACTCCACATTTCACTCCAAAATTCGATGTTAAAACACATTCATTAGAGGCATAAATGCTATTTGCACCAGATACATTTTATACTCCGAATTCAAACCATGGTCCAAATGAATCAGTACATGTACATTTTCAAATAAAACAAATATGAACTTTAGGCAAGCTTGTGGCAGCTAGCCAAGAGAATACGTAAATGGGGAAATAGGCTCTATTAACACAGGTGCAGCTGCAAGGCAGTCTAACTGGGAAGAACTAAGGGGCAGATGTAGGTAGCCAAATACCGGTCGATAACGACAGAAAACATTGAATTTCGGCCATTACCGACCGGTATTTGGATATTGAGATGTAGGGGCCCAAAAAAGACCGATTCGGTAAATACGAGTTGGTAATTTACCGAATCGGAATTTACCGAATCGGAATTTACCGATTCTGTATTTACCGAATTCTTATTTACCGATTCGGTAAATAAGAAATGGAAAAAAATGAGTTTTGAGATGTAGCAAACTTCTCAAATACCGAATTTCATGAAATTCGGTATTTAAGAGTCGGTATTTACCATGGATTGAAAGCAAGTGGTAACCAGGTGCAGGCTATAAAAAAGGACCCAAAATGCAACATTGTGACCATAATGGTGGCATTCTACGTGATAGCAAGGCGGCTAAGGCTACAGTCAGCAGGAGAGAGGGTCTGGATGAGGGAGGAGCAAGTCTACAGGCAGAAGATTACGCTGTTCCAACGAACTGAGCCAGAGATATTACAAAGGTACAGATTACACCCCCAAATCATCCTGGACTTGATCAGGGACCTGCACCCACTATTGGAGCACCCAACCCCAAGGGCGCATGCCATCCCACCCCATGTGCAGGTGCTCTGTATCCTACACCTGCTTGCATCTGGGAGTTACCAGGGGGTCATTGCTGTGGCAGGTGGGGTGTCTCAGAGATGCCTGTCCCGTTTCTTCAGGAAGTTCCTAAAGGCCATGATGCAGAGGATGCATCATTACATCTGCTTCCCTGACACACATGCCGAACTGCTGAAGACCAAGACTGATTTTGATCAAATTGCACATTTCCCACACCTCATCGGCTGTATTGATGGCACCCACATCCCTATATGGCCACCTGCTGCCACAGAGTACATAAACAGAAACAATAAGTCAACCCACTCCATCAATGTACAATTAATCTGTGATGCCAATAACATAATCACAGACATTGTGGCCAAGTTCCTAGGAAGTACCCACGACTCCTACATCTTTCAGAACAGTGGGATCTACACACGCCTGACAGCAGGGGAATTTGGTGAAGGATACCTGCTAGGTAAAACACTGTAACACACCCTAATAGATATAGCAGATGTATGTGTATGTGTGCATGCGAGTAATGGTTTTCTCATTTACATATAGGGGACAGTGCATATGCCGTCCGCTCATTCATCCTGACACCCTACCTCAACCCTTCAACCAGCAGCCAGAGACGATACTACATGGCACACAAATCCACCAGGAATGTTGTGGAGCGCACCTTTGGCCTGTTAAAAAGCAGGTTCCGCTGCCTCCTCAAAAGTGGAGGGGCACGGAAGTACTCACCAATAATCTGCTGTAAGGTGATTCCAACTTGTGCAATGTTACACAACCTTGCTACAAAGAGGGGCACAGAGGTGGATTTGAGCGACTTTGAGGACCCCGATGATGAACATGCACTGCCTGAACCAAACACAGCAGGAGTTGCGCCACCAACCGGTGGCAGACAGAGACGGGCAGAGATCACACAGAACTTTTTTTGAGTAAGGAAAAACACACAGACAGGTGGAGTATGCACCCAACGTAGTTTAATATTTGGCACTACACAGATACTCAAAAGCACAAATGTGCAACACAAATGTCATCCATTCAATAATGGTAGTCCTGTCTCACTTCCTCATGAGTTCATGGAGAGTGGGCTGTATGAGTCATTTCCGGGCACGTCTACCAGTGCCAGATGAAAGTGGCTGGCTGTCCTCACTGGGTGTTTGGGGTGTTGGCTCATCATGGCGCCTGCTGCTCCTCCGTGTCTCAACTACAGGGGGGCTTGTCATGCTGCTCCTACTGGTGCTTTCCTCACTTCCCGGTACATCCAGAGCAGCAGTTTGTGCTGTCTGTGCATTAAGCAGCACCTCTACAGCACTGGTCACACTTGCAAGGACCCTAGACACCTCATTGCTGCTGTGTGTTAGTCCCTCTTGCATGTTGATGCATCGTCTGCATAGAAGGGAAGTGCCTGGTGTCAAGCGGTTCATAGCCTTAGTTTTTTGCTGCGCATGTTGTCTGTCCTTGTGCTTTGCAAACCTGTCCTGGTCCGGTTTACTGCACAGTCCCGCACACCTGTGGCCATCTCCCGCATCCCTGCAGCCATCTCCCTCATACCTGATGCCATATCTTTATTCTCATCTACCAGTGCACTGATGCCATTGGCTATGTTTTGTGTATTCAGGGTCCTCACCTGGCGTTACACCGACTGGATGGCCTTCCCCTGCATTCTTTGGATCTTAACCATTCAACCCTCCAGCCCACGGAAGACACTGGGACCCTCCACATCTTGTGCAGCACTGCTATCTCTGGGCCTGCGGCGTCTGCCACCCATACGGCCAACCTCTGCACTGGACTGCTGTGTGGCAGTGCTTCCTTCCCCAGCCAAGGTTTGAGTGTCTTCACCCTCCATTTCACCTGCTGAAGCCTCCATTTCTACCAGTGGAGCTACTGCATGCCTCCTGCTCTATTGAGGTGCAGGTGTTGTTTGCGGCAGTGACGCAGGTGAGGACAGTAGCAGAGGGGATCCTGAACGTTCTGGGGACCCCTGCAGATGTGGAGACATTTCAAGGTCTTGGGATGGTGGCAATGGTGTTTGTGCACCGGTGTCCTCTGTGACATTTTCTGCACTTGTGCCTGCCTCCTGGCTGTCATCCCTCTGTGGTGCTGTGCCTTCCCTCTCCCTGGTACGCCTGCGAGATGTCTCGCCTGTGGACATAAAAGCATATATTAGCTCTGTGCTCCTGTCTCACTGCTTCTGCAATTAAATGTGTTTCACTCAAACTCTGTACATATTGCCTCAGCCTCATTATGACTGATATGTTTAGCCTAACTTCTTCATTGCTGTGCTGTATGACATGGTAGGTCTTTCAAATACTACATGTCCCATGATGCATTGCTCCTGTCTAATACTACCTCTACAGCAGTGGGGTAAACTTAGGGAAAAGGGAAGGTGATGGGGTGGGGATGGTTGCTATGCATGCCTCTTACCTTTTCTGGCGGCAGCTCTGGCTGAGCTGTCTGCAACTCCCAGTCCACAGACACTCTCTGGTTCAATGGTGGACCCCACCAACTCCTCCAGCTCAGTCAGGGGAGGTGCACGGTTCTTCCCTCCTCCAGTTTTGTTTGCCTCTTTGTGGAGCTCTGCTATTTTCTTCTTGATTATGCTCCTGAGGTCATACCACCTCTTTTTCAGGTCATCTATGTCCCTTGGAGTCACTCCTACAGCATTCACCTTTGTCTGTATTTCCAGCCAAATCTTTCTTTTTGCGGTTTCCACCACAGTCAGGGACTGCTTTCCAAACTATTTCTGGTGTTCTTTCACCACCTCCTCCACAAGGACCTGCAGCTCCATGGTGCTAAATTGCATTTTTCTCTTCCTCTCTGGATGTTCCTTTTCACTGCTGCTTGCCATTTTCAAATTTTAAAAGCACAAACAAAGTTTTCCTGTGGCTCAGTGACTCAGCTCTGCTTGCTCTCCCTCTCCAGAAGCTTCTAATTACTTCCAGCTGCCTGGATTTGGCCACTTCCTGGTTGGGAGGGGTGGGTGGTAGCACCTGATTGGCTGACTCATAGGTTTCACTTTCTTCCCTTTCCGATTCGGTATTTACCGATTCTGTATTTACCGATTAGGTATATACCATTCATTCCTATGGGCCTAAAGGCTCATAGGAATGAATGGGAAATACAGAATCAGTAAATACCGAATCGGTAAATACCTATTCGGTAAATACCGAATGACAGATACCGAATTTTACAGAATCTGTGAAAATTACCGAATTTTTACCTACATCCCAAATACCGATTCTAAAATACCAAATCAGTAAAATTCGGTATTTTAGAATCGTTATTTTATTATTACCTATATCTAGCCCTAGAACTCTGTAAATACACTGTCCCTTAGAGTGCTAGCAAAAGTGATTAAGGACTAGAGTGCTTGCTTCTTCTTGCTCTTCTTTGTCATTTACTAACAACCTGTTCTGGAATGTACTTCACATCCTTCAAAACGTCATATTGCTAAAATATTTTACATTTCCCCTTAGACTAAGACGGATGCTAACATCTTCAGGAGCTCGGCCTTGAGAGCAAACGTCTCCTTGAATATGTCAGTATTATTTCTGTGTAAAGATTGTACCTTAACATAAAAAACTAGATACAAATGTGTGTGGTACTTTGGGGATGGTGTTTTGAGCAGAGGGACTGTGGCGTTACGCCCACATCTGCTGACTTTGAAGCTTCAGAACTAGGCCCCAGTCTCACTGTGGCTCAAAATCCTGGGATTCTTTGCAGATCACTTAATGTACTGGTGCTTAAAAAACACAAAAGTCACAGGAGGGAGAGGGGATGGGGTGGAGGTAAAAGCAACACAAGGAAGCAAGAGGAGGGCAGGGGGAGTACGGGCTGCAGACATATGCACTATTCAAAAGTGCATGTACAAAAGTTAAAAAAAAGTAAATACAGGAGCCTTGGCTAGTGGAAGCACACTGGCTACGGACAGGAAGCTGTACTAGGTCCATTCTTCACTGCAGAGACAACACTGAGGCCTGTTAGGAGACAGGAAGAAGCAGTAGGTGCTGACCAATCAGAAGCAAGGAAACAAGAGTGACGTTTAAGCCAACCAATGGTAAGTAACAGTAAGTAATGGGTGGGCTCTAAGCCCGTTTTAAGATTTTTTTTTTTGTTAACATGGATTTCGCTGGGGGGCCGGGTTAGCCATGGCTAGATGGAGGTCGTACTTTCAGATCGCTCCTGTCAGCAACTCAACGATTCTTCGTCATCCTCTGAAATCCGGACTATGGCTAGGAGAATCCCATGGTGCGGGCAGTTTGCAGCATCGTTTGAACTTCCTCTGGGGCTGTGGAAGTTGCCAGGAAGCCAGCATCATGCATTCTGCCTGACCATGAAGACTGTGTACAGGGATTCAGCAGTGCAGGGCGAGCCTGTGGAACCCGAGCCGACTCTGTGATCTACTGCGGTCTCCGCATGGCACTGTGGCCACTTTCTTGACTTCTGGTGAGAATTGGGGGGGCTGTTCCCCCCTGGATGCCCTGGCTCCTTTGGCCACAGGGCTGGCAAGATGCTGTAAGGGCCCAGATAAGGCACAGCATCTGTATGCACCATGTGTCTGCTGCAGCCCCGGGATGCTTGTGCGGCTCCCCATGGGGTGGGGTGCCCCTACTTTCTCATTAAGTTACTGCTGAATGGGGAGCGTTTTCCCAACACAATGCCCTGACTGCACCTTTAGGTCTTGGGTGATGGGGCATCACATAGCAATCAATCGTGGGAGCCGCACTCGGGCTGTCCAGAGCAAGCGATGCAGAGGGTGGGCCCTGAAGAGCCTGGACACTTATAATAGCAGCCTGCATTGTGAGCCAGCCGTGCAATGGATCAGCCAACCTTAGAACCCCCAGGGGCAATCCCCCCCACACTTTGCCTTGACAATCTCTACATTTGGGGCATCTTGCTGATTGCTCCATCTACCAACCCGGAGAGAACTACACCATTGTACCGAAGTGGGTCAGCACCCGGCGAGCAAGATAATCCAGGAACCATCGCTGAGGGTGATGGGGTGGCCCCCACGTCAGGTTCATCGACTGGTGTGCAACAGGGAGTGTGTAACCCCCTTCTAACACCTATCTTCTTCCTCCTCCTCTACCTTGACGACTGTCTCTGCAAGGGCCTGTGTGGAGCCTGGACTGCTTGTGCCCCCCGTACCGCTCCTTGGCTAGGCTTAAGGGTTGAGGTAGGTCCCAAAAAAGTGAACAGGTTGCAGCCAACTGGAGGACGCAACCAAGACTCCCGATTGTGTCTCTATACAGACAGCGCCTCCCTCCCCTGCGCATCACCTCCATGGGCCCCAAGCTGTGCAGGACATCACTTCACCACATCAGTGCCATTCACTCAGAACCACTGATTGGGTAGACTCTCAATTACCTGAACTGCACCTACCACCTAGACACAAGTTCTTGCAGTGGAAGGCGGGGACAGGCAGGTCAATAGGTAACAAATACCAACTGAAGCACAACACTTCCCCTCCTGGATCTATATGCAAAACATCACCACTGACCCTCGTACAAAAGACAACATTACATCCAGTGATGGGGCAGTGAGGGGCAGGAGGCTCCCATTCGGTGGAGCATCCAGATGCCAGGACCACTGAACAGGTCGAGCAGACAACACCACAAGAATAACTACCCACAACCCTAGCAGCCACTAAGTTTGACAAAATTCTCCCTGCAATGGCCAAAACCAGACATGGTCTGCGAAATAGGGTTGAAGTGGTGGCAGTAGAAGTAGGCCTACCGCATGATGATCAAAGAAAACTCACTGCTAGCGTTCTCTCAAGCAGAGAGCACACAGTGCCTGAAATAGAAGGGCAGTTAAGGTCCCTCGTGGCCAAGGTCCATGAACTCGAGAGCAGAGAGGAGGATTCCAAGGGGCGTTCTCACCGCAACAATCTTCGAATCGTGGGCTTCCCTGAGGGTGCAGAAGGCCCAGACCTGGTGTTATGCTTTAAGACATGGCTGTTGCAAGCAGTGGTGCTTGTGAAACTGTCAGCTCATTATCTAGTGGAATGGGCACACCGAATTCCAGTGACACGGCTGCCAACGGGGGAACCCCGAGACCAGTGGTGGCCAGACTAATGATTTATATGGACAAAGAGGCCATCCTACATGCAATTCAGGCCGTGAAGCCGATTTTGTATGAAAACGCATGCATTTCCATTCCTGGACTACACTCTGGCAGTGCTATGCCACAAAGCCTCCTTTCTGGGAGTGAAGAAATGACTACATCAGCAGGCTGCTTTTTACAGCCAAGTTGAAGCTCATGGGAAATCGGTCCAGCTACTTCTTTACCGAACCTACAGATGTCTGGGATTGGATGGAGCAGCACCGATATTAGTCCTCAGTTCCATCAACACCAATGCCACGATCCCAGATGGATAGGACCCAGTGGCATGGTAAGCGCTGGAGCCGTGGAGATGAAGATCAATGGTGCTCCCACCCTGGTGCATGAACTGAGAACAGATCCAGGCGCTGTCAATTGCAACCACCTTGTGGGCAGAGACGCGCTCCCCGCTCCCCAAGCTCAAGAGGACACGCTCTCTGAGGCAGGTTCCAGTGCCTCAGTGGGCAGCGCCACATCAGTAACCCTGCCAGACGTAACTCTGCCAATTGCAGACAATATGGTTTGAAGGGACTACAGGTAAGACACGCGGGCCAAGTTTGAAAATTGTCCTAACTGGCCCTGTAAATTACTGGGGGTAATTGCATGTCTGCCTCCTTGTAGAGGAACTGTGAAATTGGTTGCCATTCCTTCCTGCACCGTACGGATGCCTGTACAAATTAGAACTGGTGCGCGGCTTCAGCAGGACCCACTTCAAATTTCTCATACTCTGGATTTTAGCTAAGACTAAATGGAGACACACACTCAAGAATAAATCTAAGATCAAATTAGAAAAATAATATTTTTATGTACATTTTGACACCAAGAACTTTGTAATCGAGTAAGTACTTTTGCAGTTAGGTATTTTTGCAGGTAAGTAAAAGAGTTCAATATCGTGCATCTTTATGGAGCAATGTTTTCCTATGGGAGAAAAGGCAGATGTTGCATATAGTTATTTGCAATCAGTTTCCGGGGGTTTCCTTCTGGTTTTGTTCGTAAGGGGGCCAAAGTGTAAAGTACCACTAGCAGATACTCATTACCTTCCCTGGGGCGTCAGGGTGAAGAGGTGCAGGTCGCATTCGTAGCTGGGCATGGTACACCAGTGGAAAGAAGGGAGGGGAACTAGAAACAGGCAGCAGAGGGGGACTTGGGGATAAGTCTGAGAGCTCCCAATGGCGGGATCAGGTCACGAGAGTCATGGGGACAAGGGGCACAGCCAGTTTGTCAGTACCCGGGTTCACGCGCTCAAACGCTGAGTAAAAAGTTTGGCTGGGCTCTGTGCATCTTAGGGCCTTGCTGTTGTCGTTCTCGCTGGGTGAGGGTGCAAAATCTAGACAGCTGGGTCACTCTGGAGGTGGGTCTCTGTGGTGCTGATGTTTCTCGACAGCTGATCGGCCTCAGTGCAGGGGAAGTACGGATTGGACTCTCAAAGGTGCTGTTTGCTGCAAGGGGGTACGGTGCCCCGGGAATTAGTTTTGTGTGGCTCAGTTTGGTCATGGTGTCTTCACACTTGGCGGTGGGTTGATCTGACCTTGAGGAGCGCAGAGTCCTCTACCTGTGGGCAGGCTGTGTCAGGTTGGCCAGGGAGTGGCAACTTGTAGATCGGACTTTGCGTTTTCGTGCCTAGCAGAGTAGCTCCTTTCTCCAAGGGAGATTGCTTGGCAATTTGTAAAAAGCTGGCAGTCTCCCGGGATTCTTGGAAGCTGGTCAGCTGCAGGACGAGTTGCTGGTCATGACTGTCGAGACTTGGTTCAGGCAGGCAGTGTTTGGCACCAAAATTTCATACCAGTCTTCAGTTCTCGCTTTTCTTGAGGCTCTTCTTTGTCATCTCTTCTTAATCCATTGAACCTATGTTCCTGGTATCAGGGGTGCCAACTAACTACTCAATTTAGGGGCATTATGGGGAGTGACAGGTAGTAGGCAATGGCCTACCTAGCTTTAGGGTGTCGACACACTCTATGTGACCACTTACTGTGGGGAGTGGGCATAATCCTGACCCAGAGAGCCTAATTCTGTCACAACTAAGATGGTGGAATTCTAAATGTTGTGTTCACTGCAGGTAGCCCACCATAGGAATAGTCCTAGCCTGAGAGTGGAACACACCTTCGGATTAGCTAATGATCCCATCTGTCCTGGTGCCAAATGGGCCTGGGGCAGGGCGTAGCATTTCCCCTTTGTGGGAAGCATTGGCTTGCATATCAAAGGTGGCAGAGGACTTTGAGGCCTCCTGCCTTGAAATGCTGATTACTTAGCCAACCAGCTTGGAGGAGGTGACAACACCTGTTGCGGGAGCAGGCATTGTTTCTGTCCTCACAGAGCGTGGGCTTTCACCGGCAGGGGTCAGAAACCTGTCTGTGGTGGCAGGCTGGTCGGCACCAGTCAGCGAGTACACAGATTGTCAGTAGGTTTCAGGGGGCACCTCTAAAGTGCCCTCTGGGTGCATGTATAAATAAATCCATCACTGGAATCAGTGTGGGCTCATTAATATGAGATGTTTGATACCAAGAATCTCTAGTTACAGGGAAGTCATCATGTATCTGGGGAACTCGTAAACATCAGTGTCCAGCACATGTACTCAAAATGGATTCCCTGTCCACTTGCAATATCTAAGAATCGACTTAGACATCACAGGGGCATATCTGCTCATGCAGATATGTCCGACATGTAGTATAGTGCACCCTGCCTTAGGGCTCTAACGCCTGCTGCAGGGGTGACTTACCTATACTGCACGCATAGGTGTCTGCAGGCATGGCACATTATCAGCATTAGTGATTGGATAAGTTGTCCAGTCAGATACTGTTCTGGAGATACTAGTTGGTAAGTCACATAAGCTTGTCCAATCAGATACTGGTCTGGAGCTACCCGTTTTTCAGTTACCCTGGTGACACTTGCACCTGCATCTCTCAGTGCTTCTACTCTTATCCCATTAATCAAAGACTGCTGTTTGTACTGACACATGATAGTAGGCAAAACAGCCAGGGCAGCTACATCCACCCCACCCTCAGAAACGAAAGTGGATTCAGTGTGCTCTCTGACCTGGTTAAGGAACACCAAGGATCCCCTCTGGAGAATCACATATGCAGTGCTAACTGGGGGAGTACTAGATGAAGCCTTTTTGGGACAGATATTGTCTCCAGTTCGGTGCCCCTTGGCCTTGCAATTAAAGCACCAAGCCTTCTTGTGATCCAGTTATTACCCTGGTACCCACCTTTGGTCTATGTATTGTCTTGGGGCCCACTCTCCTAAACAGGGTTTTAGGGACCTTTAGAAGACTCTTTGTTTTTCTCCTTAGGTTGCCTACTCTTTTTCCCTTGGGGGGATTAGTAACCCCATTCTTTTGGTCACCCCCTCCAGAAAATTTCTTGGACACCCTAGTCTTGACCCAATGGTCAGACTTTTTTCCTAATTCTTGGGGAGCGACTGGACCTAGGTCCACCAAGTACTGATGCATTTTTTTAAAATCACAGTTACTTAACAGATTCTCTTTCATAATAAGATTAAAAGCCCATCATAGTTATGCACCTTGTTATCTTTTAACCAGCCACCTAGCGTCTTTACTGAAAAGTCAACAACATCTACCCAGGTCTGACTTAAGATTTTATGAGTCTTTCTGTTAGAAATGGGGGTCTCTAGTTTGCAATGGTTTGCACCTTTGTCCAAGTAGGGACCCTTCCGCTTAGTCAGGGTAAGGGGGATACACTTCTAAAATAACCCCCACTGACACCCTTGTTAGCTTGGCATGAGCAGACAGGCTTATCTCAGAGGCAGTGTGTAAAGTATTTGGGCACACATACAGCAATAGAGTGAAAACACCACAAATGGACCCCACACCAGTTTAGAAAAATAAGTAATCTTTATCGAAACCAAACAAGACAAAACCAACAAAAATCCAACATACAATAAGCAAAATGTGATTCTTAGAAGGTAAAAACAGTTCTGTCGATAGAAAACTATAGATGCAACATTTTCAGCACAAAGTACCTTGGATGCGTCACAATCATAATCAAAAACAGCCGCAGGGAAGGTGATGCATCGGTTCCTAGTTCGCAGGAAAGGTAATGCGTTGGTTCCTTACTCCAGGGGAGGTGATGCGTCAGTTCCTAACTGCCATGCAGTGGAGGTGATTCGTTGGTTGCTTACTGAAGGGGAGGTGATGCCCCGGTTTCTTACTGTGCGGGGAGCTGATGCGTGGGTTTCTTACTGCGACCCCGGTGTCCTTGTAGGTTTGGCGCCCCAGTTCAATGCATGGGGGTCGGGGATGCAGCAGTTCTCGATGTGGTGGTGGTGCAACAGTGTTGCGCTGGTCTCTCCAGCTGCGGTGCCATGATGCGTTGGTTCTTGCAGCTGCATAGCGGAGACTGCGTCGGAATCAGTGCAGTGATCCCGGATTTCGGAGATCGTGCATGGTTTTTGGTGTGCAGTGATTTCTCCAGCCACAGGCAGGTGCTGCATCAGTTTCTTCGGCTGCACGGTTGTGATGCGTCAGAAACAGGTGAGGATGTATCGTGCTTCTCATAGTTGCGTTTCTTCTCCAGGTGCCAACAGCAGGAACAACCTTCAAAGGCCCAACTCAGCAACTGGCACCTCTTGGCAGGTCAGAACTCCCAGCAAGGAAGTTCAGGAGAGCTGGTGGTGAAGTCTGTGTGTCCCTGAGACTTCAGAACATCGGCAAACTCTGCTTCAAACCCTTGGAGATTGTCTTCAAGTAGGATACGCAGCACACAGCAAAGTGTTTGTCTCCTCCTTGCCAGAAACATTCACTACAGGCCAACCCCAAACAGCACACAGCAAAGGGGCAGTACTTCAGCTTTCCCAGTTCTTCTCCTTGGCTTCTCTCTTGAGTCCAGAACTATTCAAAGAATATGGGGTCAGGGCCTCAATATTTATACTGCTTTTCTCCTTGTTCTTTTGTGGCAGTGAGGCTCTGTGGTCAGTCAAAACCAGTTCTGTCCTCTTTGGTCCAGCTTCCCAGCAGGAGGTGGAAACAGCATTGTGTAAGGCTGACTAGGCCCATTCAGGTGCAAGGAAATCTCCTCCCCCTACTCTAAATGCTGCCCAGGTCTCTTCAGTCCAGCCCTGACTCAGCCGGAAAAGGAAGGACACACCGCAACCCCCCAGTGACTGTTTATAGTGAATGAAAATCCCAAGCTCCTGTCACCCCAAAGCCAGACAGTCAACCCACAAGCCAGCAGAGACAAACAGGATGGCTTAGCAAGAAAATACCCATTTTCTAAAAGTGGTATTTTCAAACATGGAATATAAAAATCATCTTTACTAAAAGATTAATTTTTTATATTCTTAGTTCTGGCATTCTAAACTCCATCTTTTTATCTTGTCCCAGTGGGAAGGAATACTTATAAGATGTTATAAGTAAACTCCCATTCTATCCTATGGGACAGCTAGCCTTTCAAATGTGAAAAGCTAAATACACTTCAGTTCACTATCAGGACATGTCACACACAGTGAGTAGCCAAAATATCGAAATTAAAATATCGACCTACAATAATATCGATGTTTTAATTTCGATGGTACAGAATATCGATGTCAATAATTTAGATGGACAGAATATCGACCCTAAGTTAAGTAATATCGATGTTTTAATATTGAAGTTAGTAATATCGATATCAAATATATCGATGTTACTAATATCGATGTTTTTAATATCAAAGTTAGTAATATTGATATTAAATATATCTAATATCGTTATTTGTTTTATTGTCATGTATTTTATTAATAATTTAATGTGTATATGTGTACTACTACTTTTAAAATATATGTATACAATTTTTATATGTTAATAATGTTTTTTTCAAGTTAATTCTTTGTTTTAGTACCATAGCGGGTTGTGGGTTTATAGGGAAATTGGGTGGGAAGTAATTTAATTATACTCAATTAATTATTCATTTTTATGAATTATAAAAACATTTTAATTAATTTTAGTGTATTGATAATTATAATATTGTTAATTAATTATTAATTGGTAATTAATTTTTATTGATCATTATATTATTGTTAAATAATTATTAATTGGTTATTATTTTTTATTAATTGGTCATACATTTTTATTAATTGGAAATTATTTTTTACTAATTGGTAATTCATTTTTATTATTGATTAATTGATAATTAAGTTAAGTAGATTATTTCATTATTGGAGTGTGTTGTGTGTTTATAGGGGAATAGTGCTGGAAGTAACTGAAATGTAATTAAGTAATTATGAAATTAATTGTTTGGTATTGATAATTAATTTATTGCACATTAATTATTAATTGCTAATTACTTAAAATTATAATTTTTCATACATGAATATTAATACATTGTTGGTTAATCAATAATTGGTAAATAAATAATATTAAATATATATCAATATTTTTAATGAATATATTAAGAAGTAATTTTTAATGGGTAATTGATGTTTAATCATTAATATTTTGGGGTATAAACATTATTTAATTGTTCAATATTTGTTAAATGGTAATTACTTTTGAATAATTAATATTTTTTAATTGTTATTTAATATGAATTAATTATTATTAATTGGTATTTATTATTAATGTATTGTTAATTAATTATTCATTGGTAATTATGTTTTTAGTTATTTTTTGGTATTTGTAAATAGTTGATAGTTATTTAATAATTAAATAAATAATAATTTTTTAAATATTTTATTTATTCATAAGTATGTTGTTTTTAACTTCTACGCTATCCAACACTTTCCCTACTGTTGCACTCTTTGGAGTTGGAATAGTAATGTTTTCCCCTACGCTATCCAAAACTTTCCCTACTGTTGCACTCTCAGGAGTTGGAATACAAATTTTTACCCCTACGTTATGCAACACTTTCCCTACTGTTGCACTCACTGGAGTTGGAATAGTAATTTTTACCCCAATGCTATCCAACACTTTTCCTACTGTTGCACTCTCTGGAGTTGGAATAGTAATTTTTACCGCTACGCTATCCAACACTTTCCCTACTGTTGTACTTTCTGGAGTGGGAACAGTAATTTTTACTCCTACGCTATCCAACCCTTTCCCTACTGTTCCACTATCTGGAGTTGGAATAGTAATTTTAAACCTTACGCTATCCAACATTCTCCTTAATGTTGTTTTTGTGGGAGTTGGAACAATAGTTTTATTCCCTCTGCTATTTAATATTTTTTGTGTTATTTAGCTAATGTAGTATATAATTCATTTAAAAAAAAAAGAAAAAAAATTTTGGATCATAATTATTTAATAAATCTTCATGTTATTGTTTTGTGTGTATTGATGTATTTGTAATTGTTAATATTTTTTAATAATTTATAAGTTAATAAAATAATTATTAAATCTGATTATTAATTAAGCATATATTTTATATTATATGTATATGTTTAAGTAATGTTTTATTTAATTATATATATATATTAGTTATTAATTTTGAACATTATAATATATTTATAACTATGTTTATTATATTTATAAGTATTATTTAGTTTTTTTTACATATTTTTATTAACTAAAAATAAAATGATATTATTTCTAACAATATTTTTGATATTGATATTTTTGTACTTACCTTGTTGTAGATAGGATGTCGATATTCTTGACATCGATATTTTAGTTACAATATTTTTGTAGGTCGATTTTTTGACCTTCGATATTTAGTCAGTGATCCTTCACACACATCAGTACATGTCCTACCTTTCACATACACTGCACCCTGCCCACAGGTGTACCTTGGGCCTACCTTAGGGGTGACTCACATGTAATAAAGGGAAGGTTAGTGCCTGGCAAGTGGGTGAGCTTACGAGGTCGACATGGCAGTAGAGACTGCATGCAGACACTGCAGTGGCAGGCCTGAGCCCCTTCAAAAGGCTTCTTGTGTGGGTGGCACAGTCAGTGCTGCAGGCCCACTAGCAGCATTTGACCTACAGCAGGCCCTGGGCGCACCCAGGGACTTAGTAGTAAGTCAAACAAGCCGATCATGGAAACACCAATACATATTACCAATTTATACAGAGAGCGTGTGCACTTTAGCACTGATCAGCAGTGGTAAGTGCCCAGAGTCCTAAAACCAACAAAAACAGGGTCAAAAACAGGAGGTCAAAAAGCAAAACGTCTGAGGATAAACCCGCTGAAAAACCCAGGTGTAACACAACCCCCTTACAGCCTAAAGCCAAGCAGGGGTGTAATCAATCCCTTGATGGACTTCCATGTTTGAGGCAATAGAACCTAGAACTGGCCCACAACAGCGGGCAAGTTCTGATTCTACGCCTTGATGAACCCAGTTGGATCCCTCTGTCCATACTCCCAGGGCCCACTAAGCTAACCCAAAAGGAACCTCCCTTCTCACCTGGGGACCCTACCTGTGCAGCACCTACTCTTAGCTTGCTCACAGGTGTACCCCTGCAGGCAGATCGTACCCACAGAGCCAACACAGTGGTGTGGCCCAGTCCACCCCCAGGGCCTGGGAGGGAGGGAGGCCCCGACGACATGGGAGGCTACCAGAGTGGGCACCCTAGGTGCTCTGTTTCAAAATGGTGTGCTTATCCTCTTCGGGCACCTGCAGACTGAGTGTGAATTACCAGCGTTCCATTTCTTGCCCTAGGGCTGATTGCTGGCCGAGATGGGCTGACTGGGGCAGATTGTTAACACGGATCTGGAGCAGCACCCAATGGTTGACACCCTACACACTATAGATGGTGGCCACCAACTCACCATCTGGCTCACATGTGCCCTGATATCTCCAACACAGGACCCTTTGCTACCAACCTGTAGGTGCTAGGAACGCTATAGGCTGAGACTTGACCCAGAAGAAATGGGAAAGGGAATTGTCATATCCGCATAAACTTTCCTGCAATGCCAAGTTACAGTTCAGTACATTAAACATAACATTTTACACAGAGCCTATCTTACCCTGGGGAGGTTACACAGAATATTTGGGTCTACCTCAAATTGCCCTGTGTCAGGCACCAGATGCCGATATGGCTCAAATGTTCTCGGGCTTTCAAGTGACAGCAAATTCATGGCCGGCAGACACAGATACTCTAACTTGCGTCACGGGGTGCAAACATCTATACACAATGGGACTTTTTAAGTGCAAGAAAGCAGGGAGCTTCGCAAACTATTTTATAGACCTGGTGTTGCTTATAATCAGTAGGTCCATTGCCATGCATTGGAAAGCCAACACCTTGCCTGGGTTAAACACTGGTGCACACTAACCCTTAAATGAGGCGGAGCTGAATCAGTAGCGCTTAGGCAAGTGGAGACCCAAGGACTGCGCAGCGTCTCAATAGCTGGGGATTGAGACAATGTGCTGCACGAGCTGCAACAGTTTAAAGAGGATCTACCGACTAAGGAGAGACAGTGCCCAGTTGCTGAATGACACTGAGCTCTGAGAGCCTGACACTTCTCCCCTACCCCAAGCTTGAGCACCAAAAGGATTAAAGGAACACTGCGCAGGGGAGCTGAGGAGCGGTGTCATATTACATGTACCTAAAGTTAATTATGTTTACTTGTTCCATTTTTAACCAATTACTCCTGTTGGACAAAGTGCTTAATTTGAGCCGGGACTTTCCGGTGCTCCGAACCGGTATGTAATTGGTCTCCGGTGCTCGGCATCTAATTGTCAACACCAGACAGCCATATGGTGGCGCTGCTCATCTCTAATTTAGAGATGAGCAGAACAACGGTTGTTTAGGAATAAAATATACATTAACATTTCTATTACCTGTCTCCCCAGCCATTCCTTTAGCTTTGGGGACCTGGAATAATCTGAACTGTTGCATTTACATGCGAGAGAGAGGGTTAGTAGTTATTTTGGCAGTGATGACAAGGGTGATGAGTGGTGCAAGCTGCCGTGGCCTCCTGGTCAGAGCCCTGGCACTTAGGGGCATATTACCAAGGGCCATTATTGCCGCATTAGCGGGACTTTTTCCCCGCTAATGCGGCGATAATTTCATCGCCCTATTACCAAGCTGTCGCTAACACCAGTTAGAGACAGCTTGTAGGTGATAGCAGGCATTTAGGGACCCACTTTGCATGTCAGCGATAATTATCGCTAATGACATGCAAAGTGGGCGTGCCAAGATGTTAGCGGCTGAAAACAGTCGCTAACATCGCTATCTCCGATTACCAACTTTTGGAAATATTCGCGCTAAGCGCGAATATCTCCAAAAGCTAACGCCTGCCCTGAGCAGTTCTTTGCCATGTTATCCAAAGGTAGGTGGATAACATGGCTAAGAGAATTCGCTCGGTAATGCATGAATATCGCGGACTTTTCAGCGATATTCATGCATTTCGGCCGATTTTTATCGCTTAGGAGATAAACCTTGATAATAGCAAGGCTCCTAAGCGATAAAAATAGGCGAAGCACGGCGATAAAATTATTGCTGCTAACCAAGCATAGCGATAATTATCGCTTATGCTTGGTAATATGCCCCTTAATATTTTACAAATTAAGCACTGGACCTTATATATTGCAATGAATGAGCTGGAACCATGGTGGGGTTACTAAACATGGATATGTAACATGGATCCCTATGTTTGTCATATGCCTTTGTGATGCTAAGATACAACTAAATAAAAATTGGTTAAAAAAACCAATGGAATTTGCTGAGAGCGCATGCACGCTGTTCAGGTGAAACCCAGAAAAGAACAAAGGTTACAAACAAGGAAGGAGGAAGAAAGAAGGAAGGGGAATAATCGTGGAAAGAAATGAGTGGAAGAAAAGAAGGAGGGAGACGTTACCAAAGAGGGATGGCGTGAGATAGTCTGGGTGAGGAAGAGGCATGGTTGGCAGGTAATTGCTGCTTGTTTGCAGATGCAGGAAGCAGAAACTGGCTGCTATACAAGAGCGGGGGAGTCTACCGTGAGCCACTGACAGCGACAGTGAGTGGGTGATGCTTCTGTGCGCAGAACGTGCTCTTTCAACATGGCCTCCCCAGTGCCAGTCACCCACAGTAACAGGTGCATTTTTATGAGGAATGACTGTTGGAGCCAACAAAGATGTTACACGCATAGTTTTAGTCGACTGTATTAGCATTTATAAAGCACTTCTAACCCCCGACAAGGCGCCGAAGGGCGTTCAGAGATGGACCAGGCATGTAGCTAACATTGGTGCAGCAGCGTCAGTGGCACGTAAGCCCATTGAACCCTTATAACACCTGTATTTACCGCCCCAATGGCTTTCAAAGGGGCCATTTTCCTTGCTTGCACCAGGGCCCATGGCATCCCTGCGGATGTATGACGGTACCACGCGTACTTTTACAACGCGTACCGTTACCACGCTACTTTTACCACGCAAGTCGTTACAACGACTTGCTTGGAGGGGCGCTGGATAGTAAATTATTTAATTTACTATTCCAACTCCAGTCCCCGTGGACTCTAGGGAAAGGAGTTGGATAGTAAATTAAAGTATTTATTATCCTGGAGCGCCCCCCAGCTCATTTCGTTGTAACGACCTGCGTGGTAAAAGTAGCGTGGTAACGGTACCACGTTGTAAAATATGCGTGGTAACCGTTGTATACCCATCCCTGCTATGCCACAGAGATGGGCAAACTCTAGACAGAGGGGCTGCTTGGTTGGAAGAATGTTGAGATGTAGTGTGGCCTATGTGGGAAGTGTTTTGATTCCACATATGAAGAGCACCGTGGTGCTCTTTTCCTGACATTGGCCGCTGCACTTCTGCGAGTAGAGGGGCGAGGGATAGAGCACTTAAGTTTAATTGGTTTTGGATTTTGTTGGATTGGTGCATTATGATTATGGCTTAGGCGTGGAGTGTTTTGGTGTTGTGTATGGCCAGTGGTGCAACTTCTTGTTTTGTGATCCTGTAACTGTGGCCATGCTTGCAGTAGAGTGGGGAGGAGTGAGCGATAGATACGCATGTTGTCGCGCCTACCAGCCCTGTGGTGGACTTGATTATGGTTCATGGTTGCCAATCCTCTGATGCCCCAACTTAATTTGTGGGTGATCAGATCTGTTGTTGGGTGGTGTGCGTCTGCATCCTTGTTTAGTAAGAGCCAGATCTTTGCTGCCTACTGAATTCTGTTTGTTTCTAGCCTTTGCAGGGAATGAATTCCAAAAGTTTGCAGCAGGTAGGAGAAGGATCTTCCACCAATGCCATCTTCCTGAAGGGAGGACTGTTCGGATGTGCTCGCGTGGGAAAAGACTTGGCAGTGATCTTGATGCTATGTTTTGGATTGTTTTTGTAAGCAAAGGCTTTGTTTTCAACCGCAGTATTATGGTTAAAATATTTTCATACAAATATTACATGCAAACAAACATATTGCGGGTCAAGTTCGCGCTATATAAAACTCTGTAAAAAAAAAATAAAGAAGTAAGTGTTTACTATACCTAACTCAACATACATGCACTACATATATCTTCAACGTACCTGGCTGTAGAGCTAAAAAGAGCAAATCCATATTTGCCTCCGCAACATTTTTGTGGCCAATATTTTTGCCACAATATTTGTGTATCAGGATATTTTTTCTCTCCACATTCTGACAAACAACACAAAGCGTGAACCCCACAGGTACATGGGTTTTGGCACTCGCTCCACCATAACAATAACCCATACTCAACGGTCAGAAAGGCCTGACAAGTCTAGCACAATAACTATTTGAAGTGTGATAGGGAGTTCAGAGTTAGTTCAGTGGGTTATGCAGTTGCTGACGGGATTTCAGTAAAAAACAACACTACCACGCTTAGAAAAGAAAAACAAAGAGTTTCATCGACAAACAGATATTTGGACTGACAATTTGAGTTTTAACCCCTTCCATGTGGCCGCGATTCCCCTGGTGTGCTGTAAACAACACAAACAGGGGCGGGCCGTGACGAACCCCAGCCGTCATCAGCACACGAGCACCGTAGTGCTTGACGGCTGGGGTTCGTCATCAGCATGGAAGGGGTTAATCAAGCATCACTAAAATAGTTGGTCAAGTTGAATCCGACTCTAGTGACAACAGGAAATTCACGTATTGCAAACGGTGAACTACATTGGTGCAGCCAAACCTTACGAAGCCCCCAACAGGGTACATTGAAGGGGGCCACACATAAAACAACTCTTCTACCCACTGTGTTCAAGTACCTACACATGACACCCCTGCTGCAGTTTCAGTGACATGAGGCTATTGTGGCAGTGAGGGCATATCAAAATGTATTTATAAAATGGAAGTCCGGGTTAAATCGGTGTTTATTCCTGGCCTCACGAAGACCTAGCTCAAGGCAGTCCTTATGAAAAGGGTCTTTGGGGGGGTTAGTTGGTGAATCATGTGAAGATACAAATGAAATCCATTCCAAAATAAATGACGACTAAAGTGTCACCTTCACAACTTTCTCCCTTGACTAAGAACAGCTTTATCTCAGTGGCGGCTGGCACAAATCGGGGGTTGTGTGGCGGAGGGGTAAGGGGGTGTAAAAAAATAAAAATAAACTTGCATTGTTGTCGCTTCTCTCCTTTGCGTCAGGCTGGAACAGGAAGCACTCAGGCTCCCCTAAGTCAATCACAGCGCTGCAATGCAGCATTGTGATTGGTCTGAGCACCGTGGATCGGCGCTCAGATGGGGGACTGGAAGCCTGGGCATGTTCACCAATACCGTCTGGGTGGAGAATATGCAAAGTGCGCACTTACAGAGTGCCCACCACTCCTCCCCCTGCTGTGAGAGCAGAGCAGCCTCACCCCACTCTGCAAAGCTGCCGCAACAGGAAACACTAAATTGATATCGAGTTATCATTTTATTTTTCCTTTATTTACACTGCTGAATAGCAGTGAGACAATGCTCCTCCGCCTTTTCAAAGAACAATAGTCGATCTAGTATGGTGTCATCCAGCATAGTCAAACACACAAAAAGCTGATGGGAGGCTGCTAGCAATAAATCTAACCACAGGCAATTGCTCATGGTAGCACTCCAATCCATTGTTCTTTTGCTCGCAACGCCATCTTAGTTTAGACCCAGCCATATGCAAATCAGTCTTGACTTTGATCCTCCCCGAACTGCTAAGCCAGGTCCTCCCTGAATTGGAACATGAACAACCCAGGGCCAGTTGCACCCTAGTTATGGGCTCATCAGCGAGGTACAGCTTGGTTCCAGTGACACAGTGAACATGGTACCCAAATCTGGGTATACCCATGCCACTTAGAGTGGTACATGAAAAACACCATAGTTGATTGGAGACTGCTTGCCTTAAATCTAACCATAGGCAATTGTTCAGGGTAGCATTCCAACTTATCGTTGTTTTGCTCACCTTGCCACCTAAGATTTGACCCAGCCATATGCAAATCAACCTTGGCCTTGCTGCTCACAGGAACAGTCCAGCCTGAACTGCCAGGCTAGGTCCTCCCTGAACTAGAACACAAACAATGCAGGACCGGTTTCGCTCTAGTTATGTCTCATCTGCCGGGTACATCTTGGTTCCAGTGACTCTGTGAGCACAGGACTGAAGGTGGCATGGTGAGCAAAAGAACAAAGAGTTGGAGTGCTACCCGAGCTACTGCTAGTGGTAGACTTATTGCAAGCAGCCTCTCATCATCTTTAGTATGTTTCTTCCTCATCCAGTACAGTTCCATCCAGTCCATTTGGTTGAGGCTTTGTCTAGAAGATACAGGTCCCAGGAGAGCTCGGCTCGAATCCCAGCTCACCTATTCAACGCATCGTGCAGTCTTAGGCAATTCGCTGCAACTCCCCATGCCTTAGTTCCGTTATCTGAAGAAATGAGAGTATCTTGGGGTGATTCAGTTTGCATGCCAGTGATAAATACCACCCGTATAGGGTAAAAAGCGAACAATGCAAACTCTTCCCTGGAGGTGTTCAAGCAGAGGGGGTTCTTCCTTCAAGACAGTTTTGGCATTGAAAACTGCTTTTTACAATCCAGTTTTATAGAGAAATTTAACTAGTAATCAGGTTTAACAGACTGTGCTGAAGGAGAATTCATGGAACATTCCCATACTCGAAGCTCTGCCGGCAGCATCATTTCTCTGCTTCAGCAGATCTTGTAAGTGCCTTTCAGAAAACTGTGCACCCAATAAAAACAGTGGATGCAGAAAACACTAATGTTTGTGCCGCGAGAAACGCAATACCTGAGACTGTGTGCCTTTTATCGTTTCTTTGCAAGTGATCGGCCCCCAAAACATGCTGGGAAATAGAATCTCTGATAATATGGTAAAATGTGGGGGCAGATTAAGAAGCCCCTTGCAACACTTTTACGCCGCCGTTGCGTCACTTTTGTGATGCAGCGGCGGTCTAAACCATGCGCCACGTTGCGATTTATTTACAACGTGACACAGCTAGGCAGATGCGTCACGTTGTAAAGCCCTGCGCCACATGAAACATGCGTCAGGTTTCATGTGGGCGTTCTGTCGCAGGGTGGGCATTCCCTCGCAGGAAAGCCCTGTAAAACTGACGCAGTGAAATCTACAAGATTTCACTGAGTCAGTTTTACACGCTGCTGCGTCAAATCCTTACGCCTGCTTAAAGCGCCTGCTTCAAGCAGGCGTAAGGAGTGACGCACCACATTAAGTATGAGCGACCCCTGTGCATTGAACGAACTCCAGCAATGCGTCATACGTACGCCACAAGATGCGTCAGGCATCTGCCCCTCCTTGCACCATGGTTTACCGCATTGTAAATGCGACGCATCCGTGGTGGCGCAAGGGGGGGGTTAAGTGACGCATCTGTTCTGGCGCATCCCTGCTGATTTGCAGAGATGCACCAGAAGTTGTAAATCTGCCCCGTGGTCTTTATTTGTTATCTTGAGACTAAAGCCCTAATTACAAGTTTAACAGACTGTAATTACCACGTGTTTGCAGCCTCAACACCACAACAGCTGATATCTAGTTCAGTCAGATGTGATGTTTTTGCACATGGAAAATCCAATGAAACACCGCACCTGGATTTATCACAGGTGGTAAAACAGGAACTTTACCTCCAGGCAGGGCCGGCTTTAGGGAAGTGCGACCGGTGCAGCTGCACTGGGTGCTGACCTTTGGAGAGGGAGCTGACTTCAGGAGGGGCGCAGTATTCAGCAATATTTTATCATATGGTAGTGAGAGAATCCGACTAAGCGGTCGTGTGGTTTGGCGGGGGGTGCCAAAAGTGATTGACACACCGGGTGCCACCAGCACTACAGTCGGCCCTGCCTCCAGGTGCCTAACTGTCAGACATTCTGTATAAGGAAATATCGCACTTGGCACAAGTCTGCACCTGAACTTATCATCCTCAGTAATATCAGGTGTGTAAATTCTGGTTGAAGAGTTAAAATTCCCAGTACAAGTTGTTGGGTAATCTGGAAAAAAGTGGCCATTACCAGAAAAAATTCACTTGCCCAGAGGAGGTAGTAAATTAAATCTATTATTAAAGATGAGTTTACACATATTTAAAAAACCGTAATATTACATAACTGAAATAAAAAATATATAAATTCAAATGCATTTTATGAAAATGTTCTTACGAATCGTAAATATTATATTATATTATATCATATTATATTATATTGTAGTAAAAAAAATGTAAATGATTAGTAAACGCCCATATGCAGAGCTGAACATGCCGCAATAAATACTCTGTGAAACTTTCCTTCCTCCCACTTGCAACCAGCACCATGGATGGACAGTCTACCAGGGCATCATCATGAATGCAATGCAATGCAGATCCAGGTTCTAAAAATGATGATAGTACACCAACACTAACAATAGGAGGAAACAGTCCGGTGCCAAGGACCAATGCAACACCTCAGAAGGAGACATCATTATCTTGCCATACTATCCAGTTGATGGGGTGAAAGGGACACATGCTTTGGGAAACTACCATGGGGGCACACCATCCACCGCCCCCATTGCACAGCCCCTATTAAAGGGCTCATTCAACAGCAGTACTGCCATTTAGATATTGACAAACTATCTGCATGATTGATTGAAGAATGGATCTTCTTGTACCTGTATGGATCGATTTCTGAAGAATCCATTTTATACACGTGTTTTGTCTCCGGTACTTTTGACCACTGTCTTTAAAATGTTCTCCAACAGTGCTTAACCAAACACTGGCTACCTGACCTCCCTACTATATGTTACTGTGGTTGTTTGACCATGTTGATGCTTGTTCCCCTCCCAGGTGATTCCAGAAGGTATTTTATATTTATTTTCAAGGAGGACTACCACTCAAGTCCAAACCATTGGGGACGGCAACTTACAGACTTATACCAACACCGTCCCTACTAGAGTAGTTGAGGATCCGCTGGTCCTGATGAAATGCCAGGATGCCAAGATCCCCTGGACGATAAGAGGCATGAAACATGTTGACCTTCCTCTTTAGCAACAACTCTACAGTCTTTTGTTGTTATGATATCATAGGAACCCAGTCAATAAAGGAATCCTGTGGGATCCCTATAGATATTTTTAACTCACAATGACTCTTTCCCACTTCTACTCTTTACACATATGCCCCACTGCCTCTTAGACTTCACATCAGCAAAAAAAAAAGACCTCCGGCAAAGAGCCCCCTCGCGGGGCCCATTGGGCATTGCAGCACCGGCCCAACGAGGAGCTACCCGATGGTGACGCATGACACCTTTCAGGGTGTGTGATGGCCCTTGCTCCTAAAGGAGCTACTCCACTTCCATCTCATCCCCTTTGGACACCTGGCACCCTGTTCTCCCTTACCTCCCCTCCTCCTTCTTCTAGGAACTGCATACTCTTGTTTTTGCCATGTGTTGAAGATCACCCTCAATTCCTTCCAGGCTGCCATTGTTTATGATGGGGTGACAGTTTCCTCCAGGGGCCACAGTTTCACTTCCAGCTCAAGGGATCCACCATTGGCCAAAGTGTTGTACCAGTTCTTCGAAAGGCGGTCCCTCATACTCCTTTTAAGGCACACTCTTCCACCATATGTAGAATAGGAGAGGCACATTATCTATAGCTCTTAAACAATAACATCATGCTCAAGAACCTGCATCTTCCTTTTAGAAAAGTTATCCTAACTCTGCCTCCAAGATTCCAATTTGTTAGCATTTTCAAAATAGCGACTGTAAATGGATGGAGATGGATTGTATTTTTGGCTCACTGTGTTTATCATTGATACAGTATATGTGTTCCTGCATTAGGAAAGGACTCCTGTGGTAGAATCTCTGCTAAGCAAAATCAGGCTTAGATGGCAGACAATGATTTTCCAAGAAACTGCATGTCTTATTGTCACAATAAAATTATGTGATTCTTGCTCCTGTGCTTTTTAATGAGTGGATGGTAAATAAATCCCAGTCCAAAACATTGAATGTAGGCAAAATCCCTTTAACTGTGCATGTGCAAACATTACTGCTCAATAAACACTGGGTGTGATTTTCACTAAACCCATGCAAAATTTCTATTGTGCCAGCATTATGCCTGTTGATTGAAATTCCAAAAACTGTCCCCCTGTGCATCCAAATGCAATGATCACACACATATACCCGGTGGCGAACTCCTCGTCATTCATAGTCCACCTATTATTACATTCTTATTAAAACACAAACACTCAAATCATTTAAATTCTCAGCCTTCCGCTTCCTTCTTCATCCATACAAGATTGCAACCTTTATGTTGATTTACAGATGTATCCGAAACTAGTAAGGGCCTCACTAAAGACATCTCAGATCTCACCACTTCCACCTCCATTCAACACACCACCTTTAATATCTCACAGACGTCAGGCTCCCTCAGGAGTCCTTCTGCAAAGCCTAGACAACAGTTAGCTCCTCACAAAAGTCAACACCACAACTTTATCATGAGTGCCTCACTTTCTAACCAATGCACGCTCCTGAAACCCCTGAACTGGGCGGCTCACCTCGCTGTCCCCTTGTCTCTTCTTAATACCACAATGAAGAAAGCCATAAATAGAAAAAGAAATATGCCATGCCGTCAAGGTGTTTGGAGCCCCTCCCACACCCCAAAATCAATTTTGCTGTGCTCCTGCCTCCTTTATCTCCTTTCTCAGTCCAGCATTGCTGATCAAAAAGACATTGACTTGTACGCCTTTGTTCCGTGAACGCGTGCTGTGTTCCTGTGTCCCTGCCCTCAGCCCCTGCCTCCTGGGTCAAAGGGGATTGGGAGGGGAGTTCTGTGAGATGTGGTACTTGGAGGTGCTTGGAGGGGTGCCTCGATTTGGTGGGTCTGGTGGAGTTAGGTCTGTCCGTAAGTGAAAGACATTTTGATCTTGGAGATTGGAGCCCGGAGAAGTCTGGTAAGAGCTACTAAGAGCTTGTGTTGACCGTTGAGTAGTTGCAGTCATATGCCTCATAGCAAAGCGGTACAAAAGGGGGTGGTGATGGACAGAACATCTGAACCAATCAAACACTCACACCCAGTCAAAAGATCTGGGTTTAATCCATCACCGTTCTTTAGCCCACTCTGCCACCCCAGTTCAGACAAAGCGAAGTACAAGTCTTTTAGATGGGTAAATTGTTGGCATGCTGTGCAGGACCACGTAGGTTCACGAAGCAGTGTGCAGTGGGGGGCGACTGGCTGGATTGGGTCCCCACCCTTCCTTCATGCACTGTACAAAGGAGGTTATTGAGCAACACTGTATCTTTCTTGCACTCCTCTGGCACCAATATCAATTTTTTTACTTCATTGGTCCATCTCATCATCTTTTTCAGCGAAGCTCCACTGACGTGAAATCTTGTTATTAATTATCTTGTCCATACTGCATGAAACTAGATAGTATCGTGTGTGGCTTAATTTTTTATGATAAGAATGGCAGCGGTTATATTGTGCATATTTGGTGAGCAGAGCAGCCAATGGAAAATGGAGAACCAATCACCCCACCACGTCCACTTAGGTCTGGAAAAGCCAGGATTTTATCAAAGGGTTAGAAGAGGTGTGAAATTGTATTTAAAGATAAGATATTGAGGGTCTTACTAGATACTTCTATAGATAAAAAGCCATTGATTTCTATGGAGAGGGAAACAGATGCGAGATTTCCCCTCTTATGCTCTATCAGAACTTTTGTAACTAAATATGTTTATTCTTCCAAGGAGGCGAAAAGTCCGTTTAATTTCATCCTTGCTTGGCAAAAAGTCCCTTATCTCTGAAATGTGTATGTCAGAAAACACCCAGAACTGGAATTAAGAGCCAGGAGGTTTTGATTTGTCACTATTACCCGGTTTGCCTGACTCAAAGACTGGCCCAAGACTTTCTTCATTTTTGTGTTCACGATGTCCAACTCAGGATTTGGAGACCACTATTACATCAAATGGGGATAGCTCCTGCACAAATTAACTGCTTTCCGTACCGGGTAGAGCAAGGCTCAAATATCCTCGGAGGAACATATGTTCCCAACTTTATCACCTTCTAGCTTAACCATAAATCCAGCTTCTTCCTTGGCACTATTAGATGTACTTTTGTTGATGCAAGGGATCCTACAAGGCATTATAGGGGAGTTTGTAGTGGTAAGTGAAAATCAACAAACCCATTCAAATCTCCTTCGGAATTTCATGGGGAACTAAAAAAGAATGTCTTCCTTCATTAATAAGACCTGTGAATGAAATCTCAATTAGAAAACTTAATGATCCTACAAATAGTCCTCCTGAGTCGGATAACAGTGATTGTAGAACCCAGTCCCAAGTATTAATCAAGAAAAATGCAATGGGTCTGAACATACCTGGTACCATCTGATGACCATGAAATTAGGTTCCAAAAGAGTAGCAATATAAAGCTGTTGTTGCAATATAACATCACTTAAAAGAGAGAATAAAAAATTGCTTGTGTTAGCTCTTAAGGAGAGAAGTAAGAATTAAGGGGCATATTTACCCGGTAATGGCGGAATGTGGCGTTAAGCACGAAATACTAACGCCGCGCTCCATCATTCCGAAAACGCAGGGATGAGCCCTAATAATAAAGATATGGCACATCCCTGTGTTTTCCCTAGCGCTGGTGCTAAATTTAGCTACCTAGAGCCAATGCAGGCACCTTTGCACCAAAGGGAATGATTGTTTATGTGCAGGAAGGTGTCCCATCTGCAAATAAACATTCACAAATGGTGATTTGTAACTTCTATGTGTGCTGCATTGTGCAGCACACATAGAAGTTTCAAATAGTCATTTGTTAATGATTGCTTATGTGCAGGAAGGGACACTTTCTTGTACATAAACAATCATTCATGGCGTGTTGCTGTTTCTATGTGTGCTGCACAATGCAGCACACAGAAACAGCAAAAACGAGGAGAAGTAAAGCATTTCTACTCATTTCTCCATGTTAAGAACAGGTTATTCCTGGTCTTCGTTTTGGCACTGCCTCCTGTTTATGCCACCCTTGTAAATAGGGGGCACCGTCCAGAGAAGCCATGCCTTCTCTGGACCGGAAACAAGCTTCCGAGGACCGGTTTCTGGCATTCCAGCCGTCTTCAGCCCGGCTTGCTTGAATCCAGTGGCAAAGTGAGCAAGGGACTCACGTCTGAGCATACCCTGCCACACTTATGGCGGCCAAAAGCGGTACAAAAGGGGGTGGTGATGGACGGAGCATCTGAATCAATCAAACACTCACACCCAGTCAAAAGATCTGGGTTTGCAGTTCGGGCTGGACTGTTCCCATGAGGCACAGGGTCAGACTGATTTGCATATAGCCATGTCTGAACTGGGGTGGCAGAGTGGGCTAAAGAACGGTGATGGATTAAACCCAGATCTTTTGACTGGGTGTGAGTGTTTGAGTGGTTCAGATGCTCCGTCCATTACCACCCCCTTTTGTACCACATTAGATTACTTAGCGCTGCCTTGTAAATAAGGTGAAGCCCCCATCACCATAGGAACGTCATTTAAACAAAGTGATGTTCCTGTGGCAATAGGGACTTGTAAATATGCCCCTAAATGTGCAGTGGTAAAAAGTGCAAAAACAACATATTGGTAAAAAAATAATTAGTCAAAAAGCGCAATAAAAAATCCGCAAGTGGGACAAAGGACAATGGTAGATTATCGAATATTTCTAATAAAATCAGAAAGCTAAGCAAAGGACATGAGTCACGAAGATGATTGCCTCTGCTAAAATGAAAATAATTCTAAATTCCACAAATAAAACTCAGAAGCAGTTTCACATGTGGACAAAGGGATAAAACCTCAATATTTTAAAAGGTTGTCAATAAAGGATCAAACTGAGAATGACCATTGTACTCCCTACTATGATGTTAATCGCAGAAGGATTACAACAATAACATGTTGTCCCCTTTAGAGGTTAAAGCTTCTCTGCTCGTTTATATAAAACCCAGACTTGGTAGTTATCGATTCGGTTGAACTGAAAGATGTGAGTTTTTGGTGACAGAAGGAGGAGACGAGCTAATAAAAGTGGATTTTACCTCACTCTCCACCATCAACTCAGTATGTAGGACCGAGGAGGGACTGAATGCTCTCAGAATTGCAATAGGACCAGTAGTTGAAATGTATCCTAGAGCTAGCAAAAAACTCTCAAATACAAATCGAGGTCATTTTGCAAATTGGGGCTTTTTGTATCCTGAAAACATATCAAACAAGCAAAATCTAATATCTGAGCTATTTAGTCGCTCTAGAAACCAGACATATGTAAATGAGGAGAATTGGTGAATTATCTTAACTAATAATTTGGCCCAAAATGAAAGCCGTTTACAACCTTTTTATTCTAATAATCGTTAGGGGTGTGCTTAATTCATGTTATTTTGCATAGCCTCATTACGCGGAATTACTGCAAAATTACTTGAAATTACCCGGAACTAATTGTGATGGGTTTGGTGCATGTCACGCCAGCAACATTATGCCAGTGACGCATTTCGCACTCAAAAATGGTGGGAACCGCAGCATCACATTGAGCAAGCATGCAGCCATTTTGTTTACTTCAGCTTGCTCCTGCCTAGCCATCCCCTTGTGTTTCCTGCTCCCTAGGCCACCTCTACCCCAATCCACCCAATTCGGCTCTACCTATCACCTTCTTCCTTTTTTTTAACTTTATTTTCACTTTTTGTTAGTTTTGCCCTCCCCGTGTGTATTTATTTAAGATTTTTGTCTTTATTGAACCCGTCCCACATATGCCCTATCACCACCAGCTATGGCAAAGCGAGCACAATCACCAAGAGAACTTCACCCCACTATGTGGTGATGACAGCACGAAGGGGTGATGCATGCAGCGCCACCTCTCCCTCATGCTGGCAGCAGGCCTGGCAGGCTGTGTCCTGAAGAAGTGACAGCTGCAATGGGGAAGAGCGTGGTGCTGCATCTAACACCATATTAGGGCCTCCCCATCCGAGGTAAGTGACCCACCACTAGGCCGACATCCTCAACCAGGAACAGTTCCATAGGAAATGCATTTTTTTAGTTTGATAATTACTTTGGCGCCGTTTGAAGAATCTTCACAAAACCTTTCAAAACAGTGCTCTATTGTGACTAGTTTCTCCATGGAAAGTTTTGAGGTAACCTTTCCAGTGGGAGCCAGGAAAAAGGGGGATTATCAAAACGCAGAATTTCCATATTTTTTCCATTGACTTTTTTAACAGGGCTACCACAGAAAACTGCTGAATGGAAATACACCAAATTTGGCAGGAAGCAAAATTTTGATCCAGATAATGTGCTTTTTCTCATTTGGTGTAAATCCGTTCAGTAGTTTTTGAGAAATTAAGGATGACAAATATTTGTATATCTTGATGGTTGGGTTTGAGCGACTCTCGTGAGTGTTCCTCAAACCCAAATTCAAAAGATAGAAAATTCTGATTGGCCAAAGGGGCTTTATCCCTTAGGCCTCTTTGATCCCACAAGATTAACTATGCTGATTGGCTGGCCGCAAAACAAAAGAAAATGTTGCGATAGCCATTACAGGATTTGGGGGCTTACGGGCAGGGACATGGGGCAGGAGCCGCTCATTTATTATTTACTGCTTCGTGAAGGAGCACCCCATAATGCCCTGCAAGGGCTATTTACATTTATTTTTACCTTGATGATTTCCCTAGAAAAGGCAGGGACACCACCAAGCATTTGTTTAATGTTGTGGGAGCCACATGGTGTGCAGCAGCCCCCCAGCAACATTAAAAAAGTAAGTCTCCTGGTTCTTTAAATCCATAACCACAGGAGAACTTACAATATTGTTCAAAAGACACTTTTAGATGGATCGTTATGCTTGTCAGCTCGAGAGCAAGGCCCTCTTGTGGTTGTCTTTATTTTTGCATTTTGTAGGCTGAAAAATGTCAAAAGAAAGACTTCGAGAGGTGTTGATTTTTATTAAAAAAGCAAAGAAAAAAAAGCAACCACCATGTCTTTGAGTTTAAAAAAAAAAGTTTTTAGCCCACAAAGTGCGATCATAAAAATTATATTAAATGAAATACTCAGTGTCATTTGATTATTTTTTGTATTAAAAAGTTTTTTTTTATCATATTTACTTTTATTAAACACTCATTTGTGTGAATTACTGGAATATACATTTTATTAAAAATATTGGTGATTTTTGGAGAAAGGTGATACATCTGTTTTATATAGTGGAGAAGTGTGGCTCACCGGTTAGAGGTGGCAGACCCAGAAGCAGAGGTCGGCCTGGGACCAGGGTTCAATTCCCGACGCGGCAGGGTACGGAACCAATGTCAGCGGGTTCGATAAATCTCACCTCGGTGCCTTTCTAACCATGGGTCCCACGCTGCAACTCTGGGCAATAGCTTGCTTAATCTCCACAACGGCCCCCTCGCTGCCGGGGATGCCTGGCTTCACCTTGGGGATGCCCAATAGGGACCATCTCATAGGGAAAGCCAGGACGGGTTCCCCAGTGGTACACAGCGCCAAGAAACCCCGGGGTGAACGTGCGCTCTACAAATTCATACTAACATAACTACTAACATAACATATATTGATATGTTCGCCCCTTGATAAAGCCAATATGCACACTTTTCAGATTTTGGTGATGTCACTCTTTGACAAGGTCAGTATGTCTGCCTGAGTGTGGCCAGGCCCTAAGAGACCAACAGCATGTTGCGCATGCCAGAAGGCCCAGAGTTGTGGGTAGTAGGCCACACTCAGTGTTGGATAGGGTGCTCTCAGGTTATTGGGGACCCAAACTCCTGCCGCAATAGCCTAAGGCCATGCGCGGTGTAGAGCTATCTGCCTGCGAGGAGTTGGACGCAGGGCTTGGCTAGCATGTGGGGTTTGCTTTACGTATGGCAATAAAATGTTACTTTACTTTAAAAAAAACTAGACATTCACTGAAAAAACGAAAAGTGACATTATAGTTATGTATGGTAATATCTCAAGAAATTACATTGTGAGCCCTCGTCATGCACTGTTTTTGTCCCCACATATTATATGACTCTTGACATGTTCAATGACTTCATTGGTAAAATCACTGCAACATTTGAAATGACAGTATCGATGACAACACTGTGCATGGCAGGGCCCAAGCTATAGTTATTTTAGGGCACAAGTTATACTCACTTGAGCTAACTATAACTGGTGAATTTCAGTTGTTTTGTTTGTTTAAAATAGTGTGTTTTAAAAGACTTTACGTTGATGAGGAGTTATATGTACACCTTAGAATAAAAACATTCAAGAGTTCAGGCTTAATAGAAATAATGATGTTATTAAGAAGAAAATGAAAATAATTGGATGTGTAATTTTTACTTTCCACTGATATTATGTATGCAACAGTAAAAAGAGAGAAAGCAATTATGACAGAAACACCCATTAGAGGGTTCTCAATTAAGAAATACAAATATTTAATACATTATGGACATTTTGAATCATGTACAAATATATTGCCATTGGAAGGACATGATTGACAACAGACCTAAGTGCAAATACAAGCCAGTACACAATACAATACAAATATATGCTTTGTCACTCCTTGGTAAAGAAACAAGAGAAAAAATACGTACTGATACATTGTTGGAGCAATTCAAAATTAATATTTAAAAAAACAAACCATGAAAAGCAAATAAAGAAGGATAAGTAATTAGCAGCATTGCTCAAACTTTAGGACTATGGTTTTATCTATGTTTTCTACTGCATCAACAACAAAAGATTACATAATCTTTCTCAGAACTACAAAAATCAGATTTTAAGAGGGAGTAATGCCAGAAGGCAAAGTCACTGAAAAGATCAAATAAAAACACTTGGAATGAGATGCCAGAGTAAAGAATAGTTGAATTATAATTAATAAAAGTTTTTCTCATTTTAGAAATACTAACCTACTGAGTTTACCAGTGTTGCATGTGCCTCTACATTTGACTTAAGGCTCAAGATATAAAACTACCCCATTGCAGAGGCTGGCAGTAAACATGAATCTGTTAGTGTTGTGGCTTTACTAGCTGGTGATGGTGCAACTTGTTGCTGAAGAAACTTTGAGACAACATAAAATCCCACTACAGAAGCTGAAGTCTGCACTTCAGAACTCCTGCCCTGGCATTGAATGTGTAGTTATTCCTCTTCTTGATCACTCACTTAACTAACGTCTTGTAAACTAAGATATCCATTTTTGTAAAAGGAATGAAACTGGCCAGTGCTTTGTTGTATTGTGGCACAGACCTGCTCTTTGGAGGACACCATCACGTTTTGCAGCCTTTGAATAGTGTTAAAGCGAAGGATTAGGCTCCTTACTGAAGAACCTGTTTTGACATTGCTAAATGTTTGCTCCAAATTTGTCAAACAATCCGGCTGCAGATGCGAAAACAGGATTGCGTGGCTCATGGTACTCTCCTCCTTGCTGACTTCCTCCGTCATAATCTTGAAAGGAAGTAGCATTTGTTTCAGGCACCCTACTTGCCCCATTTGTGCACTTGCATTGTAATGGCTTTGGCAGTTGTATCACCTCTTCTTAAGACTGAGTTCCAAGGTGGTGACACCTACTAGATGAGTGGTTTTATAGGTAGCATATTAGCACGCTGAATGATCCTCATCTGCTTAAAGTCTGTAAATGAATGACTAAAATGAGTTCATATTGTTTGGCAGGTAACAAGTATGTCACTGATTTCTTTCTTCTTTTTTGCGAAAGTCTTCCTCAATTAGGTTGATGCAATGCGATAAACATAAGACTCTGAAATATCTACCATCAGCCATGGCCTTGACTATAACACTGCCATTGCCAGTGGTAACAAATCCAATACTGAGACCTCTGGGTTGAAGCCATTTATAGACTTTGGTATTAAACCTGTCCAAGATGCTGACAGCTGCATTGGATTTTTCCACATTGAACATTGCAACTGTTACATGTTACCAAATACCCCAAAACAATACTCAGCATCAAGACCAGCAACTAGACTTTGCTCCCTCAAAAGAAGTCCAGTTTGCAGTGATGCACATGAATTCTGTTACTTAACAGCTATTTCACATGTATGTTGTTAGGTGGATAGACTGAACAGCGCTGCCGACCAATTGCAGCATTTCATGATGCAGTGCTGGCACAGCAACTGTTAAAAAATAGGGTTGGCTGGGATCCTTCCATTTTGGGCAGAGGGCCTCCACATAATCCAGAAAGCCCTCTCCTCCAGCAAAAGGAAAAGGGAGATGGTCAAGCTGTAACATTTTAGCCAGCTTTCCATCATATAAACAGACCTTTCACTTGGGTTCCATGGAATCTTTGGCACACATAGCCCTAATAGTCGGCTGTTTTTATTTTTAGCTACTACTGCCACAAGTG
Source organism: Lissotriton vulgaris (assembly GCF_964263255.1). NCBI lineage: Eukaryota > Metazoa > Chordata > Amphibia > Caudata > Salamandridae > Lissotriton > Lissotriton vulgaris. The sequence continues at coordinate 436,814 of NW_028251687.1, forward strand.
ACCTAGAGGTGCAAGCAACAGGTATGCTGCCTTTGTACTTTGGGGTTATAGTCACTATATCCTGCTATACATTGTGCCATGCAGAGGTAGCTGCAGGTGATTATTGCTCACTACCTGGGAAACTCACAGGGCTACTTTGCATAATGCTGCTGCTGGGATACTCTTCTTCCTTGTCACCACCTTCTTCTATCACTTCAGCTTCATCTTTCATCTTCTCTCTCACCACCAGCAACTATGTTTAACTGTGTTCTTCCCACATGATTCTGTGTTGTTTTTTCAGATGGCACAGTTGGCCTCTGGTACCTTAATGCCCACCTGCCTATCTCCAACAAACTTATCTACAGCAGATAGAGCCTTCTGTAATGAGCTACTTATGCCGGCTATTCACAAAGCAGTACCACACGGGGAGGAGAGTGATTTTTATTGTGCCAAAGCCTGAAGAACTAGGCGTGAAGTCTTTGTGTTGCTTGCCTTTCTCTAGGGAATGCTGCAACTGTCGTAGGGATAGTGGTGGTGGCTGCAGGTTTCAGGGGTACTGCAAATATGGAAGCAGGCTGTGTTGGTGGAACCACATGCCTCTGAGAAAGTTGAATAGAGATGAGCTGTACTTCCCCTATGTCACAGACTCATCGTCATCACATTCCTTACTGACAAGATTTTGAGAACCTTCCTATTCCCTTGTCTCTCGTGGCGGGTCTCAGACTCGGTCAGGGCCAATCCATGCCCGGATTATCAGAAGGTGTGGTTTGGAGAAGTTGAGTGAGTGTTCTTTTTTTTCCTTGGTGGAGATCATGAAGCCAATGGCGGGATGAGCAATTTCAACAACATCTTGTTCAGCAGGGCCGTTTTTGCAGCAAAATCGGCCCTGTAACAAAAACGGCAGAAAACCGACCCCGGCAAAGAGCTCGGTCGCCCCCTCCCCCGGGGGGGCGAGCACTCTACCAGGGTCAGTTTTGTTTCCCAGTCCGGCCCTGGAATGATATCAGTCATGGCAACAGGCTTCTTGTTCTCTTCACTGGCCACTTTCTTGGCAGAAACTTTCTTCTTTGAGGCCATTGATGCCGGTTGCATTCAGATAAGTAGTTTTGTGGCCAAATATTACCCAACCTGTCCACTAGGATAAAAATCTACCAGAAATGTCTGTTGACTGTCTGCGTTAAAGGATCTGGCATTGAAACTGATGGTGACCGTGTTCTGATTTGTAGTTTATTACTCAAAAATTAGGGGCCAGATGTAGGTGGCCCATTACCGGTCTGTAACGGCCGAAATTAACGAATTTCAGCGGTTACCGACCGGTAATTGGCTTTTCTTATGTAGGGGGCCTGAAATTAAGGATTCGGTAATTTACTGAATCGGTAAATTACCGATTTCTTAAATACCGATTCGGTAAATTACCGAAATCCTAATTTAGGGAGCACTTAAATGAGTGCTTATCCCATGTTAGGATTCGCTATTTACCACCAACAACAAGTTGGTGGTAAATGACGGGAAAAAAAGCAATTTAATGCAAATTGCTTCAGTGCCATGTTGCAGACATACATGCCGTTATGGTACCAAAGGGGGTGGTGATGGACGGAGCATCTGAACCAATCAAACACTCACACCCAGTCAGCAGATCTGGGTTTAATCCATCACCGTTCCAGGGAAGGCATGGCTTGGCAGTTCGGGCTGGACTGTTCCCATGAGGCATAGGGTTAGACTGATTTTCATATGGCCATGTCTGAACTAGGGTGCCAGAGTGGGCTAAAGAACGGTGATGGATTAAACCCAGATCTGTTGACTGGTTGTGAGTGTTTGATTGGTTCAGATGCTCCGTCCATCCCCACCCCCTTTTGTACCGATTTGTTCGCCATAAGGTGGCAGGGTATGCTCAGACGTGAGTCCCTTGCTCACTTTGCCACTGGATTCAAGCAAGCCTGGCTGAAGACGGCTGGAATGCCAAAAACCGGTCCTAGGAAGCTTGTTCCGGTCCAGGGAAGGCATGGCTTGGCAGTTCAGGCTGGACTGTTCCCATGAGGCACAGGGTCAGACTGATTTGCATATGGCCATGTCTGAACTGGGTGGCAGAGTGGGCTAAAGAACGGTGATGGATTAAACCCAGATCTGTTGACTGGGTGTGAGTGTTTGATTGGTTCAGATGCTCCGTCCATCACCACCCCCTTTTGTAGCGCTTTGTTCACCATAAGTTGGCAGGGTATGCTCAGACGTGAGTCCCTTGCTCACTTTGCCACTGGATTCAAGCAAGCCTGGCTGAAGACGGCTGGAATGCCAGAAACCGGTCCTAGGATGCTTGCTTCCGGTCCAGGGAAGGCATGGCTTGGCAGTTCGGGCTGGACTGTTCCCATGAGGCACAGGGTCAGACTGATTTGCATATGGCCATGTCTGAACTGGGGTGGCAGATTGGACTAAAGAAAGGTGATGGATTAAACCCAGATCTGTTGACTGGGTGTGAGTGTTTGATTGGTTCAGATGCTCCGTCCATCACCACCCCCTTTTGTACTGCTTTTGGCCACCATAAGTGTGGCAGAGTATGCTCAGACGTGAGTCCCTTGCTCACTTTGCCACTGGATTCAAGCAAGCCGGGCTGAGGACGGCTGAAATGCCAGAATCCGGTCCACGGAAGCTTGTTTCCGGTCCAGGGAAGACATAGCCACTGCGGCTCAGCCAAGTATATTACTAGTTTCCTCACTCCCAGCGGTCTCATGGCGGTGCACCCCAGTTTTTCCACAGCATGGACGGCACAGTCCATGTCATGTAGGAACTTGCTGTGCTACTCCTTTGGCGCTGCAGTTCAAAGGCTCAAATACGAGCCTTAGAACTGCACCGCCACCGGACCACTGCGTGGCAGCCCGCTCCCACACCGCCAAAGTCAGAATCAGGCCCTTGGTTTTGTGAGAACCTGAATGTTGATGCCTTTACCACTTTTTGGAAGTCAGTGCACACTAGAGGCAAAGAGTTGGCTATCTGGAGGTTTTCTTACTTTCATAACCGCAAGGATAGTTATGAATTTAGGAACAGGAGTTCGTTCTGGAAACAGGCTGTGCTCAAGAAACTGTTTTAGAAGTGCTAATAGACCGAGATCAAACTGCACCTTTAATTTTATTGAGTTTCTATTTACATAAGGAGATAAAATCCACCTTGATTGACATTTTGGACAATTTTGAAATTATAATGACTAATCTACGATTAGAATACCCTGCCTCTATCTTGATCACTGCCGGAGATATCAACATAAAATGTGTTCTCACAAAATCCGACGAAGTGTTAAATGATCTTCTTGGATTGTACAATATCCCTATTGACATGGTTCCGGCTGTGCATCCTTGAAAGGAATCAGCCTTTTCGTGTTACTGCTGGCAAGAAATGGTCTTGTTAGGTTAAAGCGTCACTTTCTGTTGTATTGCCTGGTGGTAAAAACATTTGGTTCAGGTTCAGGCCCCTACAGCTGCCCAATTGATTATGTGTCAGTTCCGTTCGGAGATTTAAGCTATATTTGTGATTTTAATGTCTTGAAACATGGGCAAAGTGAACATGGGGTATTACAGGGATCTTTGCTGCTGAAGGAAGCATCAACAAAACATATGGGGCCTCATTTATGAAAAGTGACGCATCGCTGCGTGAAAACAGTGATGCGTCACTTTTCATTGCGTCCTCCTTGCGACATGCTGGACGCGTCATATTTATAATACGACACATCATGTCGCAAGGAGTTACAGATATGTCAGTATTTCTGACGTATCTGTAGGGCAAAAGTGATGCATTGCTGGAGTGTTTCACAAAAGTGACGCAACTCCAGCAATGTGTCCTTTCACTTGGGGCAAGCCCCATTTATAAGGGCCTGCATCAGTCTTACTCCTGCTGTGAGGCAGGCGTAAGAAATTGACGCATTTGTGTCCTAGAAGTGGCGCAGTGAAATCTCATAGATTTCACTGCGTCACTTCTACGACCCTTTCTTGCATCAATACACCCCCATTGCATACATTATACCTGTTGCAGGTATAATGTGGCGCAGGGGTTTACAAAGTGACGCATCTACTTAGATGCGTCCCTTTGTAAATATGGCAACGAGGTGCATTTTTTACACCACTGGTGCGTCACAAAAAGGGACGCACCAGCGGCGTAAAAGTGACGCAAGGGCTCATAAATGAGGCTCATGGTATTGTTGTTACACATGAGTTATGCCAGAGGATAAAAAACTAGACTAGACCCTAAGCAATTACAGTTATTTGCTGAGTTTCAAGCCACATCTGACTTACACTCTGACTTCTCCCTTTACTTGGACGAATCAACATGGTTTGCCTACTTAACTGATAATGCACTTGCATGTTTACAAATTACAATAAATATGACTAATATTGTAATAATGAACGGTGTGCCATGTCTGAATGTAGAGTACAAAGACCATTCCTAAAATGCAATATGTATATAGCAGAAGTTCTAGGGGTATTAAGTTAAAAGAAATACAAATGTTCCTCAGGAAGTATAAGAGTATGATTACGAATAGGAAGTGGGCCTGAAAAAATATTGAATCGCCCAGACACGGGACACTTCAACGACATCACTAAAGATGATATCCATCCGCCGTGATCTGCCCCTGACGTACACGTAGACTTGATCATACCCCCTTTTCTAGTATAGTATGTACTGAGCAGACTAGGCTATCACAATGGTGGACCTCTTTGGTACACTTTAGAGCCAGATGTATCAAAGGGTTTTGCCCATTCTGTGTCTATGGGGAAATGTGTTGATACATATGGCCCACTCATTAACCATGAAAATGAGTGCTTGACACTGACAAACATTACCATTTGGATGCAATAAATGAATAAAATCATCCTAGTGCATCAGACGGATGAGATGGGGTGGGTGTGAGACTTTAAAAGTTTACAGATTTACCTTGTTTTTTTATTTGCAAAAACTGTACATGGAATACTTATATTGCTGGTTCCACAGATCACTTGCAGAAATTGCTATTTATATTTTAGAACATAATGACTGTGTCTAAACCACATGATGCTGAATATGGAATTACTATCCATGTACGTCAATAAAAACTATGTTTAAAAAAATAGTTTTATTAGGAATAAAAAATAGACCTTTTTTTAATAAACCCTAGAATTAACTGTTGGAAGTAATACACTGAGGAATCAAAACATTTTGGGATTTTAGTAAATACAGTTTTTGATTGAAACGCTATAGCTCTGCCATATATGATAGCTGAAGAAGAATGGGTCCCTCATGTAAACAATTTATTTGGTCTCCCCTTTTCAGAATTGATCGAAAATCGTATACAGCTGACAATGAAATAATACATCTATTTTCAGCAAAGTGGATAAAGAACACCGTTGCATTATTAAGATTAGGTAGAGTGGCCAGCCAAGATACTATTCTACTGATAACAATACAATTACATAATAATTTATAAGCAGATAATATTCAGTTATTATCTTAATGCATAGCCAAAACTGGATTAATCTCCAACTCTTGTAGGGAATCTATAATAAAACCAATCCAGACAAAAGGGGGACAGAAAATTCCCACAAATTACAGATTAGTGAGTCGTTTAGATGTATCTGAGAAGATTTCTTAATTTTTTTTAATTCAAATAGAGGAATGGATTGCTGTTAATAAACTACTTCCATTTGACAAGGGGGGCTTTTTGGCTGGACACAGTGTTTTGCCCTTCAGGCAATCATAAGAAAATCCTTAGAAATAAATCAGAGGCTGTATTGTTGTATTAATTTTCATACAGCCTTTGATGCAGTAGACAGGTTTTCTGGTAGAATGTAATCACTTCTATGGGAGGAGTTTGCCACACTTCTTAAGGTCATTGTATGTAAGATTCCCCCAATGGCACTTTAAGGGTTGAAAATATTGTGTCTGGAAATTAGTAATGTTTTCGACTATGTGAAAAATGCTTGCTTAAAGCGAATACTTAACCTCCCAAGAGGGTATATAATACAAAGTATCCTTTCAAAATTAAATCTTACATCATGGTCATGTTTGGCAGATATTTGCTTTTTCAAATCCTACATAAACTTTCCGTAGATGAAAGCTCGTCCAAAATATTCCAAATCTGACGGCTGGAAGCACAATATGCGAAATGCAAATGGGCCCTCACTCCCCTGAATTATACTAATAACCTTAATCAGTATTACTTATTTTGATGAGTTGTAGGCGGCTGCGATGATGTAGGCTTAAAATATCCCAAATATGGACGGGACAGAATATTGTTACAACGATATCGAGGGACGGGGACGTGACTAGCAAGATAGCTGACTAGACACGAGCAATGCGAGCTCCGTCTTGCCCACGAATAATCCTGAAGATATATTCACGGTCAAGCATATGAAAGGGCTTTGACACTTATTGCAGGAGCCTCCAAATTGAAGCTCAAATAGAGAGTCTGAAAAAAAGAGCTCATAGAGGACATAAGAGCCCCTTAACTGTGATCTGCAACTCTAGGGTGTGCGACAGACTTGGTATGCAGAACTGGAAAATGGCAACAACTGTGGGATAGATCGGCCTGTGGAAACTGGCAGAGATCGCTATTAGCATGAGCTGAAGCCATTTTGTTTGTGGCATCCATTTTAGTTAGCCATGAGCTTGGCATGTGCTTCATAGTCTTCGCTGTTGCCTGCTTCTCAATTTCGCCTCAGTCATCATCTATAGTTAACTCCTTCAGCACAGAGTCTGAACACTGCACATGCTCAGAAAGGCCTGTAGCTGCTAGAATGCACCTGTTACAGATTTAACTGTCAGGCTATTTTACCTGATATCAACAGTTCTGTAACTCCTCCCACTGTTGACTAAGTGATTCTCATGTATCCTTATATGTAACTAGCTATTTGTGTGTACACTTGTACTACCTCTTTTTGAACCTCCATGCTTACACTGCAACTGTCACAGTATAAAAGGCCCATGGTTTCTGTACTCCATGTGCTGCCTCATACATTGCCTGAGGATTATGTATCGATGTAGCTCCACTCATGAGTCCTAATAAACTATCTCTTTAATATTACAGCTTCCATGACAATCTCTATTTTGTTAGTCTAAAGGACCAGTGCGCAAAGAAGGGCGAACCCCTGCACCGGTGGGCCCCTGAAAAGGCTCACCCCCCCAGGCCTGCATGGCTACTCTGCTCCCCTTGAGTGCAGCAGTTGGGCATGGCCGACATTGGAGAGTTAAAAACCAGCTGCAATGAGCACTGACACTGAGACTGACTAGTGGTGGACTAAGAAATGTACATCTAGGCTGAATGATGGCCCGGATGAAAAGAGAATAGCACAAGTCATCCACCTGGGCCTAGCCACATCTTAGAGCTGAACCCCCCCCTACTGAGGTAAGCAAATGGGCCAGGTCTGTGAGGCTTAAGGGAAGTTTTATTAGCCGCAACAGGCTGCCTGGACTCCAGCGGTCAAGATTGTTAAACGGCCCTAGGAACATGAACATTGGATGGGCTGCCTAGACAGGCCGAGAAGCACTGGGGGCAGACACTTGCGTAAGGTGTGTGGTTGAGAGGTCCTGGAGGGGCAGATCTTCAGAAGGGGAAATAACAGTGTTGTAACCTCTGCACTGCAACCCTTTTACCGGCCCCCTATCTGCTGTCTGGAAAATGGGCCGCTGAGTGGAGGTAATAGGAATGGCCAGCAATAAGGGGCTAACCTAGCACCTGAAAACATTGATGCAATATTTAGTAACCTTTTTGGGGCACTCCACCAACCCACAGGATTTAGAATTGAGTAGTGAGTTTGCCCTTGCTGCCAACATAGAGGCTGAGCCTAGCATCCTCAAAACCAACTATGGAAAGAGGGAACAAGAAGAAAACACCTGAGGCCTGGCTTCTCATGCTGCCCTCCAGGATAGGAGGGTAAGAAGGCTGGGACACATGAGATCTGATCCAGTAGAAGCAAAGGAAGCCGAAAAGACATAGTGTGGATGGATGGAAGCATGAAATCCCCAATTAAAGCCATGCAACTGCAACATTGCAGAACGAGACCTTGCACTCTCTCCTGTGGCACAGATGGATACATCAACCACAAAACCAGTGCCTTGCACTGCATAGACACAAGACCCAATGACCAACTGAAATCCACCAATGGCTAAGGACAAAGACCTCAGATCCATCAACCAAGGGAAGATGGATAAGTAGAAACAAGTAATTATCCCCCATGGTAGAGTTCCTATGAGAGACTTAATTCTCTATGACACCAATAAAAATAATGATACTCCTGGACCACACGAGAATGTCCAACAACAATGGAAAACCTTTGATTAAATGAAAATGAAGCTCCGGACTCTTGAACTTCAATATATGTTGCCTTTTCTACCTAGACTCAAAGTCTTCTTCCAGGAAATATTCCAATTGTTCAAGACACCAGAAGAGGCATTGGCTTGGGTGGAGGAAAGACCCCAGTTTCGAAGGGGGAGAGTCTGTCAGATTCAAGGGGCAAAGTAGAGACACTGTCTGCTACACAAAGAGAGATTAACAACTTTTAGGGATCAAAATATATTTTAGTAGACACTTCACTCACTTTATTGTGACATTCTTCCTCATTGCCACCTATCCACACCCTGGTAGGGTGGTACCACCAGGGAAGACTCAACCCAAAGTATGGAAGAGTCTAGATAAAATTTGACTGGATAAGCAGAGATCCAGAAGAAAAGTGGAGATTTAGAAATACCTACAGGAATACCCAAATAATTCCTTTATTTGCTGGGTAACTAATTTATGGATAAAAAAGGTTGTTTAGGGTTTTGTTGAATCTAGTCATTCAATCAACCTTACTATTTAAAATGCCAACGTTTTCTGCCCGCACTAAGAGCCCGTATTGGTTCTGGGGCCTTTGTCAGGGCTATTTGAACTATCCTTGCCTTGCTAAGCATGCATACCATACACATACGCGAGGTCTAAGTCTCTCACCTGTCTTGGTCTTCTGTCTATGGAAGTACCTAAGAGACAAAGGGTGCATTAACGAGGCTACAGATGGATCCACGTGTGTACCATATCATACTGTAACAAAATCTACTGCCCCAATCTAATTCCCCACGAGACGCATAGTGTTCCTTTTCCTATATCCATCCTAGGATCAGGACTCCACCACGCCTAGTTCAGGATAGCTTCCCTATGTAACACAGTATGGAGCGGTTACGATGTAGTAGAGGTGCTGTCCTATAACAATATTGTTGACCTCTACTCCTTGTTCTATTTGTGATTGGTTAAAATGCGTTTAGAAACATTTTATACAGATACAACTCCTCATGCAAAACATATGCTTTTGAGGTTAAGAGTGGTATAGACCAATGATGCGCACATATTCTCTGCTTACCATTATTTCAAGTCTTTCATGGGTCATGCTTTTTTTGGGCGTTGTGCTGTCCTATTGTTACACACGTACAGGGGTAAGAAAAAGTTATTAAGTGCATTTCAGATTAGTTTTCATCTCAGTTTCATCAAAATATTGGTGTCAATTCTCAATAGTGGTTGCCTGTAGGGAATGAGATTCTCACTTATATATGTTGTCATAACTGCAATTGGAAATTAATTCCGTAGTGAGGTAATTCTATATTGCTGTCCACTCTCACCAACATCTTTGTTTAAGCCACTCTTTACATTTTCTTCCTTGCTTTATCTCTTTCCTTCATTCATCCTCTTATTTTCATACCTTTTTTTCTGTTGAGCTCTTTTCTTGCTATCCGTTCCCCTCTTTACTGTGCCTCTGTCACTTCCCCTCACACCTCTAACTCTTGTTCCCCTATCTCTCTATCTGTCAGTCTTACTCTCTACCCCCAAACAGAAGAAGCATTTGCAATGCAATGGGCCTCACATTTGCGAGAGCTTAAGCTATTGGCAAAAAAATCGCCAAAGCCAAAGGAAATCTTGGGGTGCTCCAAACCTTTCCCTGCTCCCAGACATGTAGCAGAAATGAACCAGAATTAAGGATAGATCTTGGGATAACCCCTCCCACTCATACAATGTGCATCAGTCATATACCACCAACAGAAGAAAGAATCAGAAATCAAGGAAGTATTTTAAATGGAACTACAAAAGTGAAGGCGTTCAATGTCCCATTGTACCTGCTGGCTACTGAGAAGTGCTGGTACCTTTACTAACAAATTAAAGAAGAACAGGCACTCAGTACCTGACAGTACCTGCCCATTTAAAACACTACAACAAGGACAAATATTTTGATACTGCCCATTCCTTCCAGGTATATACCAGCAGCAGGAAGAAATCTCAAATAAAGGTATTGGAGAATTTAAGATACCCCTCATTTCATCCCCACATTTACCCTGATAAAAATAGTAACGCCAATCGCGTCAATACACAAACACAAGTACAGTGTAGAAAAAAAAGAAGCATTTCCAATGCAATAGGTCTCTCATTTGAGAGTTTAAGCTATTGGCATTGTAAATGACAATGCCTTTTATTTATATGTTTTGATAATTAACACATTGTCATTTACAATGCCAATAGCTCAAACTCTTGTAAATACGAGACCTATTTAAAGTAGCTGCCGCCATTGTCCTAGGCTGTTTAGAAAGTGAAAGCGCGCATGGCACGCTGAATGATGCAAGAAAGCATTTTGTGCCTGCAACCGAAGTAAAAGGGCCAGTCCTCATGGGAGGTTGCGAATGAAGACAAGGCAGTACTAAATAGGGATTAACAAGCCTATTAACGAATCAGAAGCCAGCCTTTATGAAGGACAATGACACAAGCCAATGAACAAATATGTGTGGAGAGTGGGCGATGCTTCTATTCCATACTCCAATGCAGAATGGCGCATGCCCTGCCAAGGCTCGGCCTAAAAACCTTTTCCAGCAGCGACTAGTGTCAGCCTGCAGAATATCCACCAAACAAATATAAAAGAGAAAAATGTTTGATAAGGAAATAAAATGAGAACCTTCTAGAGTCTTTCTATGCCTTCTCTATGCCTAGAAAAATATCTTGAAGGTAATACAAATAAACTCGCTTACTGTTTTCCAAATAATACATGTGGGTAGTGAGTTCAAGTGATCATCTGGGCGTAGGAAGCTTTACTTCCAGTGTCAGTCAACAAGATCAGACATCAGGAAAAGCATGAAGCGGAAGCTGGCACACATTTACTTAAACTGATGCTCAGTGATGACTGCGCAGGCGCTGCTTTACAACCCTTTTGCTGTCGTGGTGTAAGTTCTAAAAAAGTCCCACAAGGAGCTGAGATAATTTAAGTTTGGAAACAGTGTTTTGCAATGCTAATTCCCATAAAATATTCTGCTAAAATAGTTTTCATGCAGCTTTATTAAAGTCACAAGGGAAGTACTTGCACATCTTGTTTCTCTGGAAAACGATGTATTTATGCATTTATTTTATTTTGTTTCGAGAGGGCATTGACAGTGGCAAGCTTCCTGGTGCTCAGAAGGAGGAGAGAAGGGAGACTGGAGCACGCTGCCTATCTACAGAACTGAAAGGTTTTTAGACCCAGTCTGAAAGCCAGATGATTCTCCAATGTTTTGAGCCCTCACAGAAGTTTGTTCCACAGTTTGGGGGCAAGATGGCAAAAGATCGACTCCTGACTCACGGCCCACATGGCAAAAGATGATTTTTGGACCAAAGTGAGCTGGCAAGAGTGTAAAAATCGGGTAATGTAGACAGATCCGATTTCTTTGCCATACACATTCCACCGGTCTGGGCAGTGACATTGAAATTGCCCTCTTTGTCCCTCCGTAGGCCAATCATTCTAGGCTGGCGAGACATGGGCACATTTCAAGAGATTCCGAGTTACTTACTGCACTGCAAAGTTCTGGACCAGTCAGCTGTAAGATGTGCAGTCAAGTCATAGTCCAATACACTACTGTAGTCTGGATAGCACGACATTTGCACCCACCAAAGAGTGCATCCCGCTGGCCTAATGCAAAATGATGGGGCCTTCCTGTAGAAAATGATGAGGGGCCCCTGAGCCCCCCACAGAGATGTATTGTCCTCAGCACTAGGATACCCTCTTGGTCGATAGTGCGCTTTACAAATACACATAACATAACAATGGGGCCTCTTTGAAGGGGTGGGTGCCAAGTGTATGGTTGGGGAAACCTCGTGCTGCAGTCTACAAGGGCCTCAGCTACACCCCTGGTGCTTGCATTTAGGAAGGAAAAGTAAAGTCTTCCTAATTTGTCTCAGGGGTTGGAAGCAAGATTTGACAACATAATTGACTTGCATCTTCAATGAAATTTCTGTATTGTGAACACTCCCTAGGTTTTGGCGCTCAGGTCAGTTTCTGGGGCATAAGGGGGATCAATGCACTGGGGCCACATAAAGCCATCACAGTGGATGGAGTTGTTACAAAGCAGGAGTGTTTTTATCTTCCTTGCATTTAGTTTCAGAAAACTAAGGCTTAATGACTGCCCTCAGATTATTTATGGATCTAGGGGTCTACGTATCCCGTCTGAGAATAGCCTAAGGTGATTTGACCACTTCTGACAAAGGAAGCATACAGATATTAAAAAAAATAAAAGAATGCATTGGGGATAGTGACAAGCTCGCCAGGATACCACAGAAAATAGGCAACCTGATAAATCTGAAAGGAAAAAAGGATAAAAATTGGAAGCAGTCGTACAAGTATGACTCAAAACAAGTTAACACACAAATCATAATACAATACAATAGCCCAATACAACCACCACCACCACCAATAACACCACCACTAACACAATATCACCACCAGAACCAATACCACCACCACCAAAACCACCAGCAATACCACTACCACCAATACCACGAATAAACCACCACCGAAATCACTACCACCAATACCACTACCAACACCATCAACACCAATATCAACAACAATACCACCATCAATACCATCACCACCAATACCACCACTAATACCACCACCACCAATATCACCAGCACCAATACCATCACCAGCATCAATACCATCGCAAGCACCAATACCACCACCACCACTACCAATCCCACCAATACAAATACCACCACCACCACAAAATACCACCACCAATTCCAATAAAAATACCACTAATACCACCACCAATACCACCACTGTCAATACCACCACCACAAATACCAGCACTTATAAAAATCAATACCTCCCCCACCACCAATATCATCCCCACCAAAACAATCAACACCGCCAATACCATCACCAGCGACAATACCACCACCACCAATACCATCACCACCAATACCTATACAAATACTACCACTGATACCACACCACCAATACCACCACCAATACCACCACCACCAATGCCACCAATACCACCACCACCACCAATACCACCACCACAAATACCTCCACCAACACCACCAATGCCACCATCACTGCCTATACCACCACCACCAATGCCACACCAATACCACCACCACCAATACAACTACCAATACTACCACCACCAATGCCACCCCCATACCACCACAAATACTACCACCACAAATACAAATACCACCACCAATACCACCAAAAACACCAATATCACCATCACCAATACCACCACCACCAATTCCAATACCACCAACACAACCACCACCAATACCTATACCACAACCACCAATACCAACACAAATAGCAATACCACTAATACCACCACCAATACCTCCAACACCACTACCAATACCATCATCACGGCCAATACCACCACCACCAATGCCACCACCAATACCACCACCACCAATACCACCACAACCACCAATACCACCACCACCACCAATACTACCACCACCAATGCCACCCCCACCTATACTGCAACAAATACTACCAACACAAATACCAATACCACTGCCAATACCAATACCAATACCACCACCACCACCACCACCAATATCACCACTAACAATATCACCAACACCAATACCATCACCATAACCAATACCACAACCACCACCAACACCACCACTAATGACACCAATACCATCATCGCCACCAATACCACCACCACCAATACCAGCACCACCAATACCAATACAACCACCATTAGCACCACCACCAGTACCACCACTAATACCACCATTACCACCACCAATACCATCACCATGGCCAATACCATCACCAGCAACAATACCACCACTAGCACCAATACTAATGCTACCACCGCCAATAACAATACCACCACCACTGATACTGACACCACCAATGCCACCAATAAAACCACCACCACAAACTCCACCACCACCACCAATAGCATCACTACAGCCACCACCAATACCTTCAAAAAAACACCAATACCACCACCACCTATACCACCCCCACTAATTCCAATACCACCAACACCACCACCACCAATACCAATACCACCACCACCAATTAAACTACCGATACCACCACCATCACCACCAATACCTCCATCACCGCCAATACAACCACCACCAATGGCACCACCAATACCAACACCACCAATACCACCACAACCACCAATAGCACTACCACCACCAATACTACCACCACGAATGCCACCCCCACCAATACCACCACAAATACTACCACCACAAACAACAATACCACCGCCAATACCACCAACAATATCACCACCACCAATACCATCCCCAGCACCAATACCCCACCAATAACAATACCACCACCACCAACAATGCCACCACCAATGCCACCAATACCACCACCACCACCACAAACTCCACCACCACCACCAAATTCACCACCACCAGTACCAATTACATCAATACCACCACCACCAATACCAACACAAATGTCAACACCACCAATACCACCACCACTACCACCAATATCACCACCACCAATACAAATCCTACCAATAGCACCACCAATACCAGCACCACCAAAACCACCACCACCAATACCAATACCACCACCAATACCACCACTAATGCCACCAATCCCACCACTATCACTAATATCACCACCACCAATACCAATCCCACCACCAATACCAATCCCACCACCACCAATACCACCACCAACACCACAACCATCAAACAAACTACCACCACCAATATCTCCACCACCAATATCAATGCCACAATCACCAGAACCAATACCACCACCACCAATACTACCCCCATCACTACCAATACCAACGCCAATACCAATCCCATCCCCACAAATACCATCACCACCAATGCCATCAAAACCACCACCACCATCAAAACCAATACCACGACCAACACCACCACCAATGCCGCGACCACTAATACCACCACCACCAATACCACTAACATCGATACCACCACCACCAATACCACCACTACCAATACTACCACGATCAATACCTCCACTACCAATACCAATACTACCACTAATATCAACAATAGCACCACCACCACCAATATCACCAGCACCAATACCTTCACCGCAGCCAATACCATCAACAGTGCCAATACCACCACCACCAATACCCTTATCACCACCAATACCACAACCACCACCACCAGCAATACCACCACCACCAATACTACCACCACCAATAACTCTACCACCACCAATACCAATACCATTACCACCAATACCACCACCATCGGTGCTAATACCGCCAGCAATACCAGCACCACCAGCAATACAACCAGCAATACCACCACCAATACAACCACTTATACCACCACCACAAAAACCACCACCAATACCACCACTAATATAACTAATACCACCACCACCACCAATGAAACCACCACCAATACCATCACCACCACCAATACCACCACTACCAATACCACCTATACGAATACCACCACCATCAATTCCAATAAAAAATACCACTAATACCACCACCATCAATACCACCACCAATACTACCACCACCAATACCACCACTCATACAATCAATACCACCCCCACCACCAATATAACTCCCACCAAAACAATCACCACCGCAAATACCATCACCAGCGACATTACCACCACCACCACCAATACCATCACCACCAATACAAGTACCACCACCAACACCACACCACCACCACCAATACCACCGAATGCCATCAATACCACCCCCACCACCAATACCACCACCACCAATACCTCGACCACCACCACCACCAATACCACCATCATCGCCAATACCACCACCACAAATGCCACCACCAATACAACCACCACCACTCATACCACCACAACCACCAATACCACCACCAATACTACCACCACCAATGCCATGCCCAATACCATCACAAATACCACCACTCCCAATACCAATACCACCAATAATACCAACAATACCACCACCAATATCATTAGCACCAATACCTTCACCACAGTCAATACCATCACCAGCGCCAATACCACAATCAACAACACCAATACTACCACCAATACCAATATCACAACCATCAATACCACCGCCAGCAATACCACCACCAATACCACCATCACCACCAAAACAACCACCACCAATACCAATACCACCAATACTACCACCAGCAACACAACCAGCACCACCAATACCAATGCCATCACCAATAATACGATCACCACCAGAAATAACACATCATCACAAACACCACTACCACTAATACCACCACCAATACCACCACTACAACCAATACAACCGCCAACAATACCACTGCCAATCCCAATATCACCAATACCAATACCACCAATACTACCACCACCAATACCACCAAAACCAATACCACCAATTCCACCACCAATACCAATACCACCACCACTAATACACCCACCAATACCAGCAGCAATAACACCACCAATACCACCACAAATATCACCACCACTACCAAAACCACCACAAATACCAATACCACCACCTCCAATACCAACACAAATACGAACACAACTAATACCACCACCACCATGAATATAACCACCACCAATACAAATACCACCAATACCGCCACTACCAATACCACAACAAATACTATCAATACCACCACCACCAATACCACTAAAATAAGACCAACATCATCAGCACCACCAATTCCAATACCACCACCACCAATACCAACACAAATACCACCACCACTAATACCACCATCACCACCACTATCACCACCATCAATAAAAATACCACTAATACCACCACCATCACCACCAATACCACAACCACCAATACCTTTACCACCAATACCACCATCACTGCAAATACCACCACCACCAATGCCACCACCAATACCACCACAAGCACCAATACCACTACCACCACCAATACTACCACCACCATTGGCCAACCCCACCAATACCACCACTACCAATACCAGCACAACCACAAATACCACCAGCAGCAATATAACCACTACTACCACCAATATCACCACCACCAATACCATCACCACGCCGCTACCATCACCAGCAACAATACCACCACTACCACCAATACCAATGCCACCACCAATACCACCAATAACAATACCACCAAAACTGACGCCACCAATTCCACCACCACCACAAACTCCACTACCACTAAACCCACCACCAATACCATCAATATCACCTACACCACTACCACCAAAAACACCAGTACCACCACCAACAATACAACCACCACCAATTCCAATACCACCACCAATGCCAATACCACCACCACCAATAACACCACTAATACCAACACAAATACCAACACCACTAATACCACCACCATCACCACCAATACCACTACCACCAATACATCCACCACCACCACCAATACCACCATCACCGTCAACACCACCACCACCAATGCCACCACCAATGCCACCATCAATACCACCACTACAATACCATCCCAACCACCAATACCACCACCACCACCACCAATATTACCACCACCAATGCCAACCCTGCCAAAACCACCACAAATACTAATACCACCACCACCAATATAACAAACACCAATATCACAAACACCAATACCATCACCAGAACAAATACCACCACCAATACCACCTCCAACAATTCCACCAATGCCATCACCACCACCAAACCCACCAATACCACCACCACCAATACCAATACAACAACCAATTCCACCACCAATACCAGCACTAATACCACCAATATCAATACCACCAATACCATCACCACAGCCAGTACCATCAGCAGCGCCAATACCACCACCAATACCAATACCACAACCAATAACACCACCAATACCACCACCACCAATACCACCACTAGTGCCACCAATACCACCACCACCAACACCACCACCAATACCAATACCACCACCACCAATACCACCACCACCACCAACACCACAACCACCACATAAACTACCACCACCACCAATATCTCTACCATCAATATCAATGCCACAACCACCGGACCCAATACCATCACCACCAATCCCTCCACCACCACTACCAAAACCAATGCCAATCCCAATCCCACCACTATCAATCCCACCACCACCATTGCCACCAATATTACCACCACCAATACCATCACCAGCACCAATACCATCACCAGTGGCCATACCACCACCACCACTAATACCACCACCAACAATACCAATACCAATGCAAACACCAATACCACCACCACCAATACTGCTACCAATACAACCACCAATACCACCACCACCAAGATGAAACCACAACCAGTACCATCACCACCACCACCAATCCCACCACTACCAATCCCACTAATATAAATACTACCACCACCACCAATTCCAATAAAAACACAACTATACCACCACCAATACCACCACCACCAATATCACCACCACCAAAACAATCAACACTGCCAATAACATCACCAGCGACAATACCACCACCACCAATACCATCCCCACCAATACCAATACAAATACCACCACTGATACCACAACACCAATACCACCACTACCAATGCCACCAATACCACTACCACCACCAATACAACCACCTCCAATACCTTCACCACCACCACCAATACCACCATCACCACCAATGCCACACTTATACCACCACCACCAATACCACCACAACCACCAATACCACCACTGTAGGAGAGTAGGATTTGCTTACTATGGTTACCCCCACTTTTTGCTGGTGTTTCACTGTTTTTCGACTTTAGTCTGGCTGGGGACCTGCAATCCAGGACCCCAGCCTAGCTGCTTCCTCTCTAAAATTAAGGCGTGTACTTTAGATACACTACAGTTTGGTTACTGGGGTACCCTTGTGAGTCCCTAGTATATGGTACACTATGTACTCAGGGCATAGGTACCCAAGAGGCCTACCAGGGTCTGCAGCATGTATTATACCACCCCTGGGAAGCCTTCCAAAATTACACCACAGGACTGCTACTTCAGCCTGGGTAAGGTGGTGCATTCACCCCTTACTAAGATGTAGGGTACCTATATCTACCTTTAATCACTGACACATATAAACCTATCAGTCACTCCTATGGCAGGCCTTACCAATCCTGAAGGCAGAGTGCTTGGTTTTGTGTGAGAGGGTGCCCATGCATGAGCAGGACCCCTCTGCAGCATTCAGAGCCAATTCTCTGAAACTGTTCTGTGATGCAGCCAGACCATATACTCTTAAGTGCATTATAACCTCGCGGGAAATGCTAACTTTGAAATGGCTGCATGGAAACATGTTGTATTTGGTGTCAAACAATTTGGAATTCTACCCCCCCCCCCCACCAGTCCTGGCAGCGGGGGTAAAATTCCACCCTTCTAGAGGGACAGACATGTACACACTGGTCTGCCCCGAAATAGTTTAAACGAGCCCCAGCATCACAAAATGGATGCTGCAGCCACAGACACGCGTCTGACCTCCTGCTGCTGGAAAAAACTCCAGCAGGGGAGGCCTGGACAATAGGGTTCCTGTCACAGGGAGGTGTAACCACCTCCCAGACAGGCTTTAGTGTATTGGGGCTTCCCAGTATAAGAATTGGCTTAGTAGTTTGGTTTGCCCTGTTCCCATCATGCACTGGGACAGGAACAGACTCATTTGCATGTAGCCAGGTTCTGAGCTGGGATGGTGCAGTGAGCTAAAAAACGGTGATGGATCAAGCCCTGATCTTTGGACTGGGTAAGAGTGGTCTGCTTAATTCAGGCACTCTGTTCATCACCAACCCCTTTTCTGAATCATTTTGTCCACCATAAGCATGGAAGGGTATACTCAGATGTGAGTCCCTTGCTCATTGCACCATCAGGAGTCAAGCAAGCCGGGCCGACGACGGCTGGAATGCCAGAAACCGGTCCCCGGTAGCTTGTTTCCTTCCCAGTATAAGAATTGGCTTGGTAGTTTGGTTTGCCCTGTTCCCATCATGCACTGGGACAGGAACAGACTAATTTGCATGTAGCCAGGTTCTGAGCTGGGATGGTGCAGTGAGCTAAAAAACGGTGATGGATCAAGCCCTGATCTTTGGACTGGGTAAGAGTGGTCTGCTTAATTCAGGCACTCTGTTCATCACCACCCCCTTTTTTGAATCATTTTGTCCACCATAAGCGTGGAAGGATATACTCAGATGTGAGTCCCTTGCTCATTGCACCATCAGGATTCAAGCAAGCCGGGCCGACGACGGCTGAAATGCCAGAAACCGGTCCCCGGTAGCTTGTTTCCTTCCCAGTATAAGAATTGGCTTGGTAGTTTGGTTTGCCCTGTTCCCATCATGCACTGGGACAGGAACAGACTAATTTGCATGTAGCCAGGTTCTGAGCTGGGATGGTGCAGTGAGCTAAAAAACGGTGATGGATCAAGCCCTGATCTTTGGACTGGGTAAGAGTGGTCTGCTTAATTCAGGCACTCTGTTCATCACCACCCCCTTTTCTGAATCATTTTGTCCACCATAAGCGTGGAAGGGTATACTCAGATGTGAGTCCCTTGCTCATTGCACCATCAGGATTCAAGCAAGCCGGGCCAACGACGGATGAAATGCCAGAAACCGGTCCCCAGTAGCTTGTTTCCTTCCCAGTATAAGAATTGGCTTGGTAGTTTGGTTTGCCCTGTTCCCATCATGCACTGGGACAGGAACAGACTAATTTGCATGTAGCCAGGTTCTGAGCTGGGATGGTGCAGTGAGCTAAAAAACGGTGATGGATCAAGCCCTGATCTTTGGACTGGGTAAGAGTGGTCTGCTTAATTCAGGCGCTCTGTTCATCACCACCCCCTTTTCTGAATCATTTTGTCCACCATAAGCGTGGAAGGGTATACTCAGATGTGAGTCCCTTGCTCATTGCACCATCAGGATTCAAGCAAGCCGGGCCGACGACGGCTGAAATGCCAGAAACCAGTCCCCGGTAGCTTGTTTCCTTCCCAGTATAAGAATTGGTTTGGTAGTTTGGTTTGCCCTGTTCCCATCATGCACTGGGACAGGAACAGACTAATTTGCATGTAGCCAGGTTCTGAGCTGGGATGGTGCAGTGAGCTAAAAAACAGTGATGGATCAAGCCCTGATCTTTGGACTGGGTAAGAGTGGTCTGCTTAATTCAGGCACTCTGTTCATCACCACCCCCTTTTCTGAATCATTTTGTCCACCATAAGCGTGGAAGGGTATACTCAGATGTGAGTCCCTTGCTCATTGCACCATCAGGATTCAAGCAAGCCGGGCCGACGACGGCTGAAATGCCAGAAGCCGGTCCCCGGTAGCTTGTTTCCTTCCCAGTATAAGAATTGGCTTGGTAGTTTGGTTTGCCCTGTTCCCATCATGCACTGGGACAGGAACAGACTAATTTGCATGTAGCCAGGTTCTGAGCTGGGATGGTGCAGTGAGCTAAAAAACGGTGATGGATCAAGCCCTGATCTTTGGACTGGGTAAGAGTGGTCTGCTTAATTCAGGCGCTCTGTTCATCACCACCCCCTTTTCTGAATCATTTTGTCCACCATAAGCGTGGAAGGGTATACTCAGATGTGAGTCCCTTGCTCATTGCACCATCAGGATTCAAGCAAGCCGGGCCGACGACGGCTGAAATGCCAGAAACCAGTCCCCGGTAGCTTGTTTCCTTCCCAGTATAAGAATTGGTTTGGTAGTTTGGTTTGCCCTGTTCCCATCATGCACTGGGACAGGAACAGACTAATTTGCATGTAGCCAGGTTCTGAGCTGGGATGGTGCAGTGAGCTAAAAAACAGTGATGGATCAAGCCCTGATCTTTGGACTGGGTAAGAGTGGTCTGCTTAATTCAGGCACTCTGTTCATCACCACCCCCTTTTCTGAATCATTTTGTCCACCATAAGCGTGGAAGGGTATACTCAGATGTGAGTCCCTTGCTCATTGCCCCATCAGGATTCAAGCAAGCCGGGCCGACGACGGCTGAAATGCCAAAAGCCGGTCCCCGGTAGCTTGTTTCCTTCCCAGTATAAGAATTGGCTTGGTAGTTTGGTTTGCCCTGTTCCCATTATGCACTGGGACAGGAACAGACTAATTTGCATGTAGCCAGGTTCTGAGCTGGGATGGTGCAGTGAGCTAAAAAACAGTGATGGATCAAGCCCTGATCTTTGGACTGGGTAAGAGTTGTCTGCTTAATTCAGGCACTCTGTTGATCACCACCCCCTTTTCTGAATCATTTTGTCCACCATAAGCGTGGAAGGGTATACTCAGATGTGAGTCCCTTGCTCATTGCACCATCAGGATTCAAGCAAGCCGGGCCAACGACAGCTGAAATGCCAGAAACCGGTCCCCTGTAGCTTGTTTCCTTCCCAGTATAAGAATTGGCTTGGTAGTTTGGTTTGCCCTGTTACCATCATGCACTGGGACAGGAACAGACTACTTTGCATGTAGCCAGGTTCTGAGCTGGGATGGTGCATTGAGCTAAAAAACGGTGATGGATCAAGCCCTGATCTTTGGACTGGGTAAGAGTGGTATGCTTAATTCAGGCACTCTGTTCATCACCACCCCCTTTTCTGAATCATTTTGTCCACCATAAGCGTGGAAGGGTATACTCAGATGTGAGTCCCTTGCTCATTGCACCATCAGGATTCAAGCAAGCCGGGCCGACGACGGCTGAAATGCCAGAAACCGGTCCCCGGTAGCTTGTTTCCTTCCCAGTATAAGAATTGGCTTGGTAGTTTGGTTTGCCCTGTTCCCATCATGCACTGGGACAGGAACAGACTAATTTGCATGTAGCCAGGTTCTGAGCTGGGATGGTGCAGTGAGCTAAAAAACGGTGATGGATCAAGCCCTGATCTTTGGACTGGGTAAGAGTGGTCTGCTTAATTCAGGCACTCTGTTCATCACCACCCCCTTTTCTGAATCATTTTGTCCACCATAAGCGTGGAAGGGTATACTCAGATGTGAGTCCCTTGCTCATTGCACCATCAGGATTCAAGCAATCCGGGCCGACGACGGCTGAAATGCCAGAAACCGGTCCCCGGTAGCTTTTTTCCTTCCCCGTATAAGAATTGGCTTGGTAGTTTGGTTTGCCCTGTTCCCATCATGCACTGGAACAGGAACAGACTAATTTGCATGTAGCCAGGTTCTGAGCTGGGATGGTGCAGTGAGCTAAAAAACGGTGATGGATCAAGCCCTGATCTTTGGACTGGGTAAGAGTGGTCTGCTTAATTCAGGCACTCTGTTCATCACCACCCCCTTTTCTGAATCATTTTTTCCACCATAAGCGTGGAAGGGTATACTCAGATGTGAGTCCCTTGCTCATTGCACCATCAGGATTCAAGCAAGCCGGGCTGACAACGGCTGAAATGCCAGAAACCGGTCCCTGGTAGCTTGTTTCCTTCCCAGTATAAGAATTGGCTTGGTAGTTTGGTTTGCCCTGTTCCCATCGTGCACTGGGACAGGAAAAGACTAATTTGCATGTAGCCAGGTTCTGAGCTGGGATGGTGCAGTGAGCTAAAAAACGGTGATGGATCAAGCCCTGATCTTTGGACTGGATAAGAGTGGTCTGCTTAATTCAGGCACTCTGTTCATCACCACCCCCTTTTCTGAATCATTTTGTCCACCATAAGCGTGGAAGGGTATACTCAGATGTGAGTCCCTTGCTCATTGCACCATCAGGATTCAAGCAAGCTGGGCCGACGACGGCTGAAATGCCAGAAACCGGTCCCCGGTAGCTTGTTTCCTTCCCAGTATAAGAATTGGCTTGGTAGTTTGGTTTGCCCCGTTCCCATCATGCACTGGGACAGGAACAGACTAATTTGCATGTAGCCAGGTTCTGAGCTGGGATGGTGCAGTGAGCTAAAAAACGGTGATGGATCAAGCCTTGATCTTTGGACTGGGTAAGAGTGGTCTGCTTAATTCAGGCACTCTGTTCATCACCACCCCCTTTTCTGAATCATTTTGTCCACCATAAGCGTGGAAGGGTATACTCAGATGTGAGTCCCTTGCTCATTGCACCATCAGGATTCAAGCAAGCCGGGCCGACAACGGCTGAAATGCCAGAAACCTGTCCCCGGTAGCTTGTTTCCTTCCCAGTATAAGAATTGGCTTGGTAGTTTGGTTTGCCCTGTTCCCATCATGCACTGGGACAGGAACAGACTTATTTGCATGTAGCCAGGTTCTGAGCTGGGATGGTGCAGTGAGCTAAAAAACGGTGATGGATCAAGCCCTGATCTTTGGACTGGGTAAGAGTGGTCTGCTTAATTCAGGCACTCTGTTCATCACCACCCCCTTTGCTGAATCATTTTGTCCACCATAAGCGTGGAAGGGTATACTCAGATGTGAGTCCCTTGCTCATTGCACCATCAGGATTCAAGCAAGCCGGGCCGACGACGGCTGAAATGCCAGAAACCGGTCCCCGGTAGCTTGTTTCCTTCCCAGTATAAGAATTGGCTTGGTAGTTTGGTTTGCCCTGTTCCCATCATGCACTGGGACAGGAACAGACTAATTTGCATGTAGCCAGGTTCTGAGCTGGGATGGTGCAGTGAGCTAAAAAACGGTGATGGATCAAGCCCTGATCTTTGGACTGGATAAGAGTGGTCTGCTTAATTCAGGTACTTTGTTCATCACCAACCCCTTTTCTGAATCATTTTGTCCACCATAAGCGTTGAAGGGTATACTCAGATGTGAGTCCCTTGCTCATTGCACCATCAGGATTAAAGCAAGCCGGGCCGACGACGGCTGAAATGCCAGAAACCGGTCCCCGGTAGCTTGTTTCCTTCCCAGTATAAGAATTGGCTTGGTAGTTTGGTTTGCCCTGTTCCCATCATGCACTGGGACAGGAACAGACTAATTTGCATATAGCCAGGTTCTGAGCTGGGATGGTGCAGTGAGCTAAAAAACGGTGATGGATCAAGCCCTGATCTTTGGACTGGGTAAGAGTGGTCTGCTTAATTCAGGCACTCTGTTCATCACCACCCCCTTTTCTGAATCATTTTGTCCACCATAAGTGTGGAAGGGTATACTCAGATGTGAGTCCCTTGCTCATTGCACCATCAGGATTCAAGCAAGCAGGGCTGACGACGGCTGAAATTCCAGAAACTGGTCCCCGGTAGCTTGTTTCCTTCCCAGTATAAGAATTGGCTTGGTAGTTTGGTTTGCCCTGTTCCCATCATGCACTGGGACAGGAACAGACTAAATTTGCATGTAGCCAGGTTCTGAGCTGAGATGGTGCAGTGAGCTAAAAAACGGTGATGGATCAAGCCCTGATCTTTGGACTGGGTAAGAGTGGTATGCTTAATTCAGGCACTCTGTTCATCACCACCCCCTTTTCTGAATCATTTTGTCCACCATAAGCGTGGAAGGGTAAACTCAGATGCGAGTCACTTGCTCATTGCACCATCAGGATTCATTCAAGCCGGGCCGACGACGGCTGAAATGCCAGAAACCGGTCCCCGGTAGCTTGTTTCCTTCCCAGTATAAGAATCGGCTTGGTAGTTTGGTTTGCCCTGTTCCCATCATGCACTGGGACAGGAACAGACTAATTTGCATGTAGCCAGGTTCTGAGCTGGGATGGTGCAGTGAGCTAAAAAACGGTGATGGATCAAGCCTTGATCTTTGGACTGGGTAAGAGTGGTCTGCTTAATTCAGGCACTCTGTTCATCACCACCCCCTTTTCTGAATCATTTTGTCCACCATAAGCGTGGAAGGGTATACTCAGATGTGAGTTCCTTGCTCATTGCACCATCAGGATTCAAGCAAGCCGGGCCGACGACGGCTGAAATGCCAGAAACCGGTCCCCGGTAGCTTGTTTCCTTTCCAGTATAAGAATTGGCTTGGTAGTTTGGTTTGCCCTGTTCCCATCATGCACCTGGACAGGAACAGACTAATTTGCATGTAGCCAGGTTCTGAGCTGGGATGGTGCAGTGAGCTAAAAAACAGTGATGGATCAAGCCCTGATCTTTGGACTGGGTAAGAGTGGTCTGCTTAATTCAGGCACTCTGTTCATCACCACCCCCTTTTCTGAATTATACGTATATTGTGCTAATTTACTGTTTGATATTAACTTTACTGAATGTACTTTTGCCTGTAGCCTCATAAAAGGACTAGAGGGATGTGTTTAGAATATATATATATATATATATTATATATATATATACCTGGTGTGGTTCTCCTTTCATTTGGTCATTCACAAGATTATAGACTGGTAAAACTAGTTGCTTTATATTCCTCCAAGACTTAGCCTGAATGCTGCTCTCCACAGCTACCACTAGGATAGCTTTCTATAAAGGTTTTTTTAACCGACCATCAATAATGGGTCGTTTGGACTGGTGCAAGGTGCCCACTAGAAAAGTGTACAGCATATGCCAGGTCAACTTCTCACAACCATCACCACCAATACCACTACCACCAATCCCACCCCTAATACCACCACATATACTACTACCACAAATACAGATACCACCACCAATACCAATACCACCACCACCACCAGTACCACCGATACACCACCACTAATACCACCAATTAACACCAATACCACCACCACCAATACCACCACCACCAATTCCAATACCACCAATTCCAATACCACCACCACCACCAATACCAATAGCACCACCACCACCACCAATTACAACACCAATACCAACACAAATACCAACACCACTAATACCACCACCATCACCACCAATACCACCACCACCAATACCTCCAACACCACCACCAATACCACCACTAATATAACCAATAACACCACCAATGAAACCACCACCAATAACATCACCACCACCAATATCACCACTACCAATACCACCAATATGAATACCACCACCATGAAATATCACCACCAATTCCAATCAAAATACCACTAATACCAACACCTCCACCACCACCAATACCACCGCCAATACCACTACCAGTAACACCACCACCAATACCCCACTCATACAATCACTAAAACCCCACCACCAATATCACCCCCACCAAAACAATTATCATGAAATCTTTATTTCGGCATTTAGCCATAAAAGAGTACCAAAGACATATAAAAAGACAATATACATGGATGGCGTTTCAGTTCATTTTTGCAGACGTGATAAATTAATAGCATTGCTGTAGACTAATATATAAAAAAAGTGGACAATAAATATTTGAATATAAAAACCTAGGAAATGAAGTATTACAATGATTTCATTTTTAAACAGTTACTTACAGGTAGCTACTGGTCAATGATCGGGGACTGGCAATTAAGTGCCTTCGCTTGTGCCACATAGCTGCCAGAAATTGCGAAACAGCAAAAACAATGGGTCTGGTTGTATCTGTTTTTAGTACTCTAAAAGCATGCATACACTGTACAAAACCCATGTTCTTGCACAGGAGTACGAGCCAGTACCTCCTGGACTTGCAGTGAGCCGGACAAAAGAAGAGAACGCACAGATCATTTTCTATGTCACAGTTACAACCAGGACAGTTTTTTGGGGCAAAGGAAGACCATCTGCTAGTAAAAGCTCTTAAAGGTAGAGTTCCATATCTCCATTGTACGTATAGTTTCCTTGCTAGAATAGGGTAAATGTCATCCATGAAAAACTCAAAGTAATAGGAGTCTTTGATCGTTAAAAAGGAATCAGTTAAAATGCCAGTATGGGGATTAGACAAAGCAGCAGTAAGTTTGTTATCAACAAATATCCTCGTGAGCAACTTGCGTGAGACCATTTTACAGCCCCACTCAGGATCATACCATAGGGCAGGTACTCCCAACCTTACGCATTCATTCTTTATAAACATCAGCCAAGGGATTTTCCCTGCACTAGAAAAATTTAATATTTCTTTAAGTTCCAGCCTGTAGCTTAACAGCTCCTGTGTTATCCAGAGCCTACACCAGAACCTGAGGAGTTTAAGCGCTAGCTCCTCATCAATAGAGCCCACCCTCAAATCAAGCCTCAGGGGAAGAAGTGGAGTGCTAAGTGGTAAGGCCAACAGTTGTCTTAAAATTTTGTTTTCTGTCTTAATGATATCGGCTGTTAGAAATGGGATTTCCGGTTGGCTAAGGCTTGCGCCAAAGTCAGGCAGAAACCACCACTCTAGTCAGGGCAAGGAAGTTACACGCCAAAGATAACCCCTGCTCACCCTCTAGGTAACGTGACACGAGCAGCAAGGCTAATCCCAGAGGCAATGTAGGTTAGGTGTTTGCGCGCGCACCCAGCAACAACACCCAAGGCCCACCACAAAGGAAACTCCACCCAAGGTTATTTATAAAAATAGCCTTTGTATTATACCAAACACATTAGATAAGAAACACACACTTTACAATGTGCCAGAGGCACAGGCAGAATTTACAGGGGATTATATACATGGCACAGGGCCACATGGACCACCGTCAGGAATTTGCACTTTTAGAACTAGCACTTGGTAGGAATAACACCTAGATCATAGCACATATAATAACTGTAGCACCAAATAGCAAAATGTAGCACACAACCAGTAATCACCGGTAACAGGTAAGTACCACCTATGCAACCCCAACCACCTTAGGAAAATATCACGCAGGGAAATATGAACTCACTAGTATAACTATACTAGGATAAACAACCTTCTAAGCACCACAATACATTCAGAGGTATAGGCACAAAGACATTAAACATGATGCAGCAATGACATTAGGCAAGTAATCCCAAATTGCGCAAAGGGTCACATGAGGGCAAGCACAGGTACGCCTAGCAAGGGCACAACACCAGAACTGTCCCCCAGGCCAACTGGCCTCTCAGGGGCTGAATCGCCCTGTGTCCAGCAAAGTCAGGGCAGGCTGCGCAGGCAGCCACAGAAATGCATCAGAGGGACCAGCCTAAATGTAGCAGCTGCCCACTAAGTGCTGGGCAGCTGGGGATCTCCTCTGGGCTTCTGAGTAACCAACTGGGGCCCAACAACACGTGGGAGCCTTGTGGGCTCAAGTAACCCAATGCCCCCTAATCAGGTGGGAGCCTCTCGGGCTCTAGACAACGAAATATGCCCACAGAATGTAGGATTAACCTGGGAGTGGCCCGCTGCCTCTTGGGGCTGCTCTGCAGCAAACAAAATTGCCCCCGACATTGGAGGAGCTTCGTGGTCTCTATAAACAAATGTCCCCAGATGCTAGAGTCCCTCGTGGACTCTGAGGAAATGCTTCCCACGGTGGCGGGAGCGTCCCGCTGCCAACTGGGGCAGCACTACCACCCGAAATGCCCCCGTGATTGTTGGAGTCCCGCTCGGGGGGACTCTAAGTCGCCAAATGCCCCCTGAGCCTCGTGGGCTCTAAACAAATTCCCCCGGAGCATTGGAGCCTCTCGGGCTCTATGGAAGCATGCTCCCGGAGTAAGTACGGGTAGGAGGGGGGCGGACACCTGCCTTGGGCCCCCAGCACACGCCTCCAACCTCTGAAGACCGAGCCCCACTCACCGGGCTCCATGGGCAACGTCTCTGCGCTCCCTCCTCTGCCGGGCTGATCCTCCATGCTGGGACGAGGCTTAGACCTGCGGGGCTCTTCTTTACTTCCTGCAGCTACTGCCGAGGCCCCGTCCACTTCCGGGTCACCTCCGGCAGTGCAGTGGCTCCTGCATGCTTCTCCCCGCGCCTCGCCTCCTTCCTGGGCAGCGCAGGGGCCGAAGTGACGCTACAGGGCTGGTGGCTCGGGCCGGCAAGGAACTTCTCCTGGGTCTTGGCGGTTATGCGGGGTGGGCACCCGCTAGAATATCGACGGGCACCAGTGGCGGTAGAACAAATACCGCAGTGCAGGGTGGGCACCCGCTCCGATAACAAGTAATAAAAATATGGACAAAATAAGCGGCAGGCAGTGCGGGATGGGCACCCGTGCCGCAAGTTAGCAAAAGGGGGATC
This sequence comes from Lissotriton vulgaris, assembly GCF_964263255.1. NCBI lineage: Eukaryota > Metazoa > Chordata > Amphibia > Caudata > Salamandridae > Lissotriton > Lissotriton vulgaris. The sequence goes on from NW_028251687.1 coordinate 466,843, forward strand.
CCCATGCCGCGGAATCCCTCGAGGACGGCGACTGCAGCCCAGGGCTGTAGGCTAAAACCACAGTGCTCCCCTGAAGGAGAACAAAGTGCTGCAAAGGCCAAGCGCTGTCAGGCACTTGAGGGGCGCCAAGGAAGTCCAGGGAAGTCCACAAAGCAATGCAGGCAAAGGAGGGGGCACAGTCTGGGCCCAGGGGCCAGCTCACACGGCCCTCCAGGTAGGGAGGCAGTCCCAGTAGCGGTCCTCCTGGTGCCCAGCAGCAGCAGGCCCCCTCCAAGATAGGATCTAGGAAAAGAACATTTTGTAAGGGGTCACAGCCCCTTTTTATACACATAAATCCTTTGTCCTTAGGTGCAGGGGGGGGAACCAGTCGCAGTTGGTTCTGCAGCATTCTGATGTGCTCAACCACTCTACTCATGCACTGGCCAGGCTAGGGACATTAAACGCACCACAGGGGGCGGAGCCAGCATTGTGTGGGGAAAGCCCAGCCCTATTCAGGTCCCAGGTGCACTCCTCCCTGGCCATCAACATGCAGATCTCCCATTCACCACTGGGGAAGACCCATCCTGACTCTTGGAGCCTGGCACACCAGCCAGCTCCAGCCAATCACAAGCCAGCCAGTTATTTCACCTAAATTACACAGACATGCCACCTTCTACAAGTGGCACTTCCACACTAGACATAATAACGCCTTGGGGAGAGGTGTGGCGCCGAGGCCAGGGTGACTGACGCTGGCATCTGGGGATCACTGTTCGATCCCTGGCTCCGGTGGCAGATTAGCCCAGCACCATGTGACTCTGGGCAATAGCTTGCTTAATCTTCCTGACGGCCCCCAGCGCCTAGAGACCCTTACGGGTGATTGTTCACGCTTTACAAATGTGGATTTTTAATATTATTATTATTATATTAACGCTGCACACATCATCGCGCAGCATTTAATCACACGAGTTCACACATACCAAACTCGCATCTGCACTCCCCACACATCAGGAACTACCAGGGACACATACATTCCCCTTGCATGCCTATGGGAGGGCAGGCCAACCCCACTAGACGCACGCACTTTACCCTGGGACACAGTGGTAAAGTGCACAGAAGCCAAAAATCACTAACACCAAGTCACAATTAAAAGCAAAAAGTTGAGGGGGAGGAGCTTCGTGCGCGACCAAGATGGCCGTGTGAGCATAGGGCTCCCGAGACCCTCGTAGCCTCCCACATCTATCCTGTCGTTTATCCTGTCCTTCATTGACATATCTCTGAAGATGAACCACGGGTGAGGCAAGACCTGCTTTCAGATTCCGAATCGGACCCCGGAGACCGGAGTTGTGGTGCTCTGAAGATTGCGGCCTACGCCTCCGTGATGCCCGGCTGTTGAGGTGGCACAGTGCCCAAGCTGCAGTTGAACAACATCGGCCTGAGGTGGTGGGGTCGACTGGTCTGGTTGACTTTCACTTTCGATTTGGCCTTTCTCTGAGGGAGATTAGATTGCAAGGGGCCCCTTAGTGCTGAGGTCGGCTATTCTCTGCTACATCCGAGTGTACCTCCGCTTTGAGACTCTTGCCTTGATACCTGGTGTGTGCCCTCCTGAGTGACGCTGGGCCACGGCCCGAGGTCCTGGAACCGCCATCTTCCTACCTAGTCTATCTGCCTCACGTCGGTCTGTACTCCGCAATGGCGGGGAAACCAGAGGGTGAAAAGCAGAAGCTCAAGACAACCAGGCGGGGTGGCTATACCCAGACTAACAATATGGACCGTTATGCCCAAACTAAGGGATCTCCTAGCGGACCGGGCAGATTGCTGGAGGACACTAGAGATGTTCTGACTTCGGCAACCGAACCGACCCTTTAAGACGTTATGGCCGCCATAGATGGTATCAAGTCCTCCCTTGGGAAACAAATGGAGACCCTCGCCCATAAACTCGATACTGTGGCGATCGATGTTAATCTGATCCGTACGGTCCTGACAAAAACTAATGAGAAAGTCAAGTTGTTGGACATAAAGACCTCCAGTTTGATGAGCGATGTTGCCGATCTCTAGACGGAGGTCCTCAATCTGAGGGCCTCCAATGATCTCTTTGTTCGTCGTCTGGAGGATTTTGAAGGGAGGGCTCGGCGGAACAACGTTCGCATTATCGGTGTCCCGGAGCAGGCGGAAGACTCTGCAGCTGACCTCTTCGTCGAAAACTTGGTTGTTAACCATCTTGCACCCAAGGGACTAAGTCAATTTTTCATGGTCGAGCGGGCCCATAGAGTGCAGGGTGGTAAGCCAAAGGTGGGTGCCCCACCGCGGCCTATGATTGCAAGGATTTTCAACTTTTGTAACAGAGACGCTATCCTGCAGGCTTCGCGGGTGAGTGGACCTACTAAGTTCGAGAATACTACTATCAACTTCTACCCGGACTTTACCCAATCTGTTCAAAGGCAGAGACTTGGCTTCCTGGGGTAAAGAGGAGACTGCGTGATATGGGCCCAAAGTACGCTATGCTCTTTCCGGCCAAGTTGAGAATCGAACATGCTGAGCGCACTTATTTTTTCGATCGGCCTGATGCTGTGGCCGACTGGCTTGACACTCTACCGAACTATCCTGTACCAGAGGAACAATCCGGAGGGGCAGAAGGCGGACCGATGGAACAGGAATAGACACCCTTGCCTGATTTCTGGGGTCCCCCAGCTGGCCTCGAAATGTGGTTCGCTACTATTGTAATATGAATGGTTGTGACATCCGGGGGGGTTGCTGGGCTATTGGTGGGTCTCTTTCCTCCTCTGACTTACTTTTTTGTAGCTTAGTTGATGTGGGGGGGACAGGCACACTGCAAGTTGAGGTGGCTTTTTGATCTTATGCAGGGGTGCAGGGTGGGGGGGTTGTAACGGGATGTTGGAGGGGGGAGTAGGGGGTTCTTGTTGGGTTGTGTGTTTCTATTTTTGCAAGGCAATGTATTGTCAGACTTTCTGATCAAAGTGCTGGATTCCCGTTGGGGTTGGAACTTTTACTTTCGGATGGGGGTAGGGGGCTGAAATTGATGAGTTGGAATGTGAATGGGTTGGGGCATAGGATCAAACGCGGGGTAGTGCTGTAATTGTTGAAACGTCTTTCCCCAGATGTAGTCCTTCTTCAGGAGACTCACTTGATAGGTAATACTTGTCATGCCATGAATAGGAAGGGGTATCGTCTGGTCGCCCATGCCGGGTTTTCCTCAGGCTCAAGGGGGGTTGGTATTCTGATTAAGACTGCTCTCCCATTGAAGATCGATGCAACGGTTCTAGATGACAGGGGGCGCTATGTCGCACACACGGGTAGGTGGGAGGGTCAGAGTCTTTCCCTGGTTTACGTTTATGTCCCCCCTGGCCTACAGTCAACTACTTTTTCAGACTTGGGACGGGTGGTCCTCGCTCTCCCCGAGGGGTCATTGCTTTTGGGTGGTGATTTTAACACTGTTGCTTCCGGTATGGCGGATCGGCACCCACCTAGAGATCTTAAGGGGGCGCAGAACTGGCTTCATGATTTCATTGATACTCTGGGCTTGGTAGATTGTTGGAGGTTGTTGCATCCTGTTCAGCGGCAGTATACCTTTCACTCGGGCGCACATGGTAGCCTCTCTAGAATTGATTATGTGTTGGTCCCGGCTGCACAGGCGCTTTCTGTTATGGAGGTCAAGCATCTCGCTCAGGGGATCTCTGATCACTCTGCACTATGGCTCTGTATGGGGTCCAGTCCTGGGACGGAGGGTCGGGTAGCTCCGATCAACCCATGGTACCTCCGGAACCCTAAAACTTGTGCGGATCTGGTGAAATCTCTCGACCACTATTTTCTTGAGAATGAGGGTTCGGTTTCGTCGGCGGTGTCCCTTTGGGAGGCTTTCATAACTGTTCTTAGGGGCCAGGCCCTGTCCTTAATCGCAGGTGTTAAGAAACGGAGAGAGAAGGAGGTGGTTAAGATTCAGGCAGAGATAGCGGATCTTGAGCTCGGCCTGGAGCGGGAAGTTACGCGTGCTAGGACGCATGTTTTGCGGCTCATGCAGTTGGAGTATAGGGCGCTGGTTACTGACGCAGCTAAGGCAATGAGTAGAGAACAGCAGGGACGGCTTTATGACGTAGGAGATAAAGCTAGCAAATTGATAGCGTGGCTGGATAAAAAGGATAGGGCTAGTCGTGTGGTGCCCGTGATCGAGACGGCGAGTGGTTGTCGGGTTACTGACCCTGAAGAGATCGTTCAGTGTTTCGCAGATCACTTTCAGTCAGTATATGTCTCTGTGTCGGATAGGCCGGAGGAAGATTCACATCTATTGTTGCGTGATATCGCTTTACCGCGTCTTTCTAATTTGGATAGGGAACATATGGATGCTCCAATAACTGCAGATGAGGTGGTGTGCTGACCGGGTTTTTGGCTCTATTTCTGAGTGATGGTGACTTTAAGCTTGCTACCATCCTGAATCCCTATTCTTGCCTTGTGTTGGTCCTTTTCAGGCCTTTTTCCAGACCTAGAAGCATAAACTAGAGGATAGCTGCTTTATATGATGATAGATCCCTTATTCTTGACTCTAATACATCTATTGCCTATTGGCTTTGACATAATTATGTGTCCTTTCATCATCCTACCTATAGTAGAGGGTGGATCCTGTAGTTCTGACTTTATATTACATATTGGTATGGTTTGTTTATGTTCTCTGACAGAGCTAAGTGTTATTTTATCCTTTTCGGGCCTACAAGGCCCAGAACTAGAGGGACTCCATTTTGCTTTCTGTACCTGCAGACTGGGATGCTTGCAGGGTAAAGGTGATGTTTTAGTTATGAGGTGTTGTTCGCCCTTTGCAAACTGGAGAGAACCGGTCAGAGCTGAATCTAATCAGGAAATGTCCCTGGGCTCAGGTCTCTAGACGAAAGAAGCAGTTGATCACTGGGGGGGCGTCTGGAGCAGGGAGCCTGGTGCATGGAATCGGTGGGAGGAGGCTACTGGCTGGAACTTTCCATGAGGAGAGAGTATTCCATATTAGTGAAGTGCAGAAGAGGCAGAGCAGTCAGGTAATGCTTGGAGGGAGAGAAGTCAGTTGAAGCTGGAGAGAGAAGTGAGTTGGTGTTTGGAACAGAGAGAAGTCACTCAGTGAGTTGGAAGCAGAGAGAGAGCAGTCAGTTAGTCTTTGGAGCAGTTCAGTTCAATTGGTCTTTGGAATGAAGAGAGAAGACAGATGATTGCTGGAGTTGTCAGAAGCAGTTGTGAGCAGATGGGGTTTGGAGCTGGAGAGAGAAGGCAGATGATGTTTGGAGCTGAAGAAAGCAGTCAGAAGCAGTTACTTATCAGAAGGAGTTGTGATCAGCTGGAGTCTGAAGTGATGCCTTTTGGAAGAGACTGAAGTTATATCGTGGATTAGTCTGTGGGAGCAGCTGGAGTGAGTTGGACATTGGAGCTGGGATAATCAGACAGAGTGAAGAAGCTAGTGGAGCGAACGGTAATCAGAGTGGCAGAAACTATATCATTAGACTGAAGTAGGAAAGTGAAGACAGTTCGTGGGGGAGAGGAATCCAGTGCAGAGTGATCAGCGCAGATGCGTATCCAAGAGTGCAGGGGAGTATCTGAGACGAGCCAAGGCACAGACGAGAGAGGAACCCAGATGACAGCTAGAGCAAGACTTCATACTAATCAGGTGATATCTGTCCTGTTATATTAGTGCTTTTATTTCCTAGGCTAGATTCCCCTACTGTATTGCTAATCCTTTTTCTTTCAGCGGTGTGCAGTATAATCCATTCCATCTTTAGCTTTCGACAGTCCCTGTTAGTTACATGTGGATGTGTTATAGTAATAAAGCTTTCCATTATAATTAGGGCTCCCGGTTTTATGGTATTTATTTTTTTGCCATTTCCGTCTGTATTTATCCATATTTATTTTTCTGGCATTTTTTCTGTATTTATCCACATTTATTTTTGCCACAAGCAAAAGACGGCGCTACAGCTAGTATTTTTCCACATTTATTTAAATTGACAATGCACACATGCGCTCAGTTGTTATTTGTCAACACTATACGCTGAAAAACCTGTAGTATATTTAGCACCAGCCTCATTAATTCATAGTCAGAAATTAACAGGTAGCTGTAGTTTTTCAATGTAGTGATGACAGAACAGGGGTGCATTTTTGCCACCGGAAGCACAGCAGGGCTGTGCTCATCTAAAGAAAGAAAATACATAATTGACAGAGGAATAATTTTCAGTATTGGAATATGGTTGTTTTTTGTAACCTGCTTTGTTTCATTGGTGGGCTGCTGTGTAGTGGAAGAGCCCAGACGCAAACAGCATGCCTTTGCACAACGGGCATGACTTCACACACAGTTATAATCTATCAAAACTGCAAAGCGGACATCATCATCATGACTTTCGTGGCCATTGTCATGATATTTACTGTCATCGAGCCCAGGTACTTTCACCAACACCAGTTTGGATTCTGGGACTTAAAATTTTACTTTTCCAGCCATGTGAACTGGTGGACCTGCAATCTTACCAGGTGGGCCTGTAATCTCAGCGTACTTTGAGGTGTTCGCTAAAATTCATGGACTAGTAGGAATCCTACTTTTTGGGTGGACAAACACCCGAACCATGCCTCTTCTAGTGCCTTCAATCACATAAGCCCTTCCTTTGTCTGGAAAAAACATGCAGATGGTTTGTGTGGATGATGTAGTAGTATCTGTTCAATTGGACGTGGCTGTAACCCACCAGGTCTCTTTGTACCAGAATGAAATAAAGGGGCAGAGAGTGTCTGGTGGGGTATGAAAAAGTCATGAAATTTAGTCAGAACTACACAGCTTTCGTATTCTGCACACCTGACATTCTACAGATGCGGCTGTGGCTGCTGGACAAAAGTTTTGAACCGGGCACCCTTTTTAAAAAAATAAATTAGGCACTGAAACCGCTTCACACATCAGCACTGAACTTGTGTTGAAGACTGAGACCTGCGCCTTCTGTGTGTGTATTGCCATTTCGTATCTAAAATTTACTTCCCCCCCACTTTTAAAATCCACCAGCCAAGGACATCCGATTGGTTGGTGACAGCGCGCATTGTGCTTAAAAAACGCACTGGAAAACCCATTTGTAAATATTTAATGCACACGCACTCTGTGTTGTTTAAAGAAACATTTAATTTCGTTTCATGCAGCTTGCCTGTTGGAATGCAACAAACATTTTAAGATATTATGAAAGCGTTTAAAACATGGACCATGTTTTAAACGCTTTCATAATATCTTAAAATGTATGTTGCATTCCAACTGGCAAGCTGCATGAAACGAAATTAAATGTTTCTTTAAACAACACAGAGTGCGTGTGCATTAAATAATTACAAATGGTTTCACCAGTGCGTCATTTCAGCACATGATACAAGAGCCACAACTCACACAACAATGGTGTGAATAGAGGCTCCTAATCGGACTCTGGCAGGGGGCTCTAAAAGGGGTGAAGCCTCATTAACAAGTTTAATGGTCTTTCAAAGACCTGTGAAGTGCTCGGGTGCGGCTGGCAGCTCCGTGTCTGCCCGGGAAGGTGTCTCAGCCCGGGCTGACACCTCTTAACCCTCTAAGGAGGGGGGAGAAACCAGATTGCAGCACAACAAAATATACTAGTATTTTCCCGTTTTTTACATATAAATACAGATAAAGGAAAACTTGTTTTCCGTCTGTATTTATGTGTAAAAATCCGTAAAAACGGAAAACCGGGAGCCCTAATTATAATAAAGAGACCCCGCAGATCTGTGTATGTGTCTATTCCCCTTTTACTTTTTAGGCTATGTGTTATAGTGCAGTATTATATTTTTGATATTGTTATAATAAAGGAACCCCAGTTCTTAGTGAACCAGTGTGTATGTTTTATTGTTTTATGATAAGGTTAACCTTTCTTCTAGTCAGATGCTGTTATGTGGACGGATGCGACTCCCGTCCAGGCAAATGGTAACTGAATAATGAGGGGGAGAGTGTCCTGTCCAGGACAAGGGCACTAGGACCCTGGGGCAGCGCAGGGGCGAGGGGACACCGGACACCACATCCGGTCAAGGGGTGGGGAGAGGGACACTCTGGTGCTGGACCTCGAGGCATGAGGTCGTGATCTGTACATGCTGTAAGGAATAAGAATAAAGGCATACCTGTACAACATTATCGTGTCCTGCGTGCTTTCCTGGGTCTGGAGACACGACAGAGAGGAGCTCTTGAAATAAGGAATAAGTCATACACTGTGTAATTTGGCCATCCTTGTGTACCACATAAAATAAATGAGACATTCCCAGTAGGTATTAGATATATGAGAGAAACTTCCCAACAGAGAGAGGGAGAGCTGAAGGTATTCATAGGAAAGTGATCATCGTTGTAAGGCGGCGTTAATGAGAGCACCAGGGGGGAAACTGGTGTGTATACCCACAGGATTGTGGCTTGTGTAATAGTGAGAGCACCAGGGAGGAAACTGGTGTGTATACCCACAGGATTGTGGCTTGTGTAATAGTTAGAGCACCAGGGAGGAAACTGGTGTTAATACCCACAGGATTGTGGCATGCGAGAGCACTGGTTGCAGCCAGTGTGTAATGGTAAGTAATCAGAACTGCCCCAGGGTAGATTAGTCTGGGCCCATGTGGTCGTGAGACTATATTGTATGAGTGTGGTGTAGGGCATGGTCATGGTTGTCCTTAGTAATCAGTGAGTATTCCTAGTAATCCCCATAGATTTAGTGGTGTTTTTGATGATATGAGCTTGTATATTGCTAATTCCCCATCCTCAGGTAGGTACCCAGGTGCCTGGATAAATGGGTCCTGAGGAGGGAGGTGGTTACGTTTCGGCTGGGTTGGTGGTGTCTTGGTGAGCTGATCCAAAAATCCGGTCGTTACAGGTGGCTATTGCGATTCGCTCTTTGCGTTCGGGAAAGGCTATGGGTCCTAACGGCCTGCCCATTGAACTTTACAAATTGCGGCCTGACAAGATAGTGCCCTATGTAAGAGATATGTTTTTGGAGTCTCGTGAGTGTGGTTCTCTACCCGGCGATCAACGTCTTGCGACCATTGTTGTGATCCATAAGGAAGGGAAACCGAGAGACAGGTGTACATCGTACAGGCCGATTTCTCTTCTGAGCGCTGAACCTAAGATCCTTGCAAAATTGCTGGCTAACCGCTTGATCACCGTTATCAGTGAACTGATACACCCAGATCAATCCGGTTTCATTCCGCATAGGAATACTGCTCTGAATCTCAGGCGTCTACACAGTGTTCTCGCGAGAGCTGCGACGCTGTGTGAGCCGGCCGTCTTGGCATCATTAGATGCCACGATGGCTTTTGATACAGTGGAATGGCCATACTTATGGGCCGTGTTGGCTAAGATCCGGTTTGGACCTGGTTTTATTGGCTGGGTGCGGCTTCTCTACGAAGATCCCCTTGCGCAAATCATAGTGAATGGTCGTGTTTCTACTCAGTTTAGTCTTGGAAGAGGCACTCGTCAGGGCTGTCCCTTGTCTCCGTTATTGTTTGCCCTAGCCCTAGAACCACTTGCTGCGTGGATCCGATGGGAACCCTCGATGAAGGGTATTCAATGGTCTAATGAATTCGAGGATCGCATCTCGCTCTACGCGGATGATATACTACTGTATCTGACCTCACCCCGTAAGTCATAGATGGTTCTATGCGATGTCGAGGCCTTCTTTGGTAGGAATTATGGTTTGATTTTCAATTGGGCGAAATCCTACTTATACGTTCTCTCTGGCGATGTCCCTCGTCTCCCACGTACCTGCCCTATTCAGGTGACTTTGACGGGATTTAAGTACCTTGGTATCTTTATCTCGTTGGATCCGATGGCCCGTTATGAACAGAACCTTCTCCCACCTCTGGCTAGATTGAATCAGGACGTTGCTGGTTGGCGTAAACTTCCACTTTCGCCGCTGGGCCGTGCGGCCCCATTTAAAATGATGTCTTTGCCTCATTTTTTGTACGCTCTTCAGAACACCCTTGATATTGTCCCCGCTAGCTACTTTCGTGCTGTCGAAGACCTTCAGAGGAAGTTGATATGGGACGGTAGACCTCGTATTGCTCTTGCCAAATTGACGCTCCCCTGGTATGACGGGGGAATCGCTCTCCCTGACATCAAACGCTATTACTGGGCTGCTCAATTGGGTGCCATCAACCATGGTATGTATGGTCCTGCATTAAATCCTGCTTTCGCTATGGACAGATGGCTGCTGCCCCGGGGTAATTATTATAGGGCGCTGTACTCAAAATCGGTGGTCAAGACTCTGTCGGGGCCTACAAAGTCGGCGGTGCGTACGTGGCAGGACGCTAATACTTCCCTGGGGTGGAAAGATCATTTAACCTTAGCGACCCCGCTCTTCGGTTCGGACAGGCTTGGGAAGTTATGGAACATCAAGGGGTTCGATAGATGGGACCTTATCGGTATTAGTAAGGTGAGCGACCTCTGGGTGAAGGGCCAAGTGAAATCATTTGAGATGTTAAAGACGGAGTTCGAATTGGGTGACACAGAGTACTTTTGCTACGTCCAGGTTCACCATGCTTTATCATCTGTCTTCCCCTTGGGTGAGGTGATTCCGGAGTCGTCCCCACTTGAGGATAGGCTGTTGGATGGCCACGTCCCCGACAGCACCATCTCCCTTGTTTACAAGAAATTAATTAATAATAGGCCTGATCTCCTGCTACATCTCCGGGATTTGTGGACCCTTGACGGCCTGGAATTGGATGACGAGGACTGGCAATCTGCGATCTCCTCTACCAAGGAGGTTGCGATTCCAGCTCGACTCCGACTGGTACAACTTAAGATCCTCCACAGAATTTACGTCACAGGCCCCCGTTTGGTCCAGATGGGTTTTTCTGAGGAGGGATTATGTAAACGAGGATGTGGGCAGGTTGCTACCTTCCTTCATATTATTTGGGAATGTCGCGAGATTGCTGCTTTTTGAAGAGGGGTCCATGAGGTCTTGAAGGAAGGGACTGGTGTTGCTCTCCTGCCGAAGGCCAGACGCTGCTTGCTGAACGTCTGGGAACCTACGGATTATAATGTAGCTCAGACTCAGTGGGCATCCCTGGGGGCCATGATTGCTAAGCGAGATATTGCTCAGTTGTGGGGGTCCCAGAGGCCTCCTACTGTGGACATATGGAAGGAAAACATGGATTGGTGTATTTTCAGGGAAAAGACTGTGTACCAAGCCAGGGGGTGTCCCCGGAAGTGGTTTAGAGTGTGGGGACCTTGGAATAGTTATCGTAGGAATATATGTATACCGCCTGCAGTCGATAACATTGATGCTCCACCTTCCCCCTGACTCATGCATTTTGACCATTTTATTGTATTGTGATTACATTTGACCCTTGTCCCCCCATCCCCTTTCTTTATATCGATTACTGTTCAGTGTATTTTTCCTCCCTTAATTTAACTTGCACTTTGTATAACATGTTTTATGCCTTGCATGTTTGTAAATTTTCAATAAATAGAAACAAAAAAAAAAAGCAAAAAGTTTAAGGGTGAACCTGCCAGAAGGGTTAAGTCCAACACAACCCCCTTCCAGCCAAAACGCAGGGTAGACCAATCACCACTGTGATGGGCTTCCCTGCTTGGGGCAACAGAACACGGACGCGGGCCCGCAACTGCAGGGACACCCTCCTGTTCTACGCCACGGTGAACCCATGGGGTTCCTTCTAAAAACACTGTCTGGAACAACTGGGCTACCCCACTGGTACTCCCAACCTGTCCGCGGCCAGGACCAGGCCCTAGGCCACGCAGGTGCCACTGGTCCTTGCCTATTGACAGAGTGGGGGGTAGTAACCACATAGTAGCCATTCTCCACTCTTCCTGTCTGTAAGACAGGACTAGACTGCCACTGGTTTGCGACCCTAGGGTCTACACCCTCAGGCGGACCAGGAGTCTCAGGTGAGGCTCTCCTCCCCCTACCTCTCTGTCTAGGGTTCCTCCACGTCCTGCGTGGGGTACCCTTAGAACGCCATTCTCCCAACCTAGGGTTTAACCCCTCAGGTTGCACCGGGGTCAGAGGCGGGCTCTCCCACCCTCTGCACCCCCTTCAAAAAAGATGAACCGGTCAGGACGCTGGTTACAGGCGTCCTACCATTCAGGTCAGGCGGATCCTGAACCTGGCCTCCCAACCTCTGGTCTAAAACCTTTGGTGGAATAATAGCCTGGCATTCCAGGACTTCTGGGGACTTACACACCATCCCTCTGAGGCTAACAAATGACTCATATGTTGTGTGACTGTCTGTCTGGTGCAGATCTCCCATCCCCTGTCCACCTGACAGTGCGGGAAGATCCCCCAGAACAGAAGTGGGGTCACCATGGTCACTACACAGGAACTTAGCCCAACTGGGTAGTCCCTGACCCACTGGTTCTTCTACTGGGGAACTCATCCCCCAATCACTCCTTACTTCGGACTCCTGTGCCCTCCCAACTGGAGTAGCACTGCCGGACACTAGAACCACTGGAGCTCTATTTACAGATGCTCCAGGTTCTCTAGACTCTAGGAGATCCTCCTCAAATGGACTAACAGGACAGCCTAGGTCCCCAACCTGGTGTTCCCTAAAGAAACCACCCAGGTTCTGAGACAGGGCTTCGGGCATCTGGGGACTCTCGGTAACTCACTCACTCCTGCTCCACTGAGACAGGTAGAGAAGTGTGGCTCAATGGTTAAAGCGGCAGACCCTGATGCAGTAGTCTGGTTGGGACAAGGGTTCAATTCCCGCCTTGGCGGGTCTTGGGCTCAATTTCCTAGGACCTGATAATTCTCGCCTCGGGGCCTATTCTGATCATGAGCCCCACTCTGCACCTCTAGGCAATAGCTTGCTTAATCTCTACAACGGCCCCAACAATGCTGAGGATGCCTGACGTCACCTTGGGGGTGCCCAGGAGTGGGCTCCTCACAGGGAAAGGTCAGGTAGGATTCCTTGGCGGTATTAGTACAAGCGCCGAGATGCCTCCAGGTAGTCGTGCGCTATATAAGTGCGTAATTAATTAATTAATTCATTCATTCAGTAAGCCCCTACACCCCCCTCGCTACCCTGGGACCTAGCTGGGCTAATCTGAACCTCTTCCACCACGCTGGGCTGGAAGATACCTGAACCATTACTTTTGGAATCACTCACTAATGACTCTAAAGAACCTCTGGCCCTTTCCCAGCGGTCTGCTTCCTTTGCCAAATTCCAAGGACAAAAGTATCCAAAGCTCAACAGGTGCTGGCACAGCCCTGGACAACAAATACTGAGCAACTGCTCTTTGAGAAACATATTCACTATTCCGTCCACTTCCTGGTCCGGGCTAGTCGCCAGCCAAACATCCAGTGCATCCGAACAGTCATCCACAAAATCCCCCCAATCCTGGTGAGGCAGTTTCTTACTGCCCCTGAATTTCAACCTTAACTCCTCTTCTTGGGAAACAGGTACCATACTTTGGGAACTGGGAATGGGACTTCTTGCACTGGGCTCTATATAGCTGCCACCACTGGACTCAACCCTCCCTGAGGAGTCCAGAAAATTAAAACTGCGTGCAGGGAATAATCTACCCTCCAGAGCTAATTTCTCTCTGGTAAAGGCCCTCTCAGCCTCCTCTATCCTTTCCTGCGCTAAGACCATCTCAGTCTCTAGCTGTAGCTTCTTAACACCCAGCTGCGCCAACGCCTGGGAATTTTCTAACCTGAGCTGTTCCAAAGCCAGCTGGTGCTCCCTTTCTTTCCTCCTATCTTCCCACTCCTCTGGGGACAGGGAAAGGAATGGGGCGCTGCCCCCTACACTTGACCCAGCAAGGGACTCCCTATCTATGGGGTCTGCTGGCACCCATGCACTGTCATTTTCTCCCTCCGCTTCAGACTCTTCAGAGCTCCCCTCAAACCCACCACCCTCATGGTGTGAGACCCAGGCCCTCTCCTCACTGTGCTCACGTTCCCAGTCATCCTTCTGCCATTGTGTTAGGATTTCCCTAAGTTGGGACTGGGTGTCTGACTCATTCACTGCAATGTCTCTCTCTTCGCAAAAATCTCTCAACTCATGCATAAACAGACCCCAGACATTAAAAGCAGACTCCATCTTGGCAGGATGCTCACAGACACGTGCAACACAGTGAACTTAACTATCTGAGCTGAAGCAAGAGTACACAATTCACAAAGTATTCAGCAAGCTCCCTATCCCAGAGAACTCACTCACTCACTTGTCTAGTGCCACACCCCATTCATCCATACACAACCCCCCCTCGGACTGGTAAGGCAGTTTCTACCGCCCCTGATTTCTCAACCTGACCACACGTGACACAGGTACCAAACTCTGGGAGTGGGGCGGGGAACAAATATACAGGACACTATTTTAAATGACACTCTTAGGAGAAGAAATAATGGAACTTCAAAAAAAACAATAATCCCCAAAAATGTGATTATCTAAAATGCAGAGTTTTGTGGTGCAGCCAGTTGCCACTGCGGTACAACGCAAACACAAATCTGGATTCCTTCCGCTGCCACCAATGTTAGAAATGGGATTTCCGGTTGGCTGAAGCTTGCGCCAAAGTCAGGCAGAAATCACCACTCTAGTCAAGGCAAGGGAGTTACACACCAAAGATAACCCCTGCTCCCCCTCTAAGTAACGTGACGCGAGCAGCAAGGCTAATCCTGGAGGCAATGTAGGTTAAGTGTTTGCGCGCGCACCCAGCAACAACACCCAAGGCCCACCACTAAGGAAACTCCACAAAAGGTTATATAAAAATAGCCTTTGTATTATACCAAACACATTAGATATGAAACACACACTTTACAATGTGCCAGAGGCACAGGCAGAATTTACAGGGGATTATATACATGGGACAGGGCCACATGGACCACTCTCAGGAATTTGCACTTTTAGAACTAGCACTTGGTAGGAATAACACTTAGATCATAGCACATATAATAACTGTAGCACCAAATACCAAAATGGAGCACACAACCAGTAATCACTGGTAACAGGTAAGTACCACCTACGCAACCCTAACCACCTTAGGAAAATTTTGCGACCTGTTGACAGACGCTGAGAGTGAGAGTTGAGCAGCATGAGGAGGACGCCGCACTGTACCTCGCTGCTTTGCCTGCTTTCACCCACCTCTGCCCATCCCCTACCCTGCCGAGTCCTGCCACCTGCCGAGCCCTTAAAAGCTCTGCAAAGGTGCCCCCTCTCCAACAACGGTGCTTTCGGCGTGTGGTAGGCTGGTGTGCTAGCAGAGAGTCCTGTTGATGGATTGGCAAGGATTGCAGCCCTAAACATCGGGATTCTACGCATCACCTGGATTTTTTAATCGCGGCAGAATCCGCTTGTGAAACGTGGATTTGAAGCTGCCTGTCGAACGCGGCTACCGCCGCTGGAATTGAACGTGGCAGAAGCCTGTTCCTGCCCCGAGGTGCGGAGCCCGGGGGGGCGTAAATGCAGGAGGCTGACTAAGTTTGCAGTCTCCTTAGTGGGCACTAAAAAAACAAACAAACAAAAAACGGGAGCTGCCCGGTAGCGGCGGGAGCCGCTGCGAGGCTTTCTGCGAGGTTCTGCTCTGCAAGGCTCTTTGCAGGTTTTACTGCAACAAGACGGCTAGGGGCACAGGAGCTCTTGGAAAAACTTTGGGGCAGCTCTGAAAGCAGTGGGGGATTGCAGGGAGGCAGTGACTCCAGCGAGGCTACATAGCAAAAGGAGCATTCTAGAAGCAGCATCTACAGTCCTTACCCGTCTCCAGTCCATGTTTTGCTGTTGGCGGCCAGTGCCAGTGGTCAGTTGAGCTGCGCGAGTAAGAAGTAAGGGGCTTGACCGTTCCCCCCCTAGCTCTCCAGCGTCTCACCACGAATGCGACCGCAACAGAAGCTATAGGAGCTACAGGAGCGGTGGCCCAGTGAAAGAGAGGAGAGTGGAGAATGCTGATCGCCTAAAACCGTTTAACGCCACACGGTCTCTACCAGCCTCCACTGCTTGACCCCGACGGCTGGTGCTCCAGGATCCTGCAGTTCTTTGGTTGCTTGTTAATTCAAAAGGTACATTAATATCTTTACATCCTTAGATTCAAGTGACCTAATCTGTGGGGGAGAGGAGTACACAAGCTGGGGAGGTGGAGTAACTGATACGGGGACTGTAAAGACCAGTAATTTTTCATTCCCTCATTCCTTCGGCCCCAACTTGGAGAGTTAGTGATAGTTGGAGGAGAGCAAAAGTGATTTGACTGGGGATATTGGTGATACTGGTGAACTATGCGTTCTGGTAAGGAGAGAACAACAGGAATAGCGGTTAAACGCACAAAGAAAATGTAACAATCAAGGGTAGCGAAAAAGGTTAAATCAAATATATTTGAACCAAACCAGTTGTTAATCTCCTCAATAGCAAGGATGTTTGAAAAGTCAGGTAAAATACCAGAGAAATTCGCATTTTTGAAGGATCCGACAGGGGTGTTGATGACAAAACAGTTTGAGGGAGAAAATGCAAACTTACAGACCCCAATTAAACCAATTGCCAGTGAAATAATTAATAAACCGAGTATACAGAAATGCTTACAACCCGGGAAGTGTAACTCTCAAACCAGTACACCGGAGGTAATGAATAAGGAAATAAATGACGGTACCACAAATACTGAGTGCAACATTAATGAAAACAACCAAATTACTCAGGAGTGCATGAAAGAAAAAAAACACCTAAAGATACCTATAGAAGTAAATGTAGTAATAAACAAAAGGTTACACATACCACTTGATGAAAACTCGCTAAAACTTCAGAATAATTACGAACATAAAGAGGGATGTGATATACATGAGGATACTGAACATCAAGGCATAAGTCATGGTAATCTCACAGGAGATGAAGATAAGGGGATGTTTCGAAATGATGGATTAGATAAAAACATAAAGGATAGCTTGGGGGAATATATATCAACAGAAAATACCTGTGAGAACAACATGGCAACACAAACCACAGCTGTAAAGAATAACCCCCAAAATCAGAATACTACACAAAATAACCAATTGGAAATAAAACAACAAAATTTCGAAATAAGTTGGGATATTTTCTACCAAACATCGACTCTTACTTTGGAAGCGTTACAATACCAATCCAGCAAAATGGATGTGCAAATTGAACTGCTAAAAACAATGGCAAATACAGTTGTAGGGATTGACAATAAAATTGCTCAACTAAATGGATTGATAATTAGGGCCCAGAAAAAGAATGAGAAAATATCTACAGAACAGATCTATTCACCAATCATAGATAAACTTGCCACAATACCAGAGGTCCTGACCAGTATAATAGAAGACACTAAACGAAGCATAGAAATGAAAAAAGGTAACAATTATGACAATAAGGAGGACATCAGTAACAGTAAAAACAACAAATTAAATAATAAGATGGAAAATGAATTTACCTGTCTCAAAGAAAGTGATAAGGGCCAGGAAGAAATATTATCTAAAAATGTATACAAAAAAACAGTAGTATCTAGTGAAGAACATCAAACAATGGACAAACACACATTCAATGATCAATCAATGGACTCTATAAGGGACAATACTATAAACACTGAAATAAAGGAAGATCAGGAAGCTAAGGAAGACAATATCAATGGCTCCAATAAGCTGTCCAAACGTCAAAAGAAAAAACTACGGAAAGCGAGGAAACAAAGAAAAACTAAACAGTGTGTTACAATACAAACAGATGAAGATCAGATAACGACCATAGATGGGAAGAGATACGAGACAGGGAAAGATACTGCTGTAGATCAAAAACATAAGATAATCTTAGATTTAAACAGTCAAGAATTAGGACTAACTAATGAAGGAAAAAAGGTTGTAATATCGAATATGGTTGGAACTAACAAATACTTCCCATTATTTGAACAAAAATTAACCAAGGCATTTGTTCATGAAAAAAGCGCTAAAACAAAGCAAAAAGAGAACGAAAATAATATCGGTTGAAGGAATTTAGAGTTAAAAGGTGAACAGGTGATTAAAGACCAAAAAATACAGCCGGAGGTATGGAAAATAAAAGAACAGCAGGAGGATAAAAGGACCACGGATTGTTCCCCTCAGTTGGAGGAAAAGATACTCGAATGGGAGGAAGAAGAAGAGACTGGTCCATTAAGCAACAGTCACCAAAGAAGGAAGGATAAAACCCCAATAAAAGTAGTAATAAATACAACAAACCAGCAATATCAACACGCTGGTGAAAAACCAGAATTTTCCATTAAATCCAGTAAAACGGAGGAACACAAAGACAAATCCAAAAATATCGAATGGGACAAGTTGGTTATAGAAAGTAGTGAAGGGGTAAAAAGAATTACCTTCAAATCAAAGTCATCAAATGAAAACCTCCCGCAGGACAACTATTCACCAAATAACAAAGTACAAATTATCTTTAAACCAGAATTTGAATCTAGAGGTAGGCAAGATACCCTGAATCGAGGTAATATACTCAGACTATTCAAGTCAATTCCATCCCTCTCTAAGATAGTGAATAAGGATATCGATTCTATTGAATTTATGTCAGGAAACGAGAATTCACATGCTCCCACGTTAATTACATTAAACTCCCCGGTAATAGCGGAATTGATTTTGACAGAACAACATGTATTCAAAGCTTGGGGTATATCAATTATGAAACAAGGCCCGAAGGTTTATCCAACACCGTTCATTGATGAAGAAAAAACCAAACAGCCAAAAATAGACAGACAAATAGTACCAGTACTAAACAATGCCCGAGGAAAATCACCCAATAAACGAGGAGAATGGTTATCTCAAAAGGATATGGGCAAAAACCCTGTTATAAATGAAAAATGGATTACCAAGTCACTACACAGTAATAAGGAACAATGATTTAATATCAATATGTACTCCACAGACAAAGTAGATGATATAGGTCCTGTCCGATTGTGTTCATGGAATATAAATGGGCTTGGTGCAAAGGTTCATAATGCTCATATCGACTCAATATTGCTCCCCTTTCAGTTTATTTTTTTACAAGAAACGTGGGAAACCAAACCATTTGTACTACACGGATTCAAAGGTTATTTTGAGCATGCAAATAAAAACCACAAATTTGGCCGTCCCAGCGGAGGGCTAGCAATTTTCATTTCCATGGACTTACAGGTTGAACATGAACGACTTGAGTCAAAAAGTGATAATATTTTAATAATTAAGTTGAAATATAAAACATCGAAACAGGAATTAAAGTTGATATATTTGATTAATGTCTATATTCAGCCAACATGCCTAAGTAGGGAATCAACTTTTGGCATGCTGTATAACCTTCTCGTGGATTTAGTGCTCTCAGAGCCTCTAGCGGATTTTATTGTGTCTGGGGACTTTAACCTTAACTTAATGCCATCCTTCACAAGGGATGATACCTCTCAAACACAGGATTATCAATGGTCTATCCCACAGCAGGACTTAGGAAGAGAAAGCTTGCCGTACAGCAATAAAATTGCAACATCCTTTGTCAAAGATATGGAAGCAATGGGCCTGCGTATACTAAATGGTCGATTTAAAGAAGATTCACCTCCAGCGTATACATATTTTAAGAACAAGGCAAGGTCAAGGATTGACTACACAATGATATCTCTTAATGCCTTCCATAATATCATTGCATATCAGATAAGGGAAGTTAGGGATAGTGATCACTGCCAGCAGATAACAACGATTAATCTAATGAATAAGACAAATCAACCATATGAAACTGTTCCGGGTCATATTGGAACAGTAAACTACAAAAAACTAATTTGGACTATTAAGAACAAAGATGTGATGAACGATCATGTTAGCCAAATAATAGAATTATGCTTCAATGAAAGATCCTCTGAAACCTTGATAGAACAATGGGTAAAATTTACCATGATGCTGGTTAAACCCCAACCTCAGCTGCGACGGGAGAAAAGTAATCAAAATGATGATCGAAAGGAAAACAAATCATACATAAACCTGCCATATACCATTACTAAACTAAAAAGAGCACGGAATAGGATGATAAGGCAAATCAAGAAATCTATTCCTAACGAGGAAACATCAGGCAAACTGAAAGCTGTGAATCAAAATCTAAGGAAATTAATATGGGATGAGAAAAATCAGGCAAAACAAGCACTCTGGGCAAAAATATACCACGCAAGCAAACAGATAAACACAAGAGAGTTCTGGAAAATTATAAATGGTCTGGCTAGACCAAATAAAAGGGTTGTTTCCTCCGTTCTAACTGAGCAGGAATGGGTGACATTTCTTAAAAAACATTTAAACCAAAATAGTATGACAATAGAGAAAATTGAATCCCAACCGACAGATACACACAATGGAGATATGGAAACCCCAATTGTAGTAACAAAAGATCAACTAAGAAAATTAATTATAAAACAGAAAGATGGAGCACCAGGACCCAACGGCATCCCGTTTGCCCTATTCAAAGAGAATCTAGATCTATGGGCAACACATTTAGAAAAGGTATTTAATGAAGTTATTAAAAAAGGCGTTATCCCGGAGTCATGGCGAGGATCATTAATAACGCCAATTTACAAAAAAGGGAACTGGGCGCTTGCAGAAAATTACAGGCTCATCACACTTCAAGATACAGATGCCAAGTTGTTTGCTAGGATCTTACTGAAGGAGTTGAGTGACTGGGCAACAGAAAGTAAGATCCTGCCACTGAATCAAACGGGCTTTATTAAAGGATTGGGGACATCAACAAACATCTTGGCTTTATCTTTAATAATGGACAAGTCAATTAGTCTTAAACAGCCCTTGTATCTTTGTTTCGTTGATTTTAAATCAGCCTTCGATTGTGTTCAAAGGAACTTACTGTGGAAAAAGCTCAGAGAAAAGAACATTCCAATGGCCCTACTGAAAATGATCCAGCTATTGTATAGCAAAACTTGGGTTAGGGTAAGGATGGGGGATGGGCAAACGTTGTCGAAGGAAATCCCTGCCAACGAAGGCTTAAAACAAGGCTGTGTACTGGCCCCCCTTCTATTTAATATATTCTTGGCAGACCTGTCAGGGACTTTAGATAAATTAAATGCTCACCCCCCGAAATTAGCGGATAGGCATATTTCAAACCTACTATATGCCGACGATGCCATCCTTTTAAGCCAAACAAAAATTGGGCTGCAGCGACTAATTTCTGGAACTTGCACCTACGCAAGGGAAAATGGGATGGTGATCAACGAAACCAAAACAAAGATCATGATTGTCGCAAAGAGCAAAAAATTAAGAAAAAAATGTAATTGGTATATGGAAAACACCAAACTAGAACAGGTTGAAGTATATAAGTACCTGGGCGTACTTTTTGATGAGAAGGGTAGTTACCAGCCCCAAATAAAAGATATTCAGAGGAAGTCCAACTCCTTAACAGCCGCATTTAGAATCTTGCAGAGATCGCTGGGCAACCTCACATATGGGCCATTTTTAAAGGTTATAGCGGCAAGATTACTACCAACAATCACATACGGCAGTGAGTCGTTAATGGGAAGGGATACGGAAACAATCAATAATGCTGTATCTAAAACATACAAATTACTATTTTATCTCCCAACAAATGCCTCACCAGCCCAAATTAGACTTGAGTTTGGTTTAACCAACCAATATTATGCAAGGAAGGGACATTTTATTAAAACATGGAATCGGATTAAAAACGACCAAGATAACCAAATCTCTCAGTTATTATGGAAGGAGATAAGTAATAATACAAAGGCACTACCATGGATTTTTCTTAAAGAGGCTATAGAAGAGTTTGCAGTCACCGCAATTTGGAATAATACCATAACTAACGCTTCCTTTAAGAAAATAATTAATAGAACGTCAAATCAATTATCAATTTTAGATGATAAAGATAGTCTGACAAAAAGAAAACATGCCTGGACAATAATAAATGGATATAAAACAAAGAAGGTTCAAGACTATTTAGAAATACCATGGTCAGGAAACAACAAACAAATCCTTCTAAAAGAAAGATTTGGAATCCTTCCGGGAAACTGCCACCTTCTGCCTTGGAAAATCTCTGAAAGGAGTTTAATATGTAGACTATGTAACAACGGAAAGGAGAATATTATCCACTTGCTCTGTATTTGTCCGGGACTACGAAATGAAAGGACAAAGCTACTCAAAGTCCCTTTTATTGTACGCGGAATACGATCATGTAGGCAAACCCTGAAATGTTGTCTTCAATCAAATGATATAGCCATGAATGCTACCTTTGTAAAAATTTTATTAATGGTAAAAACAAAATTAGTAGACTAAGTCCTAAATGAAGTATACTAAGGATATATTTTAATGAATTTTATGATGAAAGTTTTATTGTTTTTACACTACAAGTATTTTTGTAAATGTATATTGTAAGATTTTAAATAATCAAACAATAAAGGTATGTATTATTGTACCTTAGGAAAATATAACGCAGGGAACCTTGAACTCACTAGTATAAATATACTAGGAAAAACAAACTCCTAAGCACCACAATACATTCAGAGGTATAGGCACAAAGACATTACACATGATGCAGCAATGACATTAGGCAGGTAATCCCAAATTGCGCAAAGAGTCACATGAGGGCAAACACGGGTACTCCTAGCAAGGGCACAACACCAGAACTGTCCCCCAGGCCAACTGGCCTCTCAGGGGCTGAATCGCCCTGTGTCCAGCAAAGTCAGGGCAGGCTGCGCAGGCAGCCCCGGAAATGCATCAGAGGGACCAGCCTATACGTAGCAGCTGCCCACTAAGTGCTGGGCAGCTGGGGATCTCCTCTGGGCTTCTGAGTAACCAACTGGGGCCCAACAACACGTGGGAGCCTCGTGAGCTCAAGACACCAAATGCCCCCTAATCAGGTGGGAGCCTCTTGGGCTCTAGACAATGAAATATCCCCCCAGAATGTAGGATTAGCATGGGAGTGGTCCGGTGCCTCTTGGGGCTGCTCTGCAGCAAACAGAATTGCCCCCGACATTGGAGGAGCCTTGTGGGCTCCATAAACAAATGTCCCCAGATGCTGGAGTCCCTCGTGGACTCTGAGGAAATGCTGCCCACAGTGGGGGGAGCGGCCCGCTACCAACTGGGGCCGCTCTACCACCCAAAATGCCCCGTGATCGTTGGAGTCCCGCTCGGGGAACTCTAAGTCGCCAAATGCCCCCTAAGCCTCATGGGCTCTAAACAAATTGCTTCCAGAGCACTGAAGCCTCTCGGGCTCTATGGAAGCATGCCCGCGGAGTAAGTATGGGTAGGAGGGGGGCGGACACCGGCCTCGGGCTCCCAACACACCCCCCCAACCTCTGAAGACCGAGCCCCACTCACCAGGCTCTATGGGCAACGTCTCCGCTCTCCCTTCTCTGCCGGCCTGATCCTCCACGTCGGGACGAGGCTTAGACCTGCGGGGCTCTTCTTTACTTCCTGCAGCTACTGCCGAGGCCCAGTCCACTTCCGGGTCACCTCCGGCAGTGCAGCAGCTCCCGAAGGCTTCTCCCCACGCCTCGCCTCCTTCCTGGGCAGCGCGGGGGCAGAAGTGACGCAGCAGGGCTGGTTGCTCGGGCTGGCAAGGTACTTCTCCTGGGTCTTGGCGGCGATGCGGGTTGGGTACCCGCTAGAATATCGACGGGCACCAGTGGCGGTAGAACAAATTCCGCAGTGCGGGGTGGGCACCCGCTCCGATAACAAGTAATAAAAATATGGTCAAAATAAGCGGCAGGCAGTGCGGGTTGGGCACCCACGCCGCAAGTTAGCAAAAGGGGGATCCCCACGCCGGGGAATCCCTTGAGGACGGTGACTGCAGCCCAGGGCTGTAGGCTAAAACCACAGTGCTCCCCTGAAGGAGAACAAAGCGCTGCAAAGGCCAAGCGCTGTCAGGCACTTGAGGGGCGCCAAGGAAGTCCAGGGAAGTCCACAAAGCAATGCAGGCGAAGGGGGGGCACAGGCTGGGCCCATGGGCCAGCTCACAGGGCCCTCCAGGCAGGGAGGCAGTCCCAGTGCCGGTCCTCCTGGCACCCAGCAGCAGCAGGCCCCCTCCAAGATAGGATCCAGGAAAAGAACATTTTGTAAGGGGTCACAGCCCCTTTTAATACACATAAATCCTTTGTCCATAGGTGCAGGGTGGTGGGAAAACCAGTCGCAGCTGGTTCTGGAGCATTCTGATGTGCTCAACCACTCTTTCCATTCACTGGCCAGGCTAGGGACATTAGACGCACCACAGAGGGCGGAGCCAGCATTGTGTGGGGAAAGCCCAGCCCTATTAAGGTCCCAGGTGCACTCCTCCCCGGTGATCAACATGCAGATTTCCCATTCACCACTGGGGCAGACCCATCCTGACTCCTGGAGCCTGGCACACCAGCCAGCTCCAGCCAATCACAAGCCAGCAAGTCATTTTACCTAAATTACACAGACATGCCAACTTCTAGAAGTGGCACTTCCACACTAGACACAATAATGCCGCACACATCATCATGCGGTACAAAAGGGGGTGGTAATGGATGGAGCATCTGAACCAATCAAACACTCACACCCAGTCAAAAGATCTGGGTTTAATCCATCACCGTTCTTTAGCCCACTCTGCCACCCCAGTTCAGACATGGCTATATTTGCAAATCAGTCTGACCCTGTGCCTCATGGGAACAGTCCAGCCCGAACTACCAAGCCATGCCTTCCCTGGACCAGAAAAAAGAGTCCATCAATATGCGGCATTTAATCCACGAGTCCGCACATACCTCACATCTGCACTCCCCACACTTAAGGGACTACCAGGGACACATACATTCCCCATGCATTCCTATAGGAGGGCAGGCCAACCCCACTACACGCACACACTTTACCCTGGGGCACAGTGGTAAAGTGTGCGGAAGCCAAAAATCACTAACACCAAGTCACAATTAAAAGCAAAAAGTTTAGGGGTGAACCTGCCAGAAGGGCCAAGTCCAACATCTGCCCTACAAGAATAATCCCATAATTCACCGCCGTACGTAATCGCACCCCTTGCTTGCGTTTTAGAAATCTCCCGAGGTGGACCAACAGGTTTAAGGGTGGACTTATTGGAGAGCTTGAGGATTCCCCCTGTGAGTTGGGCCAATTTAATTTGTGATGGGAGCCCCACGTCAAGCTCTCATTGATGGTTACCCCAGATATTCAAAAGTTGAAACCCTTTCCAGTCTAGTTGTACCTAAGTTGGGGTTTGGCCGAGTAGTAGCGGGGGGTTGAAGATCATGAATTTAGTTTTGAGGGCATTTATCTCCAAACCCCGACCTCTACAAAATTCCTCAAAGCCGTCCAAGATACGCTGTATCCCCATTGGTTACTTAGACAACAAGAGGGTGTCGTCTGCGAACATAATCGCAGGTACCCTACTACCCGCCAGCTTTGGGGCATTGTTGTTCCATACTCCATTCAAATGGACGATTACCCCGTTGACATAGAGGCAGAACAGGCTAGGTGCCAATACGCACCCCTGCCGTACCCCCCTGTCAACTGGGAATCTAGATGACAATGCACCGCTTTCCAAAATAGTAGTGACAAACGAAAAATTTGGCCCATGGTGGAAGTGTTCTTCGTAAACCCTGCTTGATACAGGATAAGAATTGCGTGCTCCTCTATCCAGTCCTGTAAGCGATCTAAGATGAGTCGCGCAAAGATCTTCTGTGGGACATCAATGAGACTGATGGGCCTGTAGTTGGCTGGGAGCAGAGGGGAGCCCTTCTTGAATATAGGGACCATCTCTGCGCCCAGCCAAGTACAGGGAACCGCCATGCCTCTCAGGACTGGGTTAAAAAGGATTTGTAGATACGGGCCCCATATCTTAGGTTCATGTCTGAAGAGGTCTCCCGGGAGTTTGTCTAAACCCGGGGCTTTTCCTATGGCAAGTTTGGCACTTGCATTGCAGACCTCTGCTGTGGTGAACTCTACCTCTTCAGGCTGTGGGATAGAAGATGGCAGTACCGATTCAGTTTCCAAAATTTCCATACCATCCTCTATGAGTACAGAGCTCGGAAGTGGTCTTCCCAGACTTTAGGTTCAATAGCCGGTTTCGGTTCACCACTACCAGTGTTTACTATGGACCAGAATTTCTGGGAGTCCTTTGTAGCAAGGGCGATGGTTAAGCTGGCCCACTTATCGTTGTCCCACTCTTCCTTTGCGCACTTAATCAACCGTTTGTAATCTGCTCTCCTGGCTTGAATTTGAAGGTTGTTATTACTTAATTTTAGAGCCTGTACTAGCTCTGTTTTGGCCTTTCTACAAGCTGCATTATACCATGGCTTATGGGAGCCCTTTTGTTCTTTTTAGCCACCCGAGGATTAAATACCTCTGCCAGGTTGGATACTAGATCCGCGTGTAGAACCTGCATCTTTGTATAGTAATCGGGGGGCAATGGTAGGGTGTTTAACACATCAACCTCCACAAACAGGGGGACTATCCGGGTATATAGGTTACAAAGTTCTTCCGGATGTCCCATTATTTTGTCCCACCTGACTTTATGTCTGTCGTTAGATAATGTGATCCTACCATCAGGGTTCCCATAACTTGTTGTACTGTTCTTACTAGTGCCGGGGGAACCCAACTCCAAGATTAGAGCGTTATTGTCACTTTTAGCTCTTGTGATGACATTTAGCTCTATGACCTTTGGCCATAACCGTGTTTCAGCCAAGATGTAGTCAAGACGTGACTCGTGTCCAGGTTTATTAAATGTGCACTTGGCTGGGGTATCCGAAGGCATGCGGCCATTACAAGCCCTTATAGAATGGTTTAGAGTTAGAGCCGTTATCTGAATGGCTAGAGGAGACCATACCCTTGGAGATGGAGCCTGGGTCGCTGGTATCGCTCAGTAATCATCCTCTGCCAGTAGGACGCCATCCTTCATACCGGCTAGAGGCTCGAAGTGGCAGTTCAGATCACCCCCTACCAGAAGATGAGTGTCACTGGTGATGGTATGCTGTACCAGCTCTGCTTTGGCCTTTCTACAAGCTGCATTATACCATGTGCTTATGTGAGCCCTTTTGTTCTTTTTAGCCACCCAAGGATTAAATACCTCTGCCAGGTTGGATACTAGATCCGCGTGTAGAACCTGCATCTTTGTATAGTAATCTGGGGGCAATGGTTGGGTGTTTAGCACATCAACCTCCACAAACAGGGGGACTATCAGGGTATATAGGTTACAAAGTTCTTCCGGATGTGCCATTATTTTTGTCCCACCTGACTCTACGTCTGTCATTAGATAATGTGATCCTACCATCAGGGTCCCCATAACTTGTTGTACTGTTCTTACTAGTGCCGGGGGAACCCAACTCCAAGATTAGAGCGTTATGGTCACTTTCAGCTCTTGTGATGACATTTAGCTCTATGACCTTTGGCCATAACCGTGTTTCAGCCAAGATGTAGTGAAGACGTGACTCGTGTCCAGGTTTATTAAATGTGCACTTGGCTGGGGTATCCGAAGGCATGCGGCCATTACAAGCCCTTACAGAATGGTTTAGAGTTAGAGCCGTTATCTGAATGGCTAGAGGAGACCATACCCTTGGAGATGGAGCCTGGGTCGCTGGTATTGCCCAGTAATCATCCTCTGCCAGTAGGACGCCATCCTTCATACCCGCTAGAGGCTCGAAGTTCCAGTTCAGATCACCCCCTACCAGAAGATGAGTGTCACTGGTGATGGTATGCAAAAAGTGTGACAACTCCTCAATAGTTCTTGATTCACTGGCTATGCTAACAGGTTGAGAATAAACATTAACAAGAGCAATTATGAAAGCATTTCTTCATACAAGAACTACACATTGGACATCTTCAGAAAAAGTGGTCAATGTCTTGACCATACATCCCAAATGGGAACCAACCCAAATAGTAAGACCCCCTGACGATCGTCCTTCCCCCCCCATCGAGCCGGGACGTTAAATGAGGCGTAACCCCCACGTAGTTGTTCTTCTCGGGCCCAGGTTTCTTGTAAGAGACAGACATCATTTTTGTCTACAATAGATCCCCACTCCGGACATGCCATTTTATTGGGTAAGCCTGCGACGTTCCATGAAAATATTGTTAATGTATCTGGCTTACAGCCCCTGTCAATGCTACCACCCGATCCCCTTGGGCCCCTTCACACAATCTTATTCCGGCTAACAGAGGACCCAATGTGTTGCCTGCCACGTTTGTACTTGATGCAGGTTAATTAGTGCCTATAATAGGCAATTGTAAGTTAACTTGAGTGACTGGGGACTTTGAGGTTACTGAACTACTACCTACAGTCTTATCTCCTTCGTTATATATAGAACTCCCTCTCAATACATTGACTGGGTTCCTCCTTTCATTTACTTGACAAAGCCCCGTTAAGTCCCCCTGGTTGTGCTGCAGTCAATCTACCATATCCAGGCAACTGTATCTGTTTTGGATGCTGATGTAACTGGGTGTAAAAGGTTATGTAAACCTCCCCTTGTTTGCCCTACCTGCTCCTCGGGGCTCCACTAGCATCCAATCTGGTTCTGTGTCAGGTTTTTGACACGGGGGCCAGGAGGATAGAAATATGACAGTGGGAGAGATTGTATAGCTGTCCCGGGATTGTGCTGCAACCACTCGCATATATGTGCTACAATCCATGGGTCCCTGAAATTTACCAAGACACAGTCACCTTTAAAATTCTTTGGCCTGTGACCCACCCAGGACACCCTGTGAACCATCAAAATTTCACTACTGATATGACCCGGGAGCGGTCTATTTTTGTTGAGCCAATCTGAGACTTTGGTTTTTAGGGACATATAGGATTCCCTACTAGCATCGCTTAGTTCAGGCATCCCTGCTAGGACCACTACATACGGGCTTGATTCTGGGGGCATATCAATTCTAATTTTCTTGATCAAGCCACTTTCATACTGGTATTGGTGCCTCGTTAGACTTCTCCTTATTAACCATTATCGGGACATTATCAGGAGGATCAGCGGGTAATTCCCGGTTTGGGATGGTCACAGGTACAGAGGACGGGTTGGATGGTAATACGGTATTTTGTACCAATAGTCCCCCCTGACCATTTTTGGCTTGCACATAGCCCAAAGTCACTTTATTAGTCTTTAAACAATCCACGGTCACCGATGTTGCTTGTTTCAAGTGGTTGAAATGATGACCTTAAGAGAGCGCCCAATTTTAGGATAAAATTGTGGCTGTTGTAATAGTGGAATTTGCCCCTCCTCGAATAGTTGCAGTTAAAGGTTGTGTTGAGTTGTTATCCGGAGCTTTAGGAACCTCTGGGGCCTGGCCCGGACTAGCAGATCACTATTATTAGAGTGCTTTGCAAGCTTGGGCTTCCTACCACCTGAAGCTAGGGCACCTCGCTTCCTTTTGGGTATGGCCCCCTCTCGCCTCCCACGTTACTGCCAAGTATTAGGCTTCCTGGACTATCGGCTGCCAAATTATTGTCCGGAATTTTTACTGGGGTAGTCTCTGCTACTGATGGTAACTGGGACTCGCCAGTCAGAGATAATGTTCCCAAGTCCTGTGTAATCTCAGTGCTTTGTGCAGTCTCAGGAACTTCAGTAGCAATGACTTGGAGTGTATGTTCTGGTGTACGAGCATTTGCGAAATATCCCAGCGAGGATCTTTTTGCGAAGGCAATATCTTGGGAAAGCCGACGCTCAATCAAAGTTATTTCGTGATCCAGTACTGAATTTGGTCTAATAATGAAATTGTCCAGCGTCCCTGCTACATAACCACCCTATATCAGCGCCTTCCTCCTGCTTTCACGCCCAGGCATTTCCCTGTTATAAGTAGTAATAGAGGCAGGTACTTACAGGGTGCCGGCTTAGCCTCGATGTAGGACAGGCAAGATGAAAGAGAGGTGGTCCAGTCCGGTCTCCTCCGGGCTACAACGGGCTTAAACGGGGCCGTCCCGTGAAGCGCTAGGTGTGGTCAATTTTATACCAGCGGGTAGCGGGCAGGAAAAGGACACTGACGGGGCTGCTGGTCCTCGCAGTCCCATCAGGTAGAATGCAGGAATCACCAAGGTCCCGTAGAACTGCTGCGAGCGGCACAATCACCACAGCCAATACCATCACCAGCAACAATACCACCACCAATATCATCACCAGGACCAACACCACCACCAATGGCACCACCACTGATACCACCACTACCAATACCACCTATACGAATACCACCACCATGAAATACCACCACCAATTCCAAAAAAATACCACTAATACCATCACCACCAATACCACCACCAACACTACCACCACCAATACCACCACCACCATTACCACCACTCATACAATCAACACCACCCCCACCACCAATATCACCCCACCAAAACAATCACCACCACCAATACTATCACCAGTGACAATACCACCACCACCACCAATACCATCACCACCAATACAAACACCACCAATACCACCAAATGCCATCATTATACCCCCACCAATACCTCGACCACCACCACCACCAATACCACCATTGCCGCCAATACCACCACCACCAATGTCACCACCAATACCATCACCACTCATACCACCACAACCACCAATACCGCCACCAACACCAACACCAATGCCACCACCAATAACATCACAAATACCACCACTCCCAATACCACCACTTATACCAATACCATCAACAATATCATCAGCACCAATACCTTCATCACAGCCAATACCATCACCAGTGCCAATACCGCCACCACCAATACCACCACCAATACCAATATCACCACCACCAATACCACCGCCAGCAATACAACCATGACCACCAATACCACCACCACCAATACCTCTACCACCACCACCAATACTACCATCACCACCAATACCACAACCACCACCAATGCGAATCCCACCACCACCACCAATACCAGCACCACCAGCAATAGAACAAGCACCACCAATACCACCACCAATAATACGATTACCACCACCAATAACACCATAATCACAAATACCACTACCACTAATACCACCACCACCAATACCTCCACCACCACCAATACCACCACCATTCCCGATACCAATACAACCAATACCACCGCCATCAATACCACCAACAATACCACCAATACCACCAATTCACCACCACCAATTCCACCACCACCAATGTCAATACCACCACCACCAATACACCCACCAATACCAGCAACAATAAAGCCACCAATACCACCACAAATACCACCACCACCACCGAAACTTCCACCACCATTACCAGCAATACCACCACAAATCCCAACACAACAAATAAAATCACCACCATCAATATCTCCATCACCAATGCAAATACCACCAATACTGCCACCACTAATACCACCACCAATACCACCAAAAAAACACCCATACCAGCAGCACCACCAATTCCAATACAACCAACATCACCACCACCAATACCAATACCACCACCACCAATAACACCATCAATACCGACTGTTAGACCTGACATCATTGGCTTGAGTCTCTCCTCCATTTTTTTCTGTTTGCCTCCACTGTTTTACGATGTTTTGCTGGATAATGCTTTGGGCGCTGTGCCACTGCTGATCAGTGCCACAGCGCAAGTGCTCCCAATGTTAAATTGATGTATCGATTGTATTTCATGTTTGGCTTATTTGGTTTACTGTCAGTCCCTAGTCTAGTGCACCAGGAGTGCTGGGGCTTGTAAATCCAAATGCCGCTCGTGGGCTTGCAGCACGTGTTGTGCCACCCACAAGAGCGGCCTCGTAAAAGAATGTCTACGGGTCGGTCATTGCGAGACCTACGTGCAGTCTGGTACTGTCACGCGGGCTGCGCAAGTACACCTACTTGCCAGTCCCTCCAACCTTCCCTTAACTTCATGTTAGTCACCCCTATGGTAGGCCCACGGGCAGGGTGCGTTGTAAGTATAAGGTAGGACACGCCTGACCAAGTTGGCATGTCCTAATAGTGAACTACAGCCATCTTCGTTCTTCACTATTGCGAGGTAGCCTGCTCTCCCTTAGTTAGAATGGGCCGCCGGGATTATTAATGCTATGATCCTAGCTGGCTCGGGGAGCATGTTGCAATGTCGAGTTTGGTGTCCCTGAACTCGGGGTTTAATTATGCATCCGTTGGTGTGGATGGTTTTTGGACTCTGGGTTTGAAAATAGCACTTTTAGAAAGTGTCTATTTTCTTGTCTAACCATTTCTGGTTTCTGCTGGTTTTGCGTGTGTGTGACAGGAGCTGGGTGGCTCCAGAGGTCTGGATGAGTCAGTGTGGGATGAATGGGACATTTGCGTTGAGAGTAGGGGGAGAGTAGTTGCTGATAGCCTGCCCTGCCTGATACAATGCTGGCCCCACCTCCTGCCAAGCGACTGATGGCTCTGTGCCTGCCATGGACGATCCTAGCCCCACCTCCTGCCAGGAGGCCGATAGCTCTGCTCCTGCCAGTGACAATGCTGGCTCCACCTCCTGCTGGGCGTCTGAGGACCCAGCCCTGCTCAGTGAATAGGCCAGGTGCTTCTGCCTGGCTCCACCCACAACAGACCCAGGATGTTGGGAAATTCCCCTGCATGGACAAAGGGATCAAAGCCGAAAAGGGGTATAAGAGAAGGACCCCTGAACCAAGAATTTAGATCACTTCTGACAAGGAACCCTGTAACCAAGGACAAGAAGCCTGCTGATCTAAGGACTTGCCTACCTCTTCTGCCAGTGTGCTGTTTGCTGGGGGGAATCCTGCAATGCTTCTTTATTTTTGCCAAGGAAACCAGGAGAGAGGAACTGTGTGTGTACTCTCACGCTTGCTAAGAAAATCTCCAAGGACTGGAAGAGTGCCAGTCTCCTGCTGAAGTCACAGGGCTAAAGGACTTCACCTACTACAAGTGCTAATTGCTGGAACCTGTGAATCCAGCACCTCTGAAAGAACCAGCAATCTCGACGCCGACGTACGTCGCCGAATCCAGCTCGACATAGTGAGTAACGGCTCCAGTGTCCCGCTTCCTCGACGCCGGCCGCCGGGCCCGATCGACGCCAGCAGCAACGCCAGGGAGTAGTGAGTTCGGCTCCAGCTCCAAAGGACCTCGTGTCTGCACCGCTGCTGATCGCATCGCCTTCGTGCCCTCTCAACGCTGTGAGCGCTGCTCACTCTCTGCAACAGAATCATCGACATCGACAACTACTGAGGCCTGATCGACACCGAAGACGCGACGCCGGATTGCCCGACGCCGCTGATCATCGTGTGCTTCATTTTCCAAGGTACTGTGTTGTTGGGGGTCCGTGTGACTCCGGGCTCGACGTAGCGCTCCTCGCGGTCGACGCCGAACCTTTGGATTAACTTTGCCTTGACGTCGTGTAACTCCCGTGTGGGTTACATTGTTGCTAAGAACTGTGTTTCCAAGAAGAAGAGTTGCTTTGATATGAAAAGACTTTGTGCTAAAGAAGAAACCACCTTTGAACTATTATTTTTCCTTCCAAGAGTATTTATTAAGATTGTGTACATTTTTGTCGTTATTTGGTCTTGTGCTAAGCCTTATATAAAAATATTTATTTTTATAATACTACTGTGTCGTATCCATTTGTAGTGTATTCACTTTATTACTGTATGTGGTCATAAATGCTTAACGCACAGCCTCTGAGATAAGCCTGTCTGCTCTGCCAAGCTACCAAGGGGGTGAGCAGGGGTTATCAAAGGGTGTGATCCCCTTGCCCTGACTAGAAAAGGTGTGTCCCTATTTGTCAGAAGTGCATACCTCTGCCAACTAGAGACAGCCGGTTCTAACATTGGTGGGTCAGCGGTGAGGATTTGAACTTTGCATTTATGACCCATGTGCAGTGATTAGTGTGCGCTACATAGTGAACGCAGACCATAGCGCAGCCACAATCTACTTGGTAGGATTCAATTTTTGGTTCTCCGCTTTTCGGAAGCTTGATTTTTTGAACACTGCCAGTTTTGACCATGAGTGACACCGGAGTCACTACCCCTGTTGTTGTTGTGGAGGAATTTGATAGAGCGAAGATAAACGTCTACAAATTGGAGGAGCTGAAATCCTTTCGCAAACAGTTTAAAGTTCCTACCAAAGGCCTCAAGATTAAGGAAAACTATCTCAAAGCACTGGAGGCCTGGTTGGAGTCCAGAGATCCCTCTGATGCGGTGGTGGTACCGCCAGGGGAAGGGGATGAGGAGGCGCCAGTGAATGGGCCGGTGTCCTCTCCCGGAAGCAGTGTTTCCTCCAAAGGTCTTTCCCCTGAAGAAAGAGAAGAAAGGGCGAAGGAGCGTGCATACAACATGGAAATGGCAAGGCTAAAGATAAATGGGCAGTTGGAGTTAGAAAATGCAAGAGGTAGGAGAGAAGCTGACTTGGAGACCAAAAGGTTGTATTTTGAACGAGAGAAGTTAGCTTTGGAGCGTGATACCAAGTTGAGGGAGTTGGACATCCAAGCTAAGAAGTTAGAGTTGAATCCCTCTGGTGGCAGCATCCCATCTGGGCCTGCAGAAAGTAGGTTTTATTTTCCCAAAGATGTGATAAAAGATTATCATAGGAACGAAGATATTGGTCAGTGGTTTAAAGCGTATGAGTTAGCATTGTTGGCCCACCGGGTCCCTGAGAAGGATTGGGGAGCGGGGTTGTGGGGTCGCTTTGTGAATGAGGGAAGAGATACCCTGTTAGACATGCCTGTTGAGGATAGGATGTCGTATGCTCATATGAAAGATGCTTTAATGTTGCGGTATGGCCTAACCCCCGAGAAGTACAGACAAGCTTTTAGAGAATGTAAGAAGTTGCCTGGTACGACGTGGGTTGAATATGTGTCTTATTTTTGCAGAGCCATGGATGGTTGGATAAAGGGCAGCAAAGTGGAAAGTTATGAAGCTCTTTATGATTTATTTGCTTGGGAGCACTTGTCTAATAACTGTTTTCCAGAGCTGCGCCAGCACCTTATTTATAGCAAGATATCTAACCCTAGAAAACTTGCTGAGGAGGCGGACCGCTGGGTCAGTACCAGGGTCCACAAGGGTCCAGTGGGAGACTCAGCCAAGGGTGGGCCGGGTCCCCAGCAGAAGAGTGGGGGGGACAAGGGTAAACAGAAGGAGTGCCAGAAAGGGCCCCAAAGTAATCCCCAAGGGAACCAAGGGAAGGGTTCCCAGCCTCCGCCTGAGAAGAAGCCAGGGGCCCCGACGGGTAAAGCTGTTCATAGGGGCCCCCTAACCTGCTACGTTTGCGGGCAGGTGGGACACCGGTATTATGACCCCCAGTGTCCCATGAAGAATTCGAATGCACCGCCGCGTGCACCCCCCGTCAGTTGGCGAGTGTAGCCCTGGGAGGGGAGGAGATGGTTGTCCCTGGTGGGAGGGGTCCCGCAGAAATGTCCCTGGTCTCGCTAGGAGACATGCAAATGGTCCCTCCACCCCCTCTGCCTAGTAACATTAGTAAATATAGGCAGTGGGTGACCATTAATGGCCATAGAGTGGAAGCTCTCAGAGACACCGGAGCGAGTGTGACAGCTGTCAAGTGTCACTTGGTGTCCAGAGAGCAGGTGGTTCCCCACGCATTCTACCCCGTGATAGCTGCTGACAACTCCCAGAAAGAGTGTGAGGTAGCGCAATTTTCTTTGAATGGGGGGGAGTTTCAGGTACTCTTCAGGTTGCTGTGAGGCCCGCCATGCCTGTTGATTGTCTCCTGGGCAATGATTTGGAAGACTCCCCTTGGGCTAAGGTGGAGAGGGAGACGCATTTGAAAATGTTGGGTGTGCCAGAGTGGGTGTGTGCAACCACTCGATCGATGACGGCAAGTAAGGGTGCTGATGAGGTCCCGGAG
Organism: Lissotriton vulgaris; assembly: GCF_964263255.1. Lineage (NCBI taxonomy): Eukaryota > Metazoa > Chordata > Amphibia > Caudata > Salamandridae > Lissotriton > Lissotriton vulgaris. Next base: position 502,499 of record NW_028251687.1, read on the forward strand.
CCTGAAAGTATGGCCCAGGACCCAGCTGTAAAGAGAAGAGGTAGGAGGCGCAGGAAACCGGCCCCCGTAGTTCCCGTGGTCCAGGAGGAGGTAGACCCTGAGGGGGATGCCCTGGAGCCCACAGGGGAACAAATTGCTGAACTGGGAGACCTGCCCGAGCTGACCCATTGGCAGCAGGATGGTGGTCCCCCCAGGGAGGAATTCTGTGCCGAACAGAAAGTGTGCCCTTCTCTTGTGGGTATGAGGCAGCAGGCCTCAGCCCAATCCTCAGTTGATCAGTCAGGGTCACATTTTGTGTACTGGGAGAACGACCTCCTGTATAGCGAGCCTAAGGCTGCTGAGCCTGGGTCAGCCCGTGTGCTGGTGGTACCCCAGCGCTTCAGAGCCTTCCTACTGGGTTTGGCTCATGACGTTCCGTTAGCTGGACATCTGGGGCAGGACAAAACCTATGACAGGCTTGTCACCCATTTTTATTGGCCTCAGATGCGAAGGGATGTAGACATCCATTGCACGACTTGTCACACTTGCCAGGCAAGTGGGAAAAGCGGAAGGAAGCAGAAGGCTCCCCTCCAACCTTTTCCAGTGGTCAGTACCCACTTTGACCGGGTGGGGATTGACATTGTTGGGCCCCTGGACCCCAAGACAGCCCTGGGCAACAGGTTTATCCTGGTCTTGGTGGACCATGCCACACGGTACCCGGAAGCCATCCCTCTCAGAACAGTGACGGCCCCCGTGGTGGGACGGGCACTGATGGGTGTTTTCTCCCGGATGGGGTTCCCCAGAGAGGTGGTGTCAGACCGGGGCACCAACTTCATTTCCAATTACATGACGTCTCTGTGGAAGGAGTGTGGGGTAACCTACAAGTTCACCACTCCTTACCACCCTCAAGGTAACGGGCTGGTTGAGAGATTCAACCGGACCCTTAAAGGCATGATCATGGGTCTTGAAGAACCAATGAGGCGGAAATGGGACGTCCTCTTGCCATGCCTGTTGTTTGCTTACCGTGAGGTGCCGCAGAAGTCTCTAGGGTTCAGCCCCTTTGAGCTTTTGTATGGTCACCCAGTAAGAGAGCCTTTGAGTCTGGTCAAGGAAGGCTGGGAGCAATCTCCCAGGAAACCTCCCCAGGATGTATACAGTTACATGCTGGCCTTTCGGAACCAGACTCTGCGCTTCAGAGATCTTGCTCAGGCAAATCTGGAGGCCAGCCAGGAGGAGATGAAGCGTTGGTACGACCGGAATGCCACTCTGGTAGAGCTTCAGCCTGGTCAGGAAGTTTGGGTCATGTCCCCTGTGGAACCTTGTGTGCTCAAGGACAGGTGGACTGGGCCGTTTAAGGTTGTGGAGAAGAAGAGCGATGTCACCTACCTGGTGGACTTGAAATTTCCCAGGAACCCCTTGAGGGTCCTGCATGTCAACCGTTTGAAGCCCCACTTAGAAAGGTCCGAAGTGGGCATGCTCCTAGCTACAGATGCTGGAATGGAGGAGGAGAGTGAGCCTCATCCTGTGTGCTAAAGAGCAAGACGGGTCAGTGGATGGTGTGGTCCTCTCTGACACACTGACCCTTGAGCAGAAGCAGGATTGTCGCCAACTGTTGGGACAATTCCCTGATCTGTTTTCCTTGGTTCCGGGTGTCACTCATTGGTGTGTCCATGACGTTGACACCGGAGACAGCCCTCCTGTGAAGCACAAGGCTTACAGGGTGACTGACAAGGTCCGAGCATACATTAAGGAGGAGGTCTCCAAAATGTTTGCGTTAGGGGTGGTTGAGTCCTCTAGCAGTCCTTGGGCCAGCCCAGTGGTCTTGGTCCCGAAGGATGTAGCGCCTGGTGCTTCACCGGAACTTCGGTTCTGTGTGGATTACCGAGGACTCAATTCAGTCACGAAGACTGACGCGCACCCCATCCCCAGAGCTGATGAGCTCATAGATCGGTTGGGGGCTGCCCGGTACCTTAGTACGTTTGATCTGACGCCTGGGTACTGGCAGATCGCCTTGACTGATGGGGCAAAGGAGAGGTCCGCATTCTCCACACCAGATGGGCTATTGATATTGATATTGAAATGTATTTGTAGAGCGCTCGTTCGCCCGGAGGCTTCATGGCGCTATAGACAGGGACACAACGCATCAAACAGAGGAAGCATAGAGGGGCTCAACAGAACGCTTGGGAAAAGAGCCATGTTTTGAGGGAGTGTCTGAAGCTGAGAATGTTTCCACACGTTTTAAGGTGAAGAGGAAGGGAATTCCAGAAGGCGGCCGCAAGATGGTCAAAGCAGCAACCTCCAAGACGCTTCCTTTTGTAAGTAGGGACAGTCAGAAGATGTTTATGCATAGAGCGAAGATTCCTGGAGGGGTCATATTTTTTGAACAAGTCTCTGATGAATAGGGGGCCAGATTGGTGTAATGACTTAAATAAAATACATCCGGTCTTAAAAGCCACCCGTTGCTCAACAGGCAACCAGTGTAGTTGTTTTAGGCCCGCTCTAACAGACTGCCTCTTAGGTAGATTAAGAATAAGTCTGGCTGCCTGATTCTGAATCAACTGGAGGCGTTTTAACTCGCCGGCCTGGAGCCCAAGGTAAAGACTATTGGAAAAATCCACTCTAGACAGAACCAGGGAGATGACAATCTGTGTGAGCGCCTCCAGGGAGAAGAAGCGAGCGATTTTCTTAATTTTCTTTAGCTGAAATAAACTGGAGGACACCACTGCGCTGACCTGCCTTTTCAGAGAAAGATCTTCGCTAAGAAAAATTCCAAGGCTCTTAACTGAGAGCGATTTAGATGGTGGGGCTCCCATGCTGGCTGGCCAAAAGCCAGGGTTTCAGCTGAGTACACTCTGCCCAGGCAAGACCAGCTCAGTCTTGCCTGGGTTGAGCTTCAGGTGACTGCAGCTCATCCAGCTCAGGATGTGAGACATGGTGTTTTGAAACACTACCACTGAGTCCTCGGTGTTTAAAGGAAAGATGAGCTGCAAGTCATCTGCATAGTTGAAGATGGTGACTCTGGTGTTCCTAAGGGAATACAACAGGGGGCGTAGATATAAATTAAAAAGTAGCGGTGACAAGGAAGAACCCTGAGGGACTCCGGAGGTGGTAGGAATAGTGGGGGCCGTAAAGGAGCCCAATCTCACGGATTGGGTGCGGCCAGTAATAAATGAGCGAATCCAGCTCAACGCAGGACCCCTGAGACCAGCCTGTTCGACACGGTTGACCAAGATGGTATAGTCAACCGTGTTGAATGCCGCTGATAGATCTAATAACACCAGAGCCTGGTGGATCCCCTCGTCGGCATTCCGCCTCAGAGTGTTCTGAACTGAGACGATGACTGCTTCAGTAGAATGAAGAGGGCGGAAGCCAGCCTGGTTAGGCGCAAGGTACTGTGATTCTTCCAAAAATTGGGACATGCTGTCACAAACATAGGCCTCCAATATTTTGGCACAGTACGGCAGCAAAGAAATGGGCCTGTAATTGAGGGGATCCGATGGATTAGCCCCTGCTTTTTTCAACAAAGGGATGAGAAGAGCTTTCTTAAAACTGGCAGGGACCAAACCCTGTGAGAGGGATCCATTCATCATGGAAAGCATGCTCTCGGGGATAGCGGCTCCCACTTCCCGCAGGATATAAGGAGGGCAGATGTCATCAGGGGAACCAGATTTAACTTTGAGGAGGAGCTTAGATAAGCAGACAGCGTCAATGGGGGGGAAAGATTCCAGGGCAGAAGGATTGTAGTAGGTGTCAACCAGGGAAGAAGGGGGTGAGGTGGTGAGAATACTTTGCTTTATGGTGCAAATCTTATTGAAAAAGAAGGTATTTAGTGTGTTGCAGAGATCCTGGGTGGGAGCCACAGCTAGGGAAGTTCTGTCACTGCCACTAAGACTCTCCACAATGTTGAATAAGTCTCTGGATTTATTGCGTGATTGAAGAATTTGCTCGGAGAAATAGTCAGTTTTGTGCTTCTGTATGAGTTTCTGGTACTCCTTTCGTGCCCTACAATAGTCAGCCTTGTTGGATTCTGAGTACGCCAACCGCCACTTACGCTCCTTCTGACGAACTTTCAGCTTTAGAGCTTTAAGATGAGGTGTAAACCACCTATGAGCGTCATGGGTACGGGAGCGGGGAAAGTTGGAACAGGGAGCGTGAGCATTAGCAGCCTGAAGTAGCCAACTGGAAAAGGCTTCTTCGTTCCCCTCAATATCCTGATCAAATAGGGGGAGGGATGAAGTTAAGGAGTCAATGAAGGCAGGGAGGTCAGCGTGCTTCCAGAGTCTGACTTTCCCTCCTTGCTGAGGCGGCTGTTTCCTGTTCTCAGTGATGGTAATAGAGAAATCAATCAGAAAATGGTCCGACCAGATGCATGGGGTGATAGAGTTGACAGTAAGAGGGATATCCTGCGACCAAATCTGGTCGAGACTGTGTCCTTTTTTGTGGGTGGGGAGGTGTATCTGCTGGATGAGATTCATGTCCGAAAGAGTTTCCTTCAGAGCGGCTGCCTGCCCAACCAGCTCAGCAGAGTCCAGCCAAAGGTTAAAGTCACCCAACAGCACAATTTTCCTATGACTAATTATCAAAGGGGCCAAGGATTCTGCTAAAGATGCAGCGAATGTAGGCATGCTTAGGGGAGGGCGATAAATGAGGACCATAAGTAAGGATCCACTATTAGTGTCCATCCTAAAGATCATGTTGTCCGATCCTATAAGGTCGAAGGATGGGAGAAGGGAGAAGATATGGTTTTTTAAAATAATCGCAGCAACTCCTCCACCCCTTTTATTGGCAGGTCTATCCTCATGCAAAATATAGTAGTTGGAAGGGACTGCTGCCAAGATGTCAGGTAGGGAGTCGGCGTTCAACCAGGTCTCCGTGAGGAGTAAAATGTCTGGTTGCTCGGCCTGGAGTAAAAGGAATATGTCCATGTGGTGCTTCACCATGGACCTAGTGTTTAGATAAAAACATTTAAAGGTTGTCTCAACCCCCGACGAGGGTACTGAGATAGCAGAAGGGTTGAGACACGTAGAGGGGTCAGCCATAAAATTAGGACGTAGGATGCCATGGATAGCGGCACGCTTTAGGACATGCGCGGGTAAGGCGGGCCCAGTGTCGTCTAAGGGTCGGAGACGTAGCAGTTCAGGGGAGGAATAAGACAGTATTTGACCAGGGGTTTTGGCCCCGGGCCCCAGTCTGCCGCGGACGGGCGCAGACGGGCTTGACTTATGCGCGACTTCAGCGCGCATTCGGCGGGCCCGCTGCGCTCGTCCGCTGCGCTCCGATATACACATTGGTTATGTAGCCTCTGTCTTGGGGGGACTAGACCGCTAAATCCGGTCCAGCCCTACCCAAGATGGCGGCTCGCCTCACCCTCCACGCAAACGGCACCAGCCGCGATGGAACAGGGCGGGCAGCAACAGGTAAATCAGTGCGTTTAAGTCAGGAATAATTAAACAATGAATATCACATTAAAAATTGTCGTTTTTAAAATTTTCCAAGCGCTGGCGCCACAATCGCGCCAGAGCACCAGTAATTGCTGTCCTTTACTGCGCGTGGTTTAAAGTGTATCACAAAGTCCCAGAGAGAGCCAGGCAGCTGCCACCAGCCTAGAGTTCTCGGTAGGCTCTGTGCCGGGGATTGTTTTGTAGCCTCTGTCTTGGGGGGACTAGACCGCTAAATCCGGTCCAGCCCTACCCAAGATGGCGGCTCGCCTCACCCTCCACGCAAACGGCACCAGCCGCGATGGAACAGGGCGGGCAGCAACAGGTAAATCAGTGCGTTTAAGTCAGGAATAATTAAACAATGAATATCACATTAAAAATTGTCGTTTTTAAAATTTTCCAAGCGCTGGCGCCACAATCGCGCCAGAGCACCAGTAATTGCTGTCCTTTACTGCGCGTGGTTTAAAGTGTATCACAAAGTCCCAGAGAGAGCCAGGCAGCTGCCACCAGCCTAGAGTTATGGCTATACCAGTTCCGGGTGATGCCCTTCGGGAGGAAGAATGCCCCTGCCACCTTCCAGAGGTTGGTCAACCAGGTCTTGGCTGGACTGGAGGATTTCAGTGCCGCCTACCTGGACGACATCGCAGTGTTCAGCGCCAGCTGGGAGGATTACTTGCGCCACCTCCAGGAAGTGTTGTTGGCCCTGCGCAGAGCAGGCCTCACAATCAAAGCCAGTAAGTGCCAGATTGGGCAGGGTTCTGTGGTGTACTTGGGGCACCAAGTAGGGAGCGGCAAGGTTGCCCCCCTGCAACCCAAGATTGATACCATCCTGGCTTGGGCGCCGCCCAAAACCCAAACTCAGGTGAGAGCCTTCTTAGGACTCACAGGTTATTACAGGAGGTTTGTCAAGGATTACGGTAACATTGTGCACCCCTTGACTTCGCTGACTTCCAGGAAGCAGCCACGAAATGTGATCTGGACTGATGCCTGTCAAAACGGCCTTCGATACCCTGAAAACTGCAATGTGCACAGCACCTATACTCCAGGCACCCGACTTTTCGAAAGAATTTATTGTCCAGACGGACGCTTCAGAGCATGGCGTGGGGGCTGTTCTAGCTCAGGTGAATGAAGAGGGCCGAGACTTGCCTGTAGCCTTCATCAGTCGGAGGTTACTTCCCAGGGAAACGAGGTGGAGTGCGATAGAGCGAGAAGCATTTGCTGTGGTCTGGGCGCTGAAGAAGCTAAGACCCTACCTGTTTGGGACTCACTTACGGGTTCAGACAGACCACAGGCCCCTCAGATGTTTGATGCAGATGAGGGGCGAGAATCCAAAACTGTTGAGGTGGTCCATTTCCCTACAGGGGATGGACTTCACGGTGGAACACCGCCTTGGTACAGATCACGCCAATGCTGATGGTCTGTCCAGATTTTTCCGCCTTAGTGATGAGGACTCCCTAGGTCAAGGGTAGTTCTCCCCACATTTCAGCTGGAGGGGACACGTGTTAGACCTGACATCATTGGCTTGAGTCTCTCCTCCATTTTTTTCTGTTTGCCTCCACTGTTTTACGATGTTTTGCTGGATAATGCTTTGGGCGCTGTGCCACTGCTGATCAGTGCCACAGCGCAAGTGCTCCCTATGTTAAATTGATGTATCGATTGTATTCCATGTTTGGCTTATTTGGTTTACTGTCAGTCCCTAGTCTAGTGCACCAGGAGTGCTGGGGCTTGTAAATCCAAATGCCGCTCGTGGGCTTGCAGCACGTGTTGTGCCACCCACAAGAGCGGCCTCGTAAAAGAATGTCTACGGGTTGGTCATTGCGAGACCTACGTGCAGTCTGGTACTGTCACGTGGGCTGCGCAAGTACACCTACTTGCCAGTCTCTCCAACCTTCCCTTAACTTCATGTTAGTCACCCCTATGGTAGGCCCACGGGCAGGGTGCGTTGTAAGTATAAGGTAGGACACGCCTGACCAAGTTGGCATGTCCTAATAGTGAACTACAGCCATCTTCGTTCTTCACTATTGCGAGGTAGCCTGCTCTCCCTTAGTTAGAATGGGCCGCCGGGATTATTAATGCTATGATCCTAGCTGGCTCGGGGAGCATGGTGCAATGTCGAGTTTGGTATCCCTGAACTCGGGGTTTAATTATGCATCCGTTGGTGTGGATGGTTTTTGGACTAAGGGTTTGAAAATAGCACTTTTAGAAAGTGTCTATATACTTGTCTAACCATTTCTGGTTTCTGCTGGTTTTGCGTGTGTGTGACAGGAGCTGGGTGGCTCCAGAGGTCTGGATGAGTCAGTGTGGGATGAGTGGGACATTTGCGTTGAGAGTAGGGGGAGAGTAGTTGCTGATAGCCTGCCCTGCCTGATACAATGCTGGCCCCACCTCCTGCCAAGCGACGGATGGCTCTGTGCCTGCCATGGACGATCCTAGCCCCACCTCCTGCCAGGAGGCCGATAGCTCTGCTCCTGCCAGTGACAATGCTGGCTCCACCTCCTGCTGGGCGTCTGAGGACCCAGCCCTGCTCAGTGAATAGGCCAGGTACTTCTGCCTGGCTCCACCCACAACAGACCCAGGATGTTGGGAAATTCCCCTGCATGGACAAAGGGATCAAAGCCGAAAAGGGGTATAAGAGAAGGACCCCTGAACCAAGAATTTAGATCACTTCTGACAAGGAACCCTGTAACCAAGGACAAGAAGCCTGCTGATCTAAGGACTTGCCTACCCCTTCTGCCAGTGTGCTGTTTGCTGGGGGGAATCCTGCAGTGCTTCTTTATTTTTGCCAAGGAAACCAGGAGAGAGGAACTGTGTGTGTACTCTCACGCTTGCTAAGAAAATCTCCAAGGACTGGAAGAGTGCCAGTCTCCTGCTGAAGTCACAGGGCTAAAGGACTTCACCTACTACAAGTGCTATTTGCTGGAACCTGTGAATCCAGCACCTCTGAAAGAACCAGCAATCTCGACGCCGACGAACGTCGCCGAATCTAGCTCGACATAGTGAGTAACGGCTCCAGTGTCCCGCTTCCTCGACGCTGGCCGCCGGGCCCGATCGACGCCAGCAACAACGCCAGGGAGTAGTGAGTTCGGCTCCAGCTCCAAGGGACCTCGTGTCTGCACCGCTGCTGATCGCATCGCCTTCGTGCCCTCTCGACGCCGTGAGCGCTGCTCACTCTCTGCAACAGAATCATCGACATCGACGACTGCTGAGGCCTGATCGACACCGAAGACACGACGCCGGATTGCCCGACGCCACTGATCATCGTGTGCTTCATTTTCCAAGGTACTGTGTTGTTGGGGGTCCGTGTGACTCCGGGCTCGACGTAGCGCTCCTCGCGGTCGACGCCGAACCTTTGGATTAACTTTGCCTTGACGTCGTGTAACTCCCGTGTGGGTTACATTGTTGCTAAGAACTGTGTTTCCAAGAAGAAGAGTTGCTTTGATACGAAAAGACTTTGTGCTAAAGAAGAAACCACCTTTGAACTATTATTTTTCCTTCCAAGAGTATTTATTAAGATTATGTACATTTTTGTCGTTATTTGGTCTTGTGCTAAGCCTTATATAAAAATACTTATTTTTATAATACTACTGTGTCGTGTCCATTTGTAGTGTATTCACTTTATTACTGTATGTGGTCATAAATGCTTAACGCACAGCCTCTGAGATAAGCATGTCTGCTCTGCCAAGCTACCAAGGGGGTGAGCAGGGGTTATCAAAGGGTGTGATCCCCTTGCCCTGACTAGAAAAGGTGTGTCCCTATTTGTCAGAAGTGCATACCTCTGCCAACTAGAGACAGCCGGTTCTAACACCGACGCAAACACCAACACCACTAATACCACCACCACCAATATCACCACAACCAATACAAATATCACCAATACCACCACCATCACCACCAATACCACCACCACAAATACCTCCACCTCGACCATCACCGCCAATACCACCACCACCAATACCACCACAACAACCAATACCACCAACACCAATACCACTACCACCAATACAACCACAAATACCACCACCACCAATACCACCACTAATACCACCAATACCACCACCAATATCACCAGACCAATAGCATCACCGTGCCAATACCATCACCAGCAAAAATACCACGACAACCACCAATACCAATGCCACCACCAATACCACCAATAACAATACCACACCACCAATACTGACACCACCATACCACCACCACCAGAAACTCCATCACCACCATCAATACCACCACCACCACTACCACGAAAAAAACACCAATACTACCACCACCAATACCACCACCACCAAATCAAATACCACCATCAATACCGATACCACCACCACCAATAACACCACCAATACCAACACAAATACCAACACCACTAATACCACCACCATCACCCCCAATACCACGGCACCAATACCTCCACCACCACCAATATCACCATCACTGTCAATACCATCACCACCAATGCCACCACCAATACCATCACCACCAATACCATCACAACCACCAATCCACCACCTACCACCAATAACAATACCACACCACCAATACTGACACCACGATACCATCACCACCAGAAACTCCATCACCACCATCAATACCACCACCACCACTACCACGAAAAAAACACCAATACTACCACCACCAATACCACCACCACCAATTCAAATACCACCATCAATACCGATACCACCACCACCAATAACACCACCAATACAAACACAAATACCAACACCACTAATACCACCACCATCACCCCAATACCACAGCACCAATACCTCCACCACCACCAATATCACCATCACTGCCAATACCACCACCACCAATGCCACCACCAATACCATCACCACCAATGCCATCACAACCACCAATACCACCACCACCAATACTACCACCACCAATGCCAGCCCTGCCAATAGCACCACCAATACTAATACAACCACCACAAATATCACCACCACCAATATCACCAACACCAATAACATAACCAGAACAAATGCTACAACTACCACCAATACCACCACCACCAATTCCACCAATACCATCACCACCACCACTAATATCACCACCGCCAATACCACCACCGCCAATACCACCACTAATACCACCAGTAACACCACCAATATCACCCCCACCAATGCCATCACCACAGCCAATACCATCACCAGCACCAAAACCAATTCCACCACCACCAATACCACCACTAATGCCACCAATAGCACCACCACTAATATCACCACCACCAATACCACCAATACCAATCCCACCACCACCAATACCACCGCCACCACCAACACCACAACCACCCCAAAAACTACCACCGCCCAATATCTCCACCACCTATATCAATGCCACAATCACCAGAAGGAATACCACCACCACCAATACCACCACGATCAATACCAATGCCAATACCAATCCCACCACTACCATTGTCATCGAAAACACCACCACCAGAAAAACACCCACCACCACCACCACCAATACCACCACCACGACCAATACCACCTCCAATGGCACTACCACCAATACCACCACCAATAATAGCACCAACACCGATACCACCACCACCACCACCAATACTCTCAATACCAATACCACCACTAATATCAACAATACCACCACCAATATCACCAGCACCAATACCATCACCATAGCCAATACCATCAGTAGCGCCAATACTACCACCACCAATACTAATACCTCGACCAATACCAATACCACCACCACCAATACCTCTACCACCACAAATACCACCACCACAAATACCATCACCACCAATACCAATACCACCACCAATATCAGCACCACCAGCAATACAACCAGCACAATCAATACCACCACCAATACAACCATCCAATACCGCCACCACCAATACCAGCACCACCACCAATACCACCACTAATATAACCAATAACACCACCAATCAAACCACCACCAATACCATCACCACCACCAATATCACCACTACCAATACCACCAATATGAATACCACCACCATGAAATATCACCACCAATTCCAATAAAAATTCCACTAATACCAACTCCTCCACCACCACCAATACCACCACCAATAACACCACCACCAATACCCCACTCATACAATCACTAAAACCCCACCACCAATATCACCCCTACCAAAACAATCACCACAGCCAATACCATCACCAGCAACAATACCACCACTTATACTATCATCACGACCAACACCACCACAATGGCACCACCACCAATACCATCACCACCAATACCACCAACACCAATACCACCACCACCACCAATACCACTACTCCCAATACCAATACCACCACTAATATCAACAATACCACCACCACCAATATCATCACTACGGCCAATACCATCACTAGCACCAATACCACCCCCAATACCAATACCACCACCACCAATACTGACACCACCAATACCAGCAATACCATCACTACCACCACAAACACCACCACAAACTCTACCACCACCAACAAATCACCACCACTGATACCAATACCATCAATACCACCACCACCAATACCAACACAAATATCAACACCACCACCATTATCACCACCATCAATATAAATAATACTAATACCGCCACCATCAATGCCTACACCACCAATACCACCACTAATGCCACAAATATCACCACCACCAATATCACCACCACCAATACCAATACCGCCACCACCAATACCACCACCACCACCAACGCGACAGCCACCACCAATTTCACCACCACCAATACCAAATCCCCCACCACCAATACCATCACCACCTCCAAAACCACCAATACCACCACCACCACCAATACCACCACTAATACCACCAATAAAACCACCAAAATAACTACCACCAATACCATCACCAAGGCCAATACCATCACCAGCAACAATACCACCACTACCACCAATACCAATGCTACCTCCACCAATAACAATACCGCCACCAATCCTGACACCACCAATGCCACCAATACCACCACCACCACCAAAATCTCCACCACCAAACACACCACCACCACCAATACCAGCAATACCACCAAAAACATCAATACCACCACCACCAATGCCACCACCACCAATTCCAATACCAACAAAACCATTACCCCCAATATCAATACCACCACCACCAATTCCACTAACAATAACACCACCAATACCTCCACAACTACCACCATCACTGCCAATACAGCCACCACCAATCCCATCACCAATACCACAACCACCAATACCACCTCCAACGACCAATACAGCCACAGCCAATGCCACCCCCACCAATACCACCACTAATACTGCCACCACAAATACCAATACCACGCCAATACCACCACCACCAATACCATCACCACTGCCAATACCATCACCAGCACCAATACCAATACCATCACCACCAATACTGACACCACCACCACCACCAAAATCACCACCACCAATACCAATACCAATACCATCAATACTACCACCACCAATACCAACACAAAATTCAACACTACCAATACCACCTCCACCACTACCAGTACAAATACTAACAATACTACCACCAATACCTACAACTCCAATACCAATCCCACCACCAATCCTGCCACCACCAATACGACCACTAATGCCACCAATACCACCACCACCACAAATATCACCACCACCAATAACAACATCCAATACCAATCCCACCACAACCACCAAAATACATGCCACAATCACCAGAACCAATACCACCACCATCAATACCACCACCAATGACACCAAAAACACCACCATCATCAAAACCACCACCAACAATACGACCAACACCACCACCAATACCACCACCACCACTACCACCAACACCGATACCACCACCATCAATACCATCACTACCAATACCACCACCACCAATACCACTATTCCCAATACCATCACTAATATCAACAATACCACCACCACAACCAATATTACAAGCACCAATGCCATCAACACAGCCAACACCATCAACAGTGCCAATACAACCACCACCAATACCATTGCCACTACCAATACCAATATCACCACCAACACCACAACCAGCACCACCAGCAACACCACCACCACCACCAATATCATCACCACCAATGCCACCACCACTAATACCACCACCAATACCTGCACCACCAGCAAAACAACCAGCACCACCATACCACCAGCAATACAACCACCAATACCACGAATGCCACCACCAATACTACCACCACCACCTATTCCACCACTAATACAACCAATACCATCATCACCAATGAAACAACCACCAACACCATCACCACCACCAATACCACCACTACCCATACCACCTATACGAATACCACCACCACGAAATACAGTAGTATAGTTCCTATATTCCCAATAGGCTCTGCGCATTGTAATAATATATCCTATAAATCAGACATAGGACTGAGGTCGACCAGGTCTCTATCGAATATACTAAACTATATCGTGAGTGCCAGCTAGCTCAGAGGTCAGTAGAAACTTTCTCGAATTCACAAGAAGGGATTAGTTTCTGACAACCGCATAAACATGACAACTTTGTTTCCCAAGAGTAAGAAATATATCTCTCTCAGAATCGCGGAAACAATAGATTAGTATTTCACTCAGTCAATCGTGCATGCTTTATTTCTACAGAGTTGCAGAGAAATAGAGAGACATGTTTTTTCAATGAAAAGGTTTATTGAACAGTCTTCTTTCTCATTCAAGAGAAGTGAACCGCTACAATCGTTATGCGGACTGCAAAGTATAATGTGTACAGCGAGAATAGTGTTACAAAATAAAAGTGTAAGAGCAGTGTATGGTTTCTAAGCCATATAAAAATACAAACATAAATACACAGGCTAAAATACTCAACTGGTGCTTCTAAAATACGCCTACCCCAATGTATCTAACCTAAGTCTAGTAAACGGGAAGAAGTAAGTATTGTGTAGCATAGGTTTTAGTTTTCTTTGCTACGTATCTACCAAAGGTTTCTCTAGGTTCTAACCAGTTCCATACCTTGGTTTAGAATGAAGGAGGTCTGGTATCTCTGTCTCGGGACTCGATTTCCCAACACCCCGCAAGGGGAGCTTGGAAACACTGGAGCTGAATTCTCGGCAGGAGAAGGTCAGCCTCTTGATCAGTGCGTCAGCTGGAGAGTCGGCTTCCTTTGGCACTTGCTGTAGCGAGCTGCGTCAGGCAAGTAGATAGTCGAACTGCTCCGAACCACCGCGTCTTGCTAGAGTAAGTGAAGGTATATTTATACCTTGAAGGTGTTGGAATGCCATAATTTGATGTAAAGTCAGTCATATGAATGTCAAGAAGGAACCCCTAGGGACTAGTTGTTCTTTGTAAAGTGACTGAGTTCTTGGACAAATCAATATTCAAGCAAATGGAAGTTCCCTAACTGCTTAAGCCGATTTTCCAAGAAATCGTTGTGACATTTGATACGGGTGGAAGTAGCCATGCCTGTATTTGGGTAGCATGGGCTATGCCTAAATAAGGGATTGATTTCTATGCCTATATAAGGGAAATGTGAATTGTACCTATGTAAGGGCATGAATTGGGAAAATTCATTCGGAGCTCAAAACGCCACACAACAGTACCACCACCAATTCCAATAAAAATACAACTAATACTACCACCACCAATACCACCACTCATACAATCAATACCACCCACAATACCAATATCACCCCCACTAAAATATTAACCACCGCCAATACCATCACCAGCGACAATACCACCACCACCACCAATACAAGTACCACCACCAATACCACACTACCACCACCAATACCACCAATGCCACCAATATCACCCCACCACCAATACCACCACCAACAATAACTCCACCATCAATACCTAAACCCCACCACCAATACCACCACCACCAATACCACCACCAATACCAGCAACAATAACACCACTAATACTGTTAAAATATAATCGACAGACGTGAACATCGCCGGCGCCATCTTGCCTAACAAGAGACACTGTATGCACGTAAGTGGCACCCATTTTAGATACTGCGGCCATTTCGTGCGTTGCCGATAACCAGCATGTCACCCTGACCTCGCTATCATCCCCCACGCTCTGACAACCCCCAAGCACACATGCTAGAGTCATAAAGCATCCTCAGCACGACCCAGACCCGGAGCCACTTCACGTGCCTAACGCCCATGCCCTTTCATCCCCCTCGCACGAACAGGCCCATTGATAACCTCCTCCCCTGCACCTGGCTGTTCGATCTGGTTCCAAGCGATAACCAGCCACTGCGGGTACAGTTTATTGCCCCCGTACAGTAGGAACTCGTTCCCCATCAAAGGGGTTGGAATTAATCAATGACACAACCCTCTTAGATCTGACCGATTCAGCATACTTCAGACCCTGCCGGAATGCCCAGCTGCGCGATAACAATCACCTGCTGAGACCGGGGTGGGGGACATTTGCTGTTGGGTATGTGTGGAAATAAGTTGGAAGCGAAGATTCCAGGCATGTAATAAACTACTGTCAGGAATGTGTTACTCTGCAATAAAGAGTCGAGGTTGTGTATAAAAGGCTATGCCACAGAGGTACAGTTAGAGCACAGCGAGAAGACATTTTGTTTGTCCGAATTGACATGTTCTCCTCCGGAGAAATAAACCTGTTCATCGCTTTCCAGTTTCCCAGCGCCTGCCTCTTTATTTGAATAGCTAATAATCGAGTGGATTAGAGGCGATTAACGCCAAGCAGTGATTGATGATAACTAGAGAAAATCTGCTTTTCTACAATTGGTGTCTCAACGCGGGGCCCATCAGCGACACGTGGGTCCGGTAGAGAGGTCCTAACGACGGAGTGAACGACTGGAATGATCTGAAAAGTGCACCTGCCTGAAAGAGACCCTCGTCTGGCAGCCGATCATCCGAACTTCACCAGTTCCGAACGGACCTCTCTCGAGTGATCTACGGTCCTGACTGGGATCCCACAGGAGTGCCGCTGCAAAAACAGAGAACAGAGGGCGATCGGGCGCTGGAAGTGGAAGACGAAGAACTATCCAAACGGTCTGTCTTAGGCCGAGTAGGACGTTTATACGTCTGATTGGAAGGACGTTTATACATCTGATTGGTAGGATGGTTTATCCTTCTGATTGATTGATTGTATTTCAATTGTTTGATTTGAAAATACTAGTATTATGCTTTGGTTCTTTGGTTCTTTAGTTCTTTGGTTCTTTGGTTCTTAGGATATTTGGTTCTTTTTGAGATATTCCCTGCTTGCAAACAACAAAGAATAGGAACATTCTCTCTCTTTGCAAACAGCGAAGGATAGGTAGTGCGGACCTGTGTCCACAATTGTTTGAGATCTTCAATTGTCCGATTATACGTCATGCCTATCTTCTCCCTACTGATTGGTAATTGGTTCTGCCCGGACTGCTTATTTGAGGTCAGTCTTCCGGCTCCCCCGAAGGCACCCCTAATAAGGACATGTATGTAAAATATGGATTAGTCGCTGTAGCTTACAGTAAACTATGGCATAAAAGCACTAAAAAAGATTAAGAAAATCAGTGCCCACTGATGGGATCTTTTGACCTCGATAAAATAGAAACACTAGAGAAAGCTCTACGCAAAAAGAAAACTACACCAACTATGCTTGACAGTCTCAGCATGTGGTGAAAAGAAACAATTGAATGAAAGAAGAAAAGATGAAGCAAGAATAGATAAGGAACTACGGAAATCAGCTCACCTAGCTGGTAAAAAGTTAGAAGAGGAGATTAAGGAAAGAGAAAACGCTAGGAAGGAGCGAGAATCAGAGTTCTCAGGACAATGCCCTGTCAGAGCGCCCTCGGCTCTTTACCCTGAGTTACCATCGAAACAAAAGATAGACGACGATTTACTCCTAGGTCCACCAATTACCTACATGCCACCTCCTTATGCCCCTACTCATCCTCTAATACAACACCAAGATTCTCAGAACGTGACCGAAGGTAGCGCCAGGGCCTCGGTACACACGGCCTCTGCGCCGACCAAGCCTCTCGTGCCTGATACCTCGTCAAATGACACACCAGTAAGAACCGAAACAAAAGAGAAAGGGCCAGTAAGAATCCCGCGGTTGAGTAAGAGTGAGCAAGCAGGTATTGAGAAAATCATTAAAACCCTGGTAGACAGAAAGGAAACAGAAGAATATATAACAGATATATGTAACTCCTACGTCGACAATCACAAGCGACACTTTTTCGTGTGTATTTGTTATTACACCCTCACGGCTTATGAGGAAAGGTACAAGAAAATAGGGCCTGACCGACTCATGACTCTATACAGGAAGGTAGATACAGGCGACGAGAATGACTGTGATGTGGCAGAACTTTTCTTCTATACCCTAGAAGTCTTCCGCCACCTCATAGAACAAGGAGGGGTAGTCAAAAACACAACATCAGAAATGACGGAGAGGCTAGACAATATGATATCCATAAAAGAAGCTGCCCCCTATTGGGTCCCCCCTAGAGGACAGGGAACTCATGATGACATAAATCACCAGGACGCCAAAGGTAGAGTGGTTTATGATTGGGTATATCAGCCTTGGGATTGACAGGACATCCTGACGTTCCGCAAATCCTTGCCAAACTTATGAAAGAATCCCACCGCGTTTTACACAGAAATGGGTACCGCTCTTGGATCGACAATTATGACGCTTGACGACATCAACTTGTTCTTTGGGCTATGCCTACCAGCTGATGTATGGAAACAGATCAGGAAAATAGAACACTCTGACCTGTTCGGTCATACTTGGGAACAACTCGATGTACTAGACAAACCACGAAACCCTGGACAGAAACCTGTAAAAGCCATATTAGACCTCCCGGACAAGATAGTACAAAAAGTAAAATCCCTGATTCCTGAGAAATAGATAGATTGGTCCATAGTAACCGCTTGCCGTCAGAAACCCCAAGAAGATGTCTCAGAATACTTCTCCCAGTTCGAAACAGTGTTCTCCGATTCTAGTGGACAAGACATGTCCACTGCGACCGGACATCACTTGTTCGTACAGAACTATGTTAAGGGTCTGTTACCGGAGGTTTCACAGAAGCTACAGACCAGGGAAAGCAGTTGGGCGGCGTCTAAGCCAGCGGCCATCCTCCAGATGGCCCAGTACTATGAGCACTAGAAAAACAAAAACGATAGGGCCACCAAAAAGAAAAAGAAGAACTTAAAAAGAACGAGTTATGATAGCGCAGTTACAAGGGGTGAATATAGGGAAAGAACAGTACAAGCGAGGATATCCGCAAAGTATCCCTTGAACACCACCACCCAGAAATAATGTCTCCACACCCTACGCTGGACGTCAGGGACTTAGGAGAGGATCAGTGCGCATTTTGTAGAGGGTACGGACACTGGAAATCCCAATGCCCGATCCTGTTAGGAATGAATAAGGAAAAAGGGGCGAGAGAATTGACAAATGGACCGAGAGGTAGAGGACGTGGGAGAGGGTACGCAAATGACGCCAGTGAAGAGAGACCCGGTAGAGTAAATGCATTTGACCGTCCCCGACAGAATGTTAGGGTTTGTGCACAGCAAAGAGCATGTCCCCTCTCATTGCACTAGTGGTCTCTGTAATAGCTCTCTTTAAACATACTACTGAAAGCCTTTCTTGTTATCTCAGCCCCTCCCTAAGACTTCTGTGTATGTTGCTCAATGTATTCACAAGTTTGGACATTGCTGTCTTGTTTGCACATTGGACCTTGCTTTTACCAAGGCATATTTAGAAAACATTGGACCTTGCTTTTACCAAGGCTTATTTAGAACACTCCTCCCTAGGCCATGTGTTACTTCAACTCATTAGCATAATAACTGAAGCTCTGCACACCTGCTTGTGAGAACCACACCCAGCTCTTCGAACCACACCCAGCTCTTCAAACCACACCCAGCCCTGTCTATGAAAGGCAGCCCCTGAGCCTCACCCAGTGCTTGTGCTCGTCTACCTCCCACTTACCTGAGAACAGATCCTTCAGCGCTGGCCCTCCTGCTCTCTCCAGACCTTCATTGACTTCAACGGGCGCAGCTTCTGGCTCTTCCTTCTTCTGGTTTCCCACTACTTCTTGCCTCAGCCCCTCTTCTGTCCACTGCAATCGACCTGTAAGTGCAAAACCTTTTATTACCTGAAAGAACTTTATCAACGATTTCTGGATTCATGTAAAGACAATTTGGAACAAGATATCTCCCACGAACTTTGTGGTTCAAAACCTTTGTTACAAGAATACTTTGTGGAACTTTGTGAAATAAACATTGTTTTACATGGAACTTTTTTAAGAATCGAGCAAAGGAAACTATTGACAGCAAGGCAAACAGTAAATCAAGGACTTGCACAAATTACCTGCTGTATTTTGAACTAAAAGTACAGTATTTGTTTTATAAAAAGTCTGGAAATGTGTGAAAAGTGAGTTTGCTATTAAGAATTTAGGCTTTATTTATATTAAGGTGAATGTTAGACGTTGGTAATTCTGATAATGATATTCGTTTGATTTTACAGAAGTTTTACAGTAATAGAAAGCACATCACAGAACAGTAACACATTCCAAACCTGGAATCTTGAGACCAGGATCCAAGAGGTACTTTTAGATGAGAATTTCTTATAAGATTAAGGTTTAGTCAGGAACACATTTAGGGATAGGTTGCATGTTGTAATGTGCAATCCATGTTTTAATTGGTTTGTTCTATGACATGTTAGTGTTCTGTTCTTTCTACATTCTTTCTCCTCATGGTTCCATATGTCAAATGAGTTTTGGAGCCTGTGAGAGTTGGAAGAGTTTGAAGGCGTCTGTTGGTGATGTACATTCAATAAATCTACAATATGAAAGAACTTGGAGTAATGATCTCTTTTTAACACTGGCGACGATTGGAAGCTTGGAAGGGACAAGCCACATCACCACTCAATCCTGAACCCACCTTGACTTTGGATTTTCGTTTTCCCCGGACTTTGGATTTTATTGGTAAATTTTCTCTTTTAATAAATAGGCTATTGACTGTTGGATTTCATTTTTTGCCAAAGTGCCTTGTGGATTTTCAACACTGTTTTTTCTGGATTTCGTTTTGGATTTAAAAAAAATAAAAGAGAATTGGACTTTGTCTATACTCCTCGTTTTGAACAATGGATTAATTTTGACTGCTTCGCTTAACTTTCCTTCATTGTTGGTAACTGGTACATTGTGGATTTATTTCAGAATTCAAGATTCTCCAGGTAAATTTGACTTGAAGGTTATATGTTTACCTTCGATTTCTAACGGCTTCTCTTACCGTTCTGTAGCGCGCTGTAGACACTGCCTCGCTCTGCCTTCTTACGCAGCTCCATTTCTGAACTCGCCGATATCGCGCTGTTCTTGCTCGCGCTCTTCTTTGTTCACTCAACTTCCAACACCACCACAATGGCACCACCACCAATACCATCACCACCAATACCACCAACACCAATACCACCACCACCACCAATACCACTACTCCCAATACCAATACCACCACTAATATCAACAATACCACCACCACCAATATCATCACTACGGCCAATACCATCACTAGCACCAATACCACCCCCAATACCAATACCACCACCACCAATACTGACACCACCAATACCAGCAATACCATCACTACCACCACAAACACCACCACAAACTCTACCACCACCAACAAATCACCACCACTGATACCAATACCATCAATACCACCACCACCAATACCAACACAAATATCAACACCACCACCATTATCACCACCATCAATATAAATAATACTAATACCGCCACCATCAATGCCTACACCACCAATACCACCACTAATGCCACAAATATCACCACCACCAATATCACCACCACCAATACCAATACCGCCACCACCAATACCACCACCACCACCAACGCGACAGCCACCACCAATTTCACCACCACCAATACCAAATCCCCCACCACCAATACCATCACCACCTCCAAAACCACCAATACCACCACCACCACCAATACCACCACTAATACCACCAATAAAACCACCAAAATAACTACCACCAATACCATCACCAAGGCCAATACCATCACCAGCAACAATACCACCACTACCACCAATACCAATGCTACCTCCACCAATAACAATACCGCCACCAATCCTGACACCACCAATGCCACCAATACCACCACCACCACCAAAATCTCCACCACCAAACACACCACCACCACCAATACCAGCAATACCACCAAAAACATCAATACCACCACCACCAATGCCACCACCACCAATTCCAATACCAACAAAACCATTACCCCCAATATCAATACCACCACCACCAATTCCACTAACAATAACACCACCAATACCTCCACAACTACCACCATCACTGCCAATACAGCCACCACCAATCCCATCACCAATACCACAACCACCAATACCACCTCCAACGACCAATACAGCCACAGCCAATGCCACCCCCACCAATACCACCACTAATACTGCCACCACAAATACCAATACCACGCCAATACCACCACCACCAATACCATCACCACTGCCAATACCATCACCAGCACCAATACCAATACCATCACCACCAATACTGACACCACCACCACCACCAAAATCACCACCACCAATACCAATACCAATACCATCAATACTACCACCACCAATACCAACACAAAATTCAACACTACCAATACCACCTCCACCACTACCAGTACAAATACTAACAATACTACCACCAATACCTACAACTCCAATACCAATCCCACCACCAATCCTGCCACCACCAATACGACCACTAATGCCACCAATACCACCACCACCACAAATATCACCACCACCAATAACAACATCCAATACCAATCCCACCACAACCACCAAAATACATGCCACAATCACCAGAACCAATACCACCACCATCAATACCACCACCAATGACACCAAAAACACCACCATCATCAAAACCACCACCAACAATACGACCAACACCACCACCAATACCACCACCACCACTACCACCAACACCGATACCACCACCATCAATACCATCACTACCAATACCACCACCACCAATACCACTATTCCCAATACCACCACTAATATCAACAATACCACCACCACCAATATCATCACTACGGCCAATACCATCACTAGCACCAATACCACCCCCAATACCAATACCACCACCACCAATACTGACACCACCAATACCAGCAATACCATCACTACCACCACAAACACCACCACAAACTCTACCACCACCAACAAATCACCACCACTGATACCAATACCATCAATACCACCACCACCAATACCAACACAAATATCAACACCACCACCATTATCACCACCATCAATATAAATAATACCAATACCGCCACCATCAATGTCTACACCACCAATACCACCACTAATGCCACAAATATCACCACCACCAATATCACCACCACCAATACCAATACCGCCACCACCAATACCACCACCACCACCAATACCATCACCACCTCCAAAACCACCAATACCACCACCACCACCAATACCACCACTAATACCACCAATAAAACCACCAAAATAACTACCACCAATACCATCACCAAGGCCAATACCATCACCAGCAACAATACCACCACTACCACCAATACCAATGCTACCTCCACCAATAACAATACCGCCACCAATCCTGACACCACCAATGCCACCAATACCACCACCACCACCAAAATCTCCACCACCAAACACACCACCACCACCAATACCATCAATACCACCAAAAACATCAATACCACCACCACCAATGCCACCACCACCAATTCCAATACCAACAAAACCATTACCCCCAATATCAATACCACCACCACCAATTCCACTAACAATAACACCACCAATACCTCCACAACTACCACCATCACTGCCAATACAGCCACCACCAATCCCATCACCAATACCACAACCACCAATACCACCTCCAACGACCAATACAGCCACAGCCAATGCCACCCCCACCAATACCACCACTAATACTGCCACCACAAATACCAATACCACGCCAATACCACCACCACCAATACCATCACCACTGCCAATACCATCACCAGCACCAATACCAATACCATCACCACCAATACTGACACCACCATAATATATCCTATAAATCAGACATAGGACTGAGGTCGACCAGGTCTCTATCGAATATACTAAACTATATCGTGAGTGCCAGCTAGCTCAGAGGTCAGTAGAAACTTTCTCGAATTCACAAGAAGGGATTAGTTTCTGACAACCGCATAAACATGACAACTTTGTTTCCCAAGAGTAAGAAATATATCTCTCTCAGAATCGCGGAAACAATAGATTAGTATTTCACTCAGTCAACCGTGCATGCTTTATTTCTACAGAGTTGCAGAGAAATAGAGAGACATGTTTTTTCAATGAAAAGGTTTATTGAACAGTCTTCTTTCTCATTCAAGAGAAGTGAACCGCTACAATCGTTATGCGGACTGCAAAGTATAATGTGTACAGCGAGAATAGTGTTACAAAATAAAAGTGTAAGAGCAGTGTATGGTTTCTAAGCCATATAAAAATACAAACATAAATACACAGGCTAAAATACTCAACTGGTGCTTCTAAAATACGCCTACCCCAATGTATCTAACCTAAGTCTAGTAAACGGGAAGAAGTAAGTATTGTGTAGCATAGGTTTTAGTTTTCTTTGCTACGTATCTACCAAAGGTTTCTCTAGGTTCTAACCAGTTCCATACCTTGGTTTAGAATGAAGGAGGTCTGGTATCTCTGTCTCGGGACTCGATTTCCCAACACCCCGCAAGGGGAGCTTGGAAACACTGGAGCTGAATTCTCGGCAGGAGAAGGTCAGCCTCTTGATCAGTGCGTCAGCTGGAGAGTCGGCTTCCTTCGGCACTTGCTGTAGCGAGCTGCGTCAGGCAAGTAGATAGTCGAACTGCTCCGAACCACCGCGTCTTGCTAGAGTAAGTGAAGGTATATTTATACCTTGAAGGTGTTTAGGAATGCCATAATTTGATGTAAAGTCAGTCATATGAATGTCAAGAAGGAACCCCTAGGGACTAGTTGTTCTTTGTAAAGTGACTGAGTTCTTGGACAAATCAATATTCAAGCAAATGGAAGTTCCCTAACTGCTTAAGCCGATTTTCCAAGAAATCGTTGTGACATTTGATACGGGTGGAAGTAGCCATGCCTGTATTTGGGTAGCATGGGCTATGCCTAAATAAGGGATTGATTTCTATGCCTATATAAGGGAAATGTGAATTGTACCTATGTAAGGGCATGAATCGGGAAAATTCATTCGGAGCTCAAAACGCCACACAACAGTACCACCACCAATTCCAATAAAAATACAACTAATACTACCACCACCAATACCACCACTCATACAATCAATACCACCCACAACACCAATATCACCCCCACCAAAATATTAACCACCGCCAATACCATCACCAGCGACAATACCACCACCACCACCAATACAAGTACCACCACCAATACCACACTACCACCACCAATACCACCAATGCCACCAATACCACCCCACCACCAATACCACCACCAACAATAACTCCACCATCAATACCTAAACCCCACCACCAATACCACCACCACCAATACCACCACCAATACCAGCAACAATAACACCACTAATACTGTTAAAATATAATCGACAGACGTGAACATCGCCGGCGCCATCTTGCCTAACAAGAGACACTGTATGCACGTAAGTGGCACCCATTTTAGATACTGCGGCCATTTCGTGCGTTGTCGATAACCAGCACGTCACCCTGACCTCGCTATCATCCCCCACGCTCTGACAACCCCCAAGCACACATGCTAGAGTCATAAAGCATCCTCAGCACGACCCAGACCCGGAGCCACTTCACGTGCCTAACGCCCATGCCCTTTCATCCCCCTCGCACATACAGGCCCATTGATAACCTCCTCCCCTGCAACAGGCTGTTCGATCTGGTTCCAGGCAATAACCAGCCCCTGCGGGTACAGTTTATTGCCCCCATACAGTAGGAACTCGTTCCCCATCAAAGGGGTTGGAATTAATCAATGACACAACCCTCTTAGATCTGACCGATTCAGCATACTTCAGACCCTGCCGGAATGCCCAGCTGCGCGATAACAATCACCTGCTGAGACCGGGGTGGGGGACATTTGCTGTTGGGTATGTGTGGAAATAAGCTGGAAGCGAAGATTCCAGGCATGTAATAAACTACTGTCAGGAATGTGTTACCCTGCAATAAAGAGTCGAGGTTGTGTATAAAAGGCTATGCCACAGAGGTACAGTTAGAGCACAGCGAGAAGACATTTTGTTTGTCCGAATTGACATGTTCTCCTCCGGAAAAATAAACCTGTTCATCGCTTTCCAGTTTCCAAGCGCCTGCCTCTTTATTTGAATAGCTAATAATCGAGTGGATTAGAGGCGATTAACGCCAAGCAGTGATTGATGATAACTAGAGAAAATCTGCTTTTCTACAATTGGCGTCTCAACGCGGGGCCCATCAGCGACACGTGGGTCCGGTAGAGAGGTCCTAACGACAGAGTGAACGACTGGAATGATCTGAAAAGTGCACCTGCCTGAAAGAGACCCTCGTCTGGCAGCCGATCATCCGAACTTCACCAGTTCCGAACGGACCTCTCTCGAGTGATCTACGGTCCTGACTGGGATCCCACAGGAGTGCCGCTGCAAAAACAGAGAACAGAGGGCGATCGGGCGCTGGAAGTGGAAGACGAAGAACTATCCAAACGGTCCGTCTTAGGCCGAGTAGGACGTTTATACGTCTGATTGGAAGGACGTTTATACATCTGATTGGTAGGATGGTTTATCCTTCTGATTGATTGATTGTATTTCAATTGTTTGATTTGAAAATACTAGTATTATGCTTTGGTTCTTTGGTTCTTTAGTTCTTTGGTTCTTTGGTTCTTAGGATATTTGGTTCTTTTTGAGATATTCCCTGCTTGCAAACAACAAAGAATAGGAACATTCTCTCTCTTTGCAAACCGCGAAGGATAGGTAGTGCGGACCTGTGTCCACAATTGTTTGAGATCTTCAATTGTCCGATTATACGTCATGCCTATCTTCTCCCTACTGATTGGTAATTGGTTCTGCCCGGACTGCTTATTTGAGGTCAGTCTTCCGGCTCCCCCGAAGGCACCCCTAATAAGGACATGTATGTAAAATATGGATTAGTCGCTGTAGCTTACAGTAAACTATGGCATAAAAGCACTAAAAAAGATTGAGAAAATCAGTGCCCACTGATGGGATCTTTTGACCTCGATAAAATAGAAACACTAGAGAAAGCTCTACGCAAAAAGAAAACTACACCAACTATGCTTGACAGTCTCAGCATGTGGTGAAAAGAAACAATTGAATGAAAGAAGAAAAGATGAAGCAAGAATAGATAAGGAACTACGGAAATCAGCTCACCTAGCTGGTAAAAAGTTAGAAGAGGAGATTAAGGAAAGAGAAAACGCTAGGAAGGAGCGAGAATCAGAGTTCTCAGGACAATGCCCTGTCAGAGCGCCCTCGGCTCTTTACCCTGAGTTACCATCGAAACAAAAGATAGACGACGATTTACTCCTAGGTCCACCAATTACCTACATGCCACCTCCTTATGCCCCTACTCATCCTCTAATACAACACCAAGATTCTCAGAACGTGACCGAAGGTAGCGCCAGGGCCTCGGTACACACGGCCTCTGTGCCGACCAAGCCTCTCGTGCCTGATACCTCGTCAAATGACACACCAGTAAGAACCGAAACAAAAGAGAAAGGGCCAGTAAGAATCCCGCGGTTGAGTAAGAGTGAGCGAGCAGGTATTGAGAAAATCGTTAAAACCCTGGTAGACAGAAAGGAAACAGAAGAATATATAACAGATATATGTAACTCCTACATCGACAATCACAAGCGACACTTTTTCGTGTGTATTTGTTATTACACCCTCACGGCTTATGAGGAAAGGTACAAGAAAATAGGGCCTGACCGACTCATGACTCTATACAGGAAGGTAGATACAGGAGACGAGAATGACTGTGATGTGGCAGAACTTTTCTTCTATACCCTAGAAGTCTTCCGCCACCTCATAGAACAAGGAGGGGTAGTCAAAAACACGACATCAGAAATGACGGAGAGGCTAGACAATATGATATCCATAAAAGAAGCTGCCCCCTATTGGGTCCCCCCTAGAGGACAGGGAACTCATGATGACATAAATCACCAGGACGCCAAAGGTAGAGTGGTTTATGATTGGGTATATCAGCCTTGGGATTGACAGGACATCCTGACGTTCCGCAAATCCTTGCCAAACTTATGAAAGAATCCCACCGCGTTTTACACAGAAATGGGTACCGCTCTTGGATCGACAATTATGACGCTTGACGACATCAACTTGTTCTTTGGGCTATGCCTACCAGCTGATGTATGGAAACAGATCAGGAAAATAGAACACTCTGACCTGTTCGGTCATACCTGGGAACAACTCGATGTACTAGACAAACCACAAAACCCTGTACAGAAACCTGTAAAAGCCATATTAGACTTCCCGGACAAGATAGTACAAAAAGTAAAATCCCTGATTCCTGAGAAATAGATAGATTGGTCCATAGTAACCGCTTGCCATCAGAAACCCCAAGAAGATGCCTCAGAATACTTCTCCCAGTTCGAAACAGTGTTCTCTGATTCTAGTGGACAAGACATGTCCACTGCGACCGGACATCACTTGTTCGTACAGAACTATGTTAAGGGTCTGTTACCGGAGGTTTCGCAGAAGCTACAGACCAGGGAAAGCAGTTGGGCGGCGTCTAAGCCAGCGGCCATCCTCCAGATGGCCCAGTACTATGAGCACTAGAAAAACAAAAACGATAGGGCCACCGAAAAGAAAAAGAAGAACTTAAAAAGAACGAGTTATGATAGCGCAGTTACAAGGGGTGAATATAGGGAAAGAACAGTACAAGCGAGGATATCCGCAAAGTATCCCTTGAACACCACCACCCAGAAATAATGTCTCCACACCCTACGCTGGACGTCAGGGACTTAGGAGAGGATCAGTGCGCATTTTGTAGAGGGTACGGACACTGGAAATCCCAATGCCCGATCCTGTTAGGAATGAATAAGGAAAAAGGGGCGAGAGAATTGACAAATGGACCGAGAGGTAGAGGACGTGGGAGAGGGTACGCAAATGACGCCAGTGAAGAGAGACCCGGTAGAGTAAATGCATTTGACCGTCCCCGACAGAATGTTAGGGTTTGTGCACAGCAAAGAGCATGTCCCCTCTCATTGCACTAGTGGTCTCTGTAATAGCTCTCTTTAAACATACTACTGAAAGCCTTTCTTGTTATCTCAGCCCCTCCCTAAGACTTCTGTGTATGTTGCTCAATGTATTCACAAGTTTGGACATTGCTGTCTTGTTTGCACATTGGACCTTGCTTTTACCAAGGCATATTTAGAAAACATTGGACCTTGCTTTTACCAAGGCTTATTTAGAACACTCCTCCCTAGGCCATGTGTTACTTCAACTCATTAGCATAATAACTGAAGCTCTGCACACCTGCTTGTGAGAACCACACCCAGCTCTTCGAACCACACCCAGCTCTTCAAACCACACCCAGCCCTGTCTATGAAAGGCAGCCCCTGAGCCTCACCCAGTGCTTGTGCTCGTCTACCTCCCACTTACCTGAGAACAGATCCTTCAGCGCTGGCCCTCCTGCTCTCTCCAGACCTTCATTGACTTCAACGGGCGCGGCTTCTGGCTCTTTCTTCTTCTGGTTTCCGGCTACTTCTTGCCTCAGCCCCTCTTCTGTCCACTGCAATCGACCTGTAAGTGCAAAACCTTTTATTACCTGAAAGAACTTTATCAACGATTTCTGGATTCATGTAAAGACAATTTGGAACAAGATATCTCCCACGAACTTTGTGGTTCAAAACCTTTGTTACAAGAATACTTTGTGGAACTTTGTGAAATAAACATTGTTTTACATGGAACTTTTTTAAGAATCGAGCAGAGGAAACCATTGACAGCAAGGCAAACAGTAAATCAAGGACTTGCACATATTACCTGCTGTATTTTGAAGTAAAAGTACAGTATTTGTTTTATAAAAAGTCTGGAAATGTGTGAAAAGTGAGTTTGCTATTAAGAATTTAGGCTTTATTTATATTAAGGTGAATGTTAGACGTTGGTAATTCTGATAATGATATTAGTTTGATTTTACAGAAGTTTTACAGTAATAGAAAGCACATCACAGAACAGTAACACATTCCAAACCTGGAATCTTGAGACCAGGATCCAAGAGGTACTTTTAGATGAGAATTTCTTATAAGATTAAGGTTTAGTCAGGAACACATTTAGGGATAGGTTGCATGTTGTAATGTGCAATCCATGTTTTAATTGGTTTGTTCTATGACATGTTAGTGTTCTGTTCTTTCTACATTCTTTCTCCTCATGGTTCCATATGTCAAATGAGTTTTGGAGCCTGTGGGAGTTGGAAGAGTTTGAAGGCGTCTGTTGGTGATGTACATTCAATAAATCTACAATATGAAAGAACTTGGAGTAATGATCTCTTTTTAACACTGGCGACGATTGGAAGCTTGGAAGGGACAAGCCACATCACCACTCAATCCTGAACCCACCTTGACTTTGGATTTTCGTTTTCCCCGGACTTTGGATTTTATTGGTAAATTTTCTCTTTTAATAAATAGGCTATTGACTGTTGGATTTCATTTTTTGCCAAAGTGCCTTGTGGATTTTCAACACTGTTTTTTCTGGATTTCGTTTTGGATTTAAAAAAAATAAAAGAGAATTGGACTTTGTCTATACTCCTCGTTTTGAACAATGGATTAATTTTGACTGCTTCGCTTAACTTTCCTTCATTGTTGGTAACTGGTACATTGTGGATTTATTTCAGAATTCAAGATTCTCCAGGTAAATTTGACTTGAAGGTTATATGTTTACCTTCGATTTCTAACGGCTTCTCTTACCGTTCTGTAGCGCGCTGTAGACACTGCCTCGCTCTGCCTTCTTACGCAGCTCCATTTCTGAACGCGCCGATATCGCGCTGTTCTTGCTCGCGCTCTTCTTTGTTCACTCAACTTCCTCATCCTTGGCTGGCTTTGCGTTTGACGTCAACACGTCATACGTCACACGCACGCATGCCGCCATTTTAGCATCACCATTACCTGGTTACCGTGGACTGCTTTTTCGATATTTCACCGAAGGATTATCGCGCTCACGCAAGACTTTCAAGGTTTTTTTCGACGTGGGATTACTCGTTTTTACTGAAATTCAGACTTCTTGCAACTTAACCACATCGCTGCTGTGCATTTTCCCCCACTGTGCTGACTTTTCATTTACTCCATGTTTCATGACGAGCTCAGCTCGTCATCAGCACAGCTCCACTGTGCCTCATGACGAGCTGAGCTCGTCATGAGCATGGAAGGGGTTAAGCATCGATGTATTGACTCTGGTTACTCCTGTTTCTTCAACTTATTGAGACTGTGTATCAATGTTTTTACCATCCTGTTTTCTTCAGTGATACACACACTTTGCTTTTAGTTTACCTTATTGACAATTGTTTTAACATTTATATTACAATTTATACTCATTTTGCTTAATAATGAGTTCTACTTCTGTGACTCAACCTCCTGCTTTTCTTTGTGAGAAAGGTGAACCCCTTCTTCCATGGAAAAGATGGAAAAATGTATTTGACTCTTATCTAGTGGCTATAGGGGTGGAGAAATTTTCTGCTTTAAGGAAACAGGCTATTTTGCTTCATAATTTAGGTGTTGAAGGCCGTAATATTTACAATCGCATTGGTGAAATACCTTTGGGTAATGGTTCTGGCGATACACGTTCAGATGTTTTTCAAATGTCTTTAAAAATGCTAGAAGATTACTTTGGTCCCAGAATCAATGTCGTTCTAGAACAACATAAATTCTTTGTGAGAGTGCAAGAACCTAAGGAAAGGTTGGCAATTATGTAGCTTCATTGCAAACTCTTGCATGTACTTGTGAGTTTGGGGACCTTACAGATTCTTTAATACGTGACCAATTGGTCGGATGCACTAATAGTTCAAGAGTACAGGAGAAGCTCCTGTCGAAAAATCCTTCTCTGAGAGAGGCTTTAGCCATTGTTGAGGGTATAGAGAACACTTCTGGTTGGGCTAAAGAGATGAAAGAGCAAAAGGTTTCGTCAGATTGTTCTTCCAGTTCAAGCAGCATTCATGAAGTTACTCAATCCGTGACTTCTGGTCTTCAAGGAGGTATTCAACCTATTGCTTCAGAAGATAGTATTTGTAAGGTTATACAAAACCCAAAGGGAAAAATTCTTTTTGATCGCAGTAAGATTAAATGTTATAGATGTGGTAGTCCTAATCATTCCTCTTCCTTTCCTAATTGCTATGCCAAGTCTGCTACCTGTCTTAAATGTGGTATAAAGGGACACTATGCCAGAGTTTGCAAATCCACTAGTAAAATACACTCCATTGAGAGTCCCGTGTCTTCACAAGATAGTCCCAGATTAGTAATTTCTAGTGTCACTAGTGATGGCATTATCAATGCTGATCCCATTACTATGCCTGAATGCAATGTGATAATTTTGGGCGAAGATTTTGTAGTTCTAGCTGACTCAGGTTCGCCTTTTACTTTAATTGGTAATGAAAATTGGAACAAAACCTTTCCTAAAGTTGAGTTGATCAAACCTGATATTAATGCTGTCAGCTATAATGGTTCCCGTATTGATGTATCAGGTTATACAGTCATGAGAATTCACTTCAAAGGTCGTGAAACTGTTGGTAAGATTTATGTTGCTTACAGGGGTGATAATCTTTTAGGGTGGAGACATCAGAGGGATTTGGGGATTATTCTCAATCCAAATGCTCTCAAACCCTCTGACCAAGTTATGCTTATTGATCAAATCTCCTCTTCTAATAAGATTTTTCATGATTTCCCTCATGTTTTTCTGACAAATTGGGTTTATTGAAAGATTTTGAGCATCGCAATATTTTAAAAAATATGCTATTCCCTGTGTATATAAGGTTAGAAAAGTTCCTAACATGATGTTAGCTCCACTTAAACAGGAACTTTCCAGACTTATTGAGTTGAATGTCATTGAAGAGATTGAGTCATCAGAGTGGTTGGCCCCAGTGGTTTTGGACCCTAAGGATGGGGGAAAGAACATTCGCATGTGTGTGGACCTTAGGGGGTTAAACAAATGCATATGCGTAGATTGCCAACCACTCCCAAACATTCCTGAATCCATCACTATGCTGTCTGGGGCTAAAATATTTTCGGTACTTGATTTGTCCTCAGCCTACCACCAGGTACCGCTTCATTATGATTCAAAACATCTTACCTCCTTTGTTACACCTCTTGGAGCGTTTCGTTTTGTGAGGATGCCATTTGGGTTAGCATCCGCAGCGGCATGTTTTCAAAGGATTATGAAATTGGTGGTAGGTGATGTTTCTAATGTCATCTTTTTTCAAGATGATATTCTTGTTTTTGGCAGAGACAATATGGAACATGACAGTGTTTTGAGGTCAGTTTTGACTAGATTGACTGATAAGGGTTTGACTGTAAACAAGACTAAATGTAAAATTGGTGTAACCTCTGTAACCTACCTTGGCCATGTGATTTCTGGGAAGGAATACAGCCTAAATTGGAGTAAGCTAAGAGCATTGTTGAAGCTCCCACTCCGTGTGACAAGGATCAAGTTAGATCTTTCCTTGGTTTAGCTGAATTTTACGGGAAATTTATTAAAAATTTTGCATCTGTTATTGAGCCTATTAGGAACCTTCTTAAAAAGGGTGTTCTTTTTGAATGGAATGCTGGTTGCAATTATGCGTTTTTGGTTGTTAAGAGGACAATCAGTCAATTGCCTAGTTTAGGTCATTTTGATACTAAGAAAAAGACTTTCTTAGCTACCGATGCTAGTTTGTCTAGATTGGGAGCGGTTCTCTCTCAGTTGGACAATGGTGAAGAAAGAGTTGTGGCATTTGCCTCTAGGGCTTTGAAGAAGGCTGAAGGACAATATTCTTGTATTGAAAGGGAGGCTCTTGCCATTGTTTGGGCAGTCAAGCATTTCAAGTTTTATTTATAGGGTATTCCTTTTGTAGTCAAATCTGATCATAAACCGTTGATAAAGGTGTTTTCGTGTATGGAGAGTGAAAGGTTAACACCAAGATTTAAACGCTGGAGTGAGGGTTTGGAGGAATTTAATTTCATTGTGCAATATTTTCCTGGGTCTTAAAATAAGGCTACAGATTGTCTTTCGCGTTTGCCTCTGCAGGATCAGACTGAACATTTGGATTTAGGTTGTGTCAATGTGTCTTGGGTGAGTGAAGGTGCCATTTCTTTGGAGGATTGGGTTGGTGCTCAATCTGGT
The DNA here is from genome assembly GCF_964263255.1 of Lissotriton vulgaris. Classification (NCBI taxonomy): domain Eukaryota; kingdom Metazoa; phylum Chordata; class Amphibia; order Caudata; family Salamandridae; genus Lissotriton; species Lissotriton vulgaris. The sequence goes on from NW_028251687.1 coordinate 536,256, forward strand.
GATCAGATTTTTCCGTTGGTAAAGGATTTAGTCATTAATGGTTGGCCTAATGACAGTAGAGGTATTAGCAAGGATCTTTTGCCGTTTTGGTCTGTTCGTGACGAACTTACTATTGTTGATGATGTTGTGATGAGAGGTGAGAGATTAATTCCTCCTTCCTTAATGAGATAAAAGTTGATCAACCTTCCCCATGATGGACACATGGGTAGAAGCCTTACCAAAGCCCGGTTAAGAGAGAGATACTGGTGGCCCAATATGGATGGTGAAGTTGAGCGTGTTGTTAAGGACTGTTATCAATGTTCAGTTAATGATAAGTCTAAAGTTGTTAGTAAGGCCCCTTTGTCACCTGTGTCTATTCCTGATCTACCTTGGTCTAAATTAGGTTTGTACATTATGGGTCCATTTGATTTGTTGCTACCATCTGAGAGATTTGTAATTCTTCTTGTTGATTATACATCTAAGTGGGTGTCCACCAAGTGTGTGGGCTCGGTTACTTCTAAGGTGGTAATTGATTTTATGCGAGATGAATTTGTGTCTGAGGGAATTCCAGAGTGCATCATTACCGACAATGGTGTGCAATTTGTCTCCACTGACATTGTGACCTTTTTGAAAGACCATGGTATAACGCATCTTAAGACTGCACTTTATGCACCTCAGGCCAATGGTCTTGCGGAGCGAATGAATCGTATTGTCAAAGGGTGTGTTCAGAGAGCTATTGATATGAAAACTCTTCTTAGAGATGAATTGTGTGATACCTGGTGGGCGCATCGTACCACTGTTAATTATGTTTCTAAGTCTTTTCAATTTTTTTGTTACGTGGAAGGCAAGCATCTTCTAAATTGAATCCTTCTTGGCTTCCTTCTCATTCCTCTCTTTCTTTGGATAAGGGGGATGTGGAGGATAGAATTCATTCTTATCAACAAAAATATAAAGAACGTTACGATGAGAAGAATTCTACCAAAGTTAAATTGTGGTCTGTGGGAGAATGGGTTCTTGTTAAAAAACCCAGATTTTCCAAGAAAGGTGTCTCTGAATTCATTGGTCCTTTCATGATCACTGATATTTACAAAAATGTTGTCACTATGCAGAATGGCTGTAAATGGAGCGTGTCCAGGCTCGTTAAGTTTTCTGATGTGAGTTCTCCATCTTCTTCCAGTCCTGATGGTTCTATTTCTACTTCCTCTTCATCTGGCCGTGGTGTTGTTCCTTTTAGGAGGTTTCCACAGAGAACTCATCGTGCTCCTATACGTTTCAGAGACTATGTCTAAATTTTGTGTTAAGTTACTCTTTTTGCTGTGTTGTTATACTTTTAAGGATTTGCCTTCTTTTGCTACATTTATTGTTCTTTTCCTTTTGTTTCTTTTAGTATAGGGGATGTGTTGTAATGTGCAATCCATGTTTTAATTGGTTTGTTCTATGACATGTTAGTGTTCTGTTCTTTCTACATTCTTTCTCCTTATGATTCCATATGTCAGATGAGTTTTGGAGCCTGTGGGAGTTGGAAGAGTTTGAAGGCGTCTGTTGGTGATGTACATTCAATAAATCTACAATATGAAAGAACTTGGAGTAATGATCTCTTTTTAACATTGCACTTATCTGTTCATTGTTTATGTTTCATTAGGCACCAGTTTCTACAGAAGTCAGAGAGGGCCACAGATTTTAGCAGCTCTTCTACAGTGGAAACGTAAGAACGGTGTTGTCTCTTTTTTTTATTTTATCCACGTACCCCCTTCCCTTGAGCTTCTGGTTCTTAGTGCACTGTTTTAAAACTAGTGTGCTGGAACAAGCAGTTTCAGGGTGGGGTCGGACTGTCTTCAATCTCCATCAGAACTGAACAGAAACTCAGGTGAGCTGGGCTTTGACAGAATCACAAGCCTTTAAAATATTCAGTTCTGTTGGACGATGAATGCCGGGGAAGAAACAGAGGGCATTGATGCCACGGATATGGCGCAGGCTCTAAACGAGGTCTTGGCTCATAATGAATCAGTGTCTGGCATCTTGCAACATATGCAAGAGGAAATAGAGAAATTAAAGTTGGAAAACACCTTTGTAAAACAGGATTTAAGGAGGTATAAACCTAGGGAATCTCAGTGGAACACAGCTTTTACGCCTTTGTTTAAAACTTCCTCAGAGACAGGGGCGGGAGCAAAACATGCAACCCCCCCCCCCCCAGTTGAGGTTACTGTTAATGTTCCTAATGCTGTGCCTTTAGCAGCAACTTAACGTTTTCATGGAGATAGTAACAAATTCCATGTGTTTATCAATCAATGTCAATTACACTTCGTTTGTAAACCACAACAGTTCCCTACTGATGCTACAAAAGTGGCATTCGTCTTGTCTTATTTGGGCGGTACAGCAGCCAATTGGTCAATTCCTTTTGTGGATAGAGATGATCCCATCCTCCATAATTGGAATCAATTTAAACGTACTATGACCAGCCTTTTTGCAAAACACACTTTTATTCAGGCAAGCGATAATGAGCTTTTAAATATTAAACAAGGTAACAAGGATTTATTGACCTATCTCACTAGTTTTAATCGTTTACTCACCGAGACACGTTGGCCAGAAGAAAAGCGTGTCTCCCTTTTTTATAAAGGTTTGAGAGATGAGTTAAAAGACGCGCTGGCTCATATCGTGGATTTGCCAGAATCGTGAAATTGGAACACAGACTAGGAGAAAGAAAGGGAGATAAATCCAAACTGGAATCGCGGTTAACTTTTATTAGACATGAGAAGAAAGACACAGATAATAAACTCCCTGAACCTGAGCATATGCAAACAGGGACACTCAGAGGTCCACTCATGTCAGAGGAAAAAGAAAGAAGGAGAAAACTTCAATTATGTTAATATTGTGGCAAGGCAGGACATTTTGCCAGAGAATGCCCAGTAAAACCTAAAACTGGACGAAAGGGTATTGTTTCCTCTATCTCCTCAACTGAGTCGGGAAACGATTAAGCTCGACAAGGGGGGAGGTTACTTGTTCGAGAAAACATCTTAATCAAACCTCTAATTCTGCAGCCTTCATGGTACAGCACATACCTAGACATTTCATAATTCAGATCTTTTTAATTGTTACTACCCAAGTTAGACATTCTCTCCCTGTCCTGCTGCACTCAGGAGCAACAGGAAATTTTGTGGATAATAAGTTAGCTAACACATTAGGTCTTCCTATTTGCCTAAAGCTTTGTCCAGAAGCAGTATGTGCAGTGAATGGGTCAGAATTGACCTCTGGATTAATCACAAAACAAACAAGTCCCCTTGTCATGGTTTGTCAAAACGGGCACACAGAGATGATTAGCTTTGATCTGATAGATATCCCAAATTTTGGCTTGATTCTTGGGGTACCCTGGTTAACAACTCATAACCCAAAAATTGATTGGGTGAACAGAACAGTTACTTTGGATTCCTCATTCTGTAGAACCAATTGCTATCAAGAAGCAGGTACAGAACAGAGCTCAGTAATACACTGTGCTAGTGTTACACAAGACGAACCAAGTCTCCCTCCTGAATATTCTGACTTTAAAGACGTTTTTGATCCAGTGAAGGCTAGTGTGTTACCCCCACATCGGTCATATGACTGCCGTATAGATCTCATCCCAGGGGCCCCTTTACCTAATAACAGAGTATATGCTTTGACTGACGAAGAGGCCAAATATTTAAGAACCTACCTAGACGACCTACTACAGTCTGGGTTCATCCGACATTCCATATCTCCAGTGTAATCTCCACTTTTTTTATCCTGAAGCCGGATAAATCTCTGCGCGCGTGTATTGACTATAGAGGACTAAATAAGGCTACAATAAAAAATAAATATCCTCTTCCTCTAATACCTGTGTTGTTGGATCAATTAAGACTTTCTACTTTATACACTAAACTAGATCTGCGGAGAGCTTACCACCTGGTCCAAATAAAAGAGGGGGATGAGTGGAAGACAGCTTTCAAGACAAAGTTTGGTCTATTTAAGTACACAGTAATGCCCTTTGGGTTGTGTAATGCCCCTGCGGCCTTTCAATTCTTTATAAATGAGGTCCTACATGAATGCCTGGAAGTTTGTGTCATAGTATACATGGACGACATCCTCATTTACTCTAAGAACCCGGAAGAACATACCCAACATGTTCATGCAGTATTATCAAAGTTAAAAGAAAATCATCTCTTTGCTAAATTAGAAAAATGTACTTTTAATGTCAGCAAAGTGGATTTTTTAGGATACCGCCTGTCACCTCAAGGAATAATTATGGATGTAAAGAAAATTAGTGCTATTACTGATGGGCCAGAACCATCATCTGTGAAGAACGTTCAGAAATTTCTGGGTTTCGACAATTTTTATAGGAGGTTTATTTCTCATTTTGCAGACATTGCTGCCCCAATAACCACCTTGTTGCCGAAAGGGCAACGATTTCTTTGGTCTGATGAGGCGGCTCACGCCTTTCAACTCCAGAAACAAAAGTTCACTTCAGCCCCAATTCTGAAACATCCTGATCCTGACTTGGCATTTTTTGTCGAAGCGGATGCTTCACAGGTTGCTTTAGGTGGAGTTCTCTCTCAACGAGATGCAGTAGATGGCCAATTACATCCTATAGCCTTCTATCCCAAAAATGTATTACCAGCTGAACAAAATTACACTGTGGCTAAAGGAGAACTATTAGCTATCAAAGTAGCCTTTTCTGAATGGAGGCACCATTTAATGGGAGCCAAGTACCCTGTTACCATCTTTTCTAACCATAAGAACCTACAGTTCTTTGGATCACTAAAAGCATTAACTCCACTTCAGATGCGCTGGTTAAATTTTTATAGTACATTTGACTTCGTTATAACCTATAGACCAGGTGCACACAAATTCAATCTGATGTGTTAGCTAGATACGGACATACCTCAGACATGAAACAAGACAAAATAGGAGAACCCATTATTCCTCCCCAAAAACATTTGGCACCAGTACAATAGAAGGATTTCATCACAGATTTATATAATGCACACATGCAAATGGCACTTCAAGATTGGTTAAAGGATTCTCATGACTCAATACAACGAGGTTTATTGTATCACGACAACATGCTGTTAGAGCCCACCAAAGAATTACAAACACAGGTGATAATTTGGCATCACGCCTCACCGTTGGCAGGTCATCCTGGCTGGGTAAAAACCCTGGAAAATGTGCGAAAACACTTTTGGTGGGACAATATGAGTAAGGACATTAAGCAATTTGTCACTACCTGTCCAGTTTGTGCAAGACATAAATCTTCTCATAAGGCCCCTGACGGTTTGTTAATACCAATGCCATCACCCAAACAACCTTGCCACACTGTGAGTGTAGACTTTATTGTAGGTTTACCACCAGTAAAATCCTTCACAACAGTATTAGTGATAGTGGATTTTTTGTCTAAAATGGCACATTTTGTACCATTACGGAAATTGCCAACTGCGGCCGAATTTGCCGATATTTTTATAAGAGAAATTGTGCGTTTACATGGTTTGCCAAGTAAAGTGGTGTCAGACCGAGGTAGCCAGTTCAACTCTAGATTTTGGAAAAAATTATGCGAAAAACTGAAAATAGATGTGGCATTATCCACTGCTTTCCATCCAGAAACAGATGGACAAACTGAACGACTGAACCAAACCTTACTTCGAATGCTACGTTGTTTATTGGCTGATTATTCTAGTGAATGGTTGGAAGCTCTCCCTGTAACGGAGTTTGTTTATAATAATACTGAGCATGCAGCTCTACTTTCCTCACCATTTTATTTCATGCAGGGGTATCATCCGAGAGCTATACCCATTTTATTAGATTTTATTAGATTAGATTCCCTGTTGCCTACAGTAACAGATAGACTAACGAGATTAGGTGACATACAAGACAAGACCAGGAAACATTTGTTAAAGTACAAAGGAATCATGAAAAGACAAGCAGACAAACCCAGATCTGAGGCCCCAATGTATAAAATCGGTGACAAAGTATGGCTCTCCACAAAGAACCTAAATATAGAGGGATCCCGAAAGCTGCAACCACATTTCATTGGACCCTTTAGTGTAACTGCCATAGTAAACCTGGTAACAGTAAAATTGGACTTACCAAAAGAATACCCAGTACATGCTACATTCCATGTGTCCTTGCTTAAGCCGTACAACCCAAATACCCGACCCGAACCACCACCTCCACCCATACCAATTAAGGGAAATCTAGAATATGAAGTGAAAAGCATAAAAGACGCGAAAAGAATTCATGGACGTCTGTTTTATTTAGTAGAATGGAAAGGATATGACAAAACTGAGAATTCATGGGAACCAGCGTCCTATGCACATGCCCCACGGTTGATTAGACAGTTTTATCTGAAAAATCCAGGGTAACCCTGTCCAGTAGGAGGGCCTATGAGGGGGCGACTGTTAGGGTTTGTGCACAGCAAAGAGCATGTTCCCTCTCATTGCACAAGTGGTCTCTGTAATAGCTCTCTTTAAACATACTACTGAAAGCCTTTCTTGTTATTTCAGCCCCTCCCTAAGACTTCTGTGTATGTTGCTCAATGTATTCACAAGTTTGGACATTGCTGTCTTGTTTGCACATTGGACCCTGCTTTTACCAAGGCTTATTTAGAAAACATTGGACCTTGCTTTTACCAAGGCTTATTTAGAACACTCCTCCCTAGGCCATGTGTTACTTCAACTCATTAGCATAATGACTAAAGCTCTGCACACCTGCTTGTGAGAACCACACCCAGCTCTTTGAACCACACCCAGCACTGTCTATAAAAGGCAGCCCCTGAGCCTCACCCAGTGCTTGTGCTCATCTACCTCCCACTTACCTGAGAACAGATCTTTTGGTGCTGGCACGTCTGCTCTCTCCAGACCTTCATTGACTTCAACTGGCTTCTGGCTCTTCCTTCTTCTGGTTTCCGGCTACTTCTTGCCTCAGCCCCTCTTCTGTCCACTGCAATCGACCTGCAAAAGAGAAAGAGGTCATGGTTAGACTGATCAGTATCCCTTTTCAGCAACAAGTAAGTGCAAAACCTTTTATTACCTGAAAGTACTTTATCGACCATTTCTGGATTCATGTAAAGACAATTTGGAACAAGATGTCTCCCACGAACTTTGTGGTTCAAACCCTTTGTTACAAGAATACTTTGTGGAACTTTGTGAAATAAACATTGTTTTACATGGAACTTTTTTAAGAATTGACCAGAGGAAACCATTGACAGCAAGGCAAACAGTAAATCAAGGACTTGCACAAATTACCTGCTGTAATTTGATGTAAAAGTACAGTATTTGTTTTATAAAAAGTCTGGAAATGTGTGAAAAGTGAGTTTGCAATTAAGAATTTAGGCTTTAGTTATATTAAGGTGAATGTTAGACGTTGGTAATTCTGATAATGATATTCGTTTGATTTTACAGAAGTTTTACAGTAATAGAAAGCACATCCCAGAACAGTAAAATATTCCAAACCTGGAAGCTTGAGACCAGGATCCAAGAGGTACTTTTAGAAGAGAATTTCTAATAAGATTAAGGTTTAGTCAGGAACACATTTAGGGATAGGTTGCACTTATCTGTTCTTTGTTTATGCTTCATTAGGCACCAGTTTCTACAGAAGTCAGAGAGGGCCACAGATTTTAGCAGCTCTTCTACAGTGGAAACGCAAGAACGGTGTTGTCTCTTTTTTTATTTTATCCACTTCCCCCTTCCCTTGAGCTTCTGGTTCTTAGTGCACTGTTTTAAAACTAGTGGGCTGGAACAAGCAGTTTCAGGGTGGGGTCGGACTGTCTTCAACCTCCATCAGAACTGAACAGAAACTCAGGTGAGTTGGGCTTTGACACAGAATCAGCACCAGCAATCTGAGTGCGACAACACGTACGACTTTGCATAGGACTGCCTAGGGCAAGGGTGGGATCCAGTCGAGCTCTATGTTGACCAGCAAGGCCCTTATGTTACAGCAAAGATCCTGGGCACGAAGTCACAATTTCTGGTAGACACGGGAGCAACACGTAGTGCATTATCTAAGCGACTGATTCCAAGGGCACCCTTGACTGGCTCACACGTGACATCAATAGGATTTGATGGTACGCCCTCCACTAACCCAGTGTCCAAACCAATACCTTTTGATCTTGGAGATAATATCATTGACACGACATTTCTCCTCTCCTCCAATACCCCAGACGCCATTATGGGTCTCGATCTGTTGAAGCATTTTCGAGCGACCATCAGATGCTCGCCCGACGGAGTCCGAGTCATCTTATATGACAACCACCACCATCTAAGACCTCACCCACCCCAACACATGTACCCTATTACCAAAACAGACGTGTCCCTACTGGACACTTTGCCATCGCACTAGTGGGCCAAGGCTGACTCAGACATAGGACAAATAATGATAGACCCAGTACAAGATATCACCAGAGGGCGAGAAAGCATTGATCGAAATAATACAGTCACTAGTAGAAGCAGGAGTAGTAGAGGAAGTAGTGAGCAATGTCTGTAACAGTCCGATCTTACCGATCATTAAGAGACAAGGAGAGGGAGATGGGAAAGTATTCCGCTTCATCATTGACCTACGAGAGATCAACAAAATAGTTGTGCCACAGTACCCTGTAGTCTCTGACATCACCACCATCCTGACCCTAATCCCGTCCACTACCACCACGTTCACCGTAATTGACCTTCAGAATTCCTTCTTCTCCATACCCATTCACCAAGACAGCTGCTATCTTTTTGGATTTACCCTAAGATCCCGCTCGTATAGATTTTGTCGAGCACCCCAGGGGTACACCGAGAGCCCGAGCATCTACAGCCAGGCGCTCAAAAGACAGTTAGATGAAGTACAGTTACCAGACGGGGTGGCGTTGATACAGTATGTAGACTATATCCTTTTAGCAGCAGACACCACTCCACTAGCAGTCACTGCCACCATCCAGCTCCTACACTTCCTTGCATAGAATAGCCACAAAGTTTCCCGAAAGAAGTTGCAGTTTTGCAAACCCCAAGTCACATATCTAGGACACCTCTTATCAAAGGAATGGAGGAAGCTCACGCCTGACAGAATCCAGACTATTCTAGACACTCCCATCCCCAAGACTCAGAAGCAAGTCCACTCTTTGGTAGGCCTCACCTCATTCTGTCGACAGTGGTTGCCGAACTTCAGTCTCATAGTCAAACCCCTACTTTCCCATCTAGCCAAAGACACTCCATTACCACTCCCTTGTACCCCCCGAATGCCAGACAACGTTCAAAGAATTACGAGATGCCCTTTGTTCAGCCCCCATTCTAGGAACCCCAGACTACTCCAAGCCATTTTCCCTCTATGCACACGAAAGAGAGGGATGTGCCTTATCTGTCCTAACACAATCGATTGGTCCCAAGCAGCGCCCTTGAGCTTATTTCTCATCCACCCTCGACCCAGTAGCCAGAGCGCTACCGGCGTGCTTACATGCCATAGCAGCTGCAGCAGTTTCGATATGCCAGAGTGAGGGAATAGTACTCTCCAACTCCCTTAGTGTTAGTACCCCATGCAGTTGACCCGCTTCTGAATCAGACTAAATCCCAACATCTGACTAGTGCACGACTGACAGGATACGAGTTGACCTTGCAAGCGCCACACATTACTCTGAAGCGATGCACCACTCTAAATCCAGCTACGTTGTTACCTCTGCCCGAAAACGACCCCAGCATGACTCCCCTACATGACTGTGTGACCCTCGCTGACAAAAAGACAAGGAGAATGGTAGATCTCTGAGACACTGCTTTTCCAGAAACCTGACGGGGAGCTATGGGTAGATGTCTCGTGCATCAAACTCCCAGATGGCACGACCTCAGCAGCATACGCCGTCACCACTGCCCAAACCGTTATAGAATCAGCCTGCATTGCCCAACGATCCGCGCAGGTGGCGGAAATGATTGCCCTCACACGAGCATGCATCTTAGCAGCAGGGAAGACAGTAAACATATACACAGACAGCCAGTATGCTTTCTGGGTGGTTCACCATTTCGGGCTCCTGTGGAGGGAAAGAGGATTCCTGACCTCGCACGGCACACCCATCCTACACGGAGATCTAGTTTCTGCCTTGACTGAAGCAGTCCTCCTCCCCAAGCAGCTAGTAGTAATTAAATGCCAAGCACATAAGAAAGTGACGGACATTATTGGACAGGAAAATGCACTAGCTGACGTTACTGCCCGAGCCACAGCCGAAGACAGAACTGCAACACGAATGTATGTGACTAGGTCACAAGCTGAGAAATGGACAGACGCTAGGGCCACTATAAGAGACATCCAACTGACGAATACACCACACGAACTGACTGAATGGGCTCGGGTGCGACTGAAAGACGATGAAGGCTGCTGGAGGTGCAAAAGACAGAGACAAATGGCTGCTACCCAACACCTATCTGATCCCATATTGACCATGGCACACCTACCCACACACATAGGATCCACTCCCATAACCGAACTGATTGCTAGGGTATGGCATAACGGCAAGATAGCAGATTCAGCGAAACGCCTAGTACAGCAATACATGGTATGCCTGCAACACAACTCAGGGAAAGGGACAGTACAACCACAGGGAGGGTTTGGAGTGCCCGACCATCCCTTTGAAATCCGCTAAAATGGATTACATTCAACTAGAAAGGTGCCATGGTCTGAAATACGTTCTAGTTATTGTGTGCGCCTTCAGCAAATGGGTGGAAGCATACCCCACTCGTGACAATACCGCCACTGCAAAGGTATTGCTGAAGGAATTCTTCTCCCGATACGGCCTTTGCATTATTATTATTAATATTATGTTTCTTATATAGCGCCAGAATCGACCCCCGAAGGGGTATCTCCGTGCTTGCCTTGGGAACCCGTCCTGGCTTTTCCCTGTGAGATAGCCCCTACAGGGCATCCCCAAGGTGAAAGCCAGGCATCCCGCCGCGGGGGGCCGTTGTGGAGATTAAGCAAGCTTAATGCCCAGAGTTGCAGAGTGTGAACCCATGATTAGGTCAGGCACCGAAGCGAGAATTATCGAGTCCATGGACATTTGAGCTCAAGACCCTGCCGCGTCGGGAATTGAACCCTGGTCCCGGGTCTGACCTCTGCTTCAGGGTCTGCCTGCTCTAACCAGTGAGCCACACTTCTCCTTGTAGAGTTTTATGGAGCGACAATGGCCCCCATTTCATAGCTGAGGTCATCCAATACATACTGAAGGGGCTGGGAGTAAAACAAAAAGTTCCATGCCGTTTTCCATCCTTAGTCAGCGGGCCTGGTAGAAAGGCACTACACCACGCTGAAAATGAAACTAGCCAAAATAGTCGACACCACTGGGCTGAAATGGCCCGATGCCCTTCCACTGGCATTGCTATTCATGCGCTCCACCCCAACCAGACACCAATTGACCCCCTACGAGGTTGTTTTCGGCAGGCCGATGAATATTTGGATGGCCCCAAAACCAACAACCATTAACGATGTCCCGGACATACTCATGTCCGACGATTTGTATAAATTGATGAGCGAACTAACTGTTATCCACCAACAGGTGCAGCAAGCCATACCAGATGTATCCAGGGGCCCTGGACACGATATCAAACCCGGGGATTTTGTCCTGATTCGGAACTTCCAGAGGTTGAAGAGTTTGTAACCCCGGTGGATGGGTCCCTGGTAAGTCTTAATCACCACCCGAACTGCACTTCGAGTGGAAGGAAAGAAAAACTGGCTGCACGCTCACCACTGCAAACGAATAGAACTGGCACTGGCAACAAAAGAAGACGAGGACACCCAAGAAGAGCTCCTGACCAAAGATCGACCAGCCCTGAGTTGTTACCCTGAAACAGAGACACTCGAACTAGCAGCATTTCCAGACCCCACAGTGCCGTCCAAAGAAGGGTACAACTTACGACGAAAGGAGAGTGCTCCGACGAAGCAGGCCACTAACTAAATCAAAAGTCTCAGAGCGGTAGTTAACACTACAAAGACTACCAGGGGAAACACAAGACGAAAGTATGTGGTCCTGCCAGTCACTGAGCCTCTTGAAGGTGATGGAAGCTCCCGGACAACCGAAGAACCGCAGCAACGACGCCAAGACTGCAAAAATCCTCCGCATAAAGACAATCATACTCCTAACAGCATCTCTTGCCAGTCTCTTGCTAATGGTCACAGTCTGGATCATTGAAGAGAGTGCTCCTGCTTACCGAACACTGATACGACTGTGCAACCCACCACTGAAAAGGAACACTATCTGGTTTCACTGGCACCACGACTTCGAGAACAGCGCAAAGAGTTTTGGAACAATTCTTTTGTACAGATGTTGCACCAACACAATCTTGCAGCAAATGCCACCAACTGTTGGATCTGTGGGCTGCTACCACATGCCATTGAACATTCCATTCCTTTCATCCCTTCACCCTTCTCTGTTCATGGGTCCTGCCTCGCCTGGTTAATGCTCCTGCAAGAGAGCTACAAAGACAATGCCACATCCGATGGGATAATGAAACAATTCTATAACGAGTTCTGGCTGAACAAAACTGGAAGAACAACTGCTCCCTTTTGTCCCCTCACTTCCCAATGAACATTCCTGCAAAAGAAAAGTGGAAATGCAAATACTGAATAATCCAGCCAGACCAACCTTCTCCTTTCTAAAGAAAAGAACAGCTGCAACCACAACTGTAGCTCTATCTGTAGTGTGCGTCCCAGGTCTTGTCTGCATCGAAGACCATGGGACTGAAATTGTGGGCCACAGCACTTGCCAGATAACCAGAACACTGAACACTGGCAGACCCCCTTCATTTGTTGCATCACCCAACATGCACTTCATCTGTGGTACAAAGGCCTACACCTGGCTCTCAAAAGGCTGGTGTGGCACATGCTACATCGCTTTTGTTCTGCCTCCTACCTACACTGCACCTGCTGGACCCCACTGAGAAAGGTGATCAGGAGACACGGACCAAGCGGACTCTGATGCATCCCAGTTTTTGATGCAGCCAAAGGCCTTGTCTCGCTTTGGGGTCCGATGACTAACAGGCGGGCCATTCGACACCTGACTCAAGCAGTAGAGACAGCTCTGAACGTCACAGCCGGCATCCTCACCAACAACACCGCCGAGCTTCAAGCGGTCCGCCTGTTGGCTTTGCAGAATCGCCTTGTTTTAGACGTAGTACTGGCAGACCGTGGAGGAGCATGCCGCATCATCTGTGCCAGCTGTTGCACTTTTGTCCCTGATGGCTCACCTTCTGTCTACAAGGAAATAGAACACCTTCACAGGCTGGAATCAGAGATCCATCAAGAACAAAAGACTTGGACACTTGGGAGCTGGTTTTGGGCCATATTAAAAGATTGGGGTTGGAAACTGTTGATGATCATCTTGGTGCCAGTTTTTATAATATGTGGCTGCTGCTTGGGGATACAATGCATACCGCCCTTGTGTTCGCTATGTCTGAACTCTTTGTGCCCTAAGACTATAGATACTCGCATAGAACGAATTAATGCAATGTATGACACAGAGATATAGAATATCATGGGGATTGAAATAGACTAGCAAGATGTCTTGGAATGTTCAAAGGGGTGACTGTTAAAATATAATCGACATACGTGAACATCGCCGGCGCCATCTTGCCTAACAAGAGCCACTGTATGCACGTAAGTGGCACCCATTTTAGATACCGCGGCCATTTCGTGCATTGCCGATCACCAGCGCGTCACCCTAACCTCGCTATCATCCCCTGCGCTCTGACAACCCCCAAGCACACATGCTAGAGTCATAAAGCATCCTCAGCGCGACCCAGCCCCGTAGCCACTTCCCGTGCCTAACACCCATGCCCTTTCATCCCCCTCGCACGAACAGGCCCATTGATAACCTCCTCCCCTGCACCTGGCTGAAAGATCCGGTCCCAGGCAATAACCAGCCCCTGCGGATATAGTTTATTGCCCCCGTACAGTAGGAACTTGTTCCCCATCAAAGGGGTCGGAATTAATCAATGACACAACCCTCTTAGATCTGACAGATTCCGCATACTTTAGACCCTGCCGGAATGGCCAGCTGCGCAATAACAATCACCTGCTGAGACCGGGGTGGGGGACATTTGCTGTTGGGTATGTATGGGAACAAGTTGGAAGTGGTGATTCCGAGGATGTAAGAAACTACTGTGTTACCCTGCAATAAAGAGTCGAGGTTGTGAATAAAAGGCTATGCCACAGAGGTACAGTTAGACCACCTCGAGAAGACATTTTGTTTGTCCGAATGGACGTGTTCTCCTCCGGAGAAATAAACCTGTTCATCGGTTTCCAGTTTCCCAGCGCCTGCCTCTTTATTTGAATAGCTAATATTCGAGTGGATTAAAGGCGATTAACGCCAAGCAGTGATTGATGATAACTAGAGAAAATCTGTTTTTTTACAATACCATCACAAATACCACCACAAATACCACCACCACAAATACCAATACCACCAATACCACAACCACCATGAATATCACCAGCACCAATACAAATACCACCATCACCAATACCACCACCAACAATACCAATACCACCACCACCAGTACCACCACTAATGCCACCAATCCCACCACTAATACCACCAATACCACCACCACCACCAATATCACCACCAATATTACCAATACCACCAGCCATACCAATCCCACCACCACCAATACCACTGCCACCACAAACTACACAACCACCACAAAAACTACCACAACCACGAATATCTCCACCACTAATATTACCATCACCAATACCATCACTATAACCAATACAACCACCAATACCAACACTAACACCAATCCCACCACCACCAATGCCACCAAAAACACCACCACCATCAAAACCACCACCACCATCAAAACCACCACCACTAATACCCCCATCACGACCAACATCACCACCAATTCCACCACCACCAATACCACCAGCGCTGATACCACTACCAATACTACCACTACCAATACTACCACCACCAATACCACCTCCACCAATTCCAATACCAGAACTAATAACACCACCACCAATACCAATACCACCATCACCAATATCACCACCAATACCTCCCACACCAATATCATCAATACCACCACCACAAATACCACCACAAATAATACCACCACCACCACCATGAATATCACCACCACCAATACCAATACCACCATCACCTATACCACCACAACCAATACCATCAATACCACCACCACCAATACCACCAAAAACACCAATACCACTGTCACCACCAATTCCAATACCACCAACACCACCAATACTAATACAACCACCACCAATAACACCACCAACACAAATATCAACACCACTAATACCACCACCAACTCCACCACTACCAATACAAATACCACCAATACCACCACCACCACCAATGCCACCATCACTGTCAATACACCCACCACCAATACCACCACAACCACCAATAATACCACCACCACCAATGCTACCACCACCAACGCCACCGCACCAATACCACCACAAATACTACCACCACAAATACAAATACAACAGCCAATACCTGACTACCTCATGTGAAGTTCCTCAGGGTTCATCCTTATCAACATTGTTGTTCAATCTGTACATTCTCCCCCTGATTCACTCACTCAAGGCTAGGAATGCAACTGTATTCAACTATGCTGACGACCTTCAGTTGGTCTTCAAGCTAGACTCCCAAAATGCGGCAGCTGAATTCCAAGCTACTATGCTGCATATTCAAGGTTGGATGGACCAGAACCAACTAAAGCTTAACCCTGGGAAAACCAAATTAGTCTTGCCTGGGAAGAGTCTCACTAGTTGGGGACCTCACTTCTGGCTTGGCAAATTAGCCCCCCCCTCCTGTTCCGTCCCCATCAGTGAAAAGTCTTGGAGTGACCATAGACTCCGATCTCTCCTTGAGGGGCCATGTGGGCACGGTCATCTCTTCCTCGCTGTTCCAACTACGAAAAATAAGAAAGATCGCCTATCTGTTATCTCATCAAGCTTTGATCCAGGTAGTGATTGCGCTGGTACTCTCCCGCCTTGATTTTTCCAATTCTCTGTATACCGGCCTCCCTCTTGGTCTGGTAAACCGCCTACAAATAATTCAGAATCAGATGGCGAGATTGATCTATAGGCAGCCAAGATGGCAGTCTGCCAGGATGTTACTGCGCACTTTACATTGGCTACCTATGGCGCAACGTTCCACATTCAAATCGGGCTGTATAATTTTTAAGGCTTTGCATTGCACCAGTCCTAAATTCCTTAACAGCTTAATCTCGAGACATGTCCCCACACGCAATCTTCGTTCTGTCCATCTTCACCTTTTGTCTATTCCATCAATCAAATTAAAACGACTAGGAGGGCGTAGGTTTGCCTATTTGGCCCCCAGGCTCTGGAACTCATTCCCACTCTCAGTCAGGAACTGTGATAGTCTCCTGGAATTCAGAAAAGCCTTAAAAACCTGGCTCTTTGGACAAACTGTTTAAACTGGACCCCCGCAGCGGCTAATGTAGGAACAGCGCCAAGATACCTATGGTGTAAGTGCGCTTGAAAAATTCATCTTAACATAACATAACCACCATCACTAATACCAATTCAACCACAAATACCACAACCACCAATACCACTATTAATACCACCAATACCACCACCAATATCACCACCACCAATACCATCACCAAGGCCAATACCATCACCAGCAACAATACCACCACTACCAATGCTACCACAAATACCAACACCATCAAAAACAATACTACCACCACCAATACTGACACCAATTCCACTGCCACCAATACCACCATCTCCACCAAAACCACCAATACCAATACCACCACCAATACCACCATCACCAATATCAATACCACCACCACCAATACCACCCTACCACCAATACCACCACTAGTACTACCACCAATACCACCAGCACCACAAATACCACCACCAAAACCATTAATACCAATACTACCCCCACCAATACCACCACAAATACCAATATAACTACCATGGCCAATACCACCAATACCATCACATATACCACCAATACCACTCCCACCACCAATAACAGCACCACTAATGCCACCACCACCAATACCATCACTAATAACACCACCACCAACAATAAGATCACCATCACCAATACCACCACCACCAATACCATCTCTACAAAGAATAATACCACCACCACCACCAAAAAAACCACTACCAATAACGCCACCAATACCACCACTTCCACCAATACCACCACCAACACAACCAATACCACCACCCCAACACCACTGATACCACTACCTATATCCCACCACCAATTCCACTGCCACCAATACCGCCATCTCCACCAATACCACCAATACCAATACCACCACCACCAATACCACCATCACCAATATCAATACCACCACCACCAATACCACCCTACCACCAATACCCCCACTAGTACTACCACCACCAATAACACGTATACCAATACCACCAATGCCACCATTGCCAACACCACCACCACCAATACCACCACCAATACTGCCACCAATACCACCACCACCAATACAACCACAACCACCAATACCACCACCAACACTACCACCACCAATGCCAGCCCCACCAATACCATCACAAATACTACCACCATAAATACTAATATCACCACCACCAATATCACCAACACTAATACCATCACAAGAACCAATACCACAACCACAACCAATACCACCACCACCAATTCCACTAATACCATCACCACCACCAAATCCACCAATACCACCGCCACCACCAATACCACCACTAATACCATACCGCCAATATCACCACCACCAATACCGTCACTGCGGCTAATACCATCACTAGCACTAATACTACCACCAATAACAATACCACCTCTACCAAAATTGACAACACCAATGCCACCAATACCACCATCATCACAAACTCATCCCCACCACCACCACCAATACCAAGACCATCAATAAAACCAACACAAATACCAACACCACCAATACCACCACCACCAATACAAATACTACCAATACCACCACCACCAATACCAATATCACCACCAATACCACCACCACCAGTACCGCTAATACCACCACTAATGCCACCAATACCACCATCACCACCAATATCACCACCACCAATACCAATCCCACCAATACCTCTGCCACCACCAACACCACAACCACCACAAAAACTACCACCACCACCAATATCAGTGATACAATAACCAGAACCAATACCACCACCACCACCAATATTACCAGCATCAATTCCTTCTCCACAGCCAATACTATCACCAACGCCAATACTACCACCACCAATACCAATGCCACCACTAATACCAATATCACCACCAATACCACCACCACCAGCAATACCACCACCACTACCACCACCAATACCTCCAATACTGCTACCACCACCACCAATAACACCATCATCACAAATACCACTACCACCAATACCAGCACCAATCCCAATACCACCAATACCATCACCACCACCACCAATACCACCACAACCAATACCACCAATACCACCAACAATACCACTCCACCAAACCCAATAACGCCACCACCAATACCACCAGCACCAACAATAACCCCATCACCCCAAAAACTGCCACCACACCTATAACACCAATACCAATAACACTACCAATACCACCACCAACACAAATACAACCACCAACAATACCAATACCACCACCACCACCACCAATACCAATACCACCACCACCATCAATACCACCACCATCAATACTACCAATACCACCGCCACCAAAACAACTGCCACCACAACCAATACCACCAATACCTCTACCATCACTCATATTACCACCACCAATACCACCACCAAACATACCACCACGACCAATAACAACACCACCAATAACACCAACACCAATGCTAAATTCACCACCAATAACACCACCAACAATATTGGCACTAATACCAGCACCCCCACCAATACCACCACCACCACCAATACCACCAATACTACCACCTGCAATACCACGAATATCACCACCACCAATACTACCACAACCAATACCATAACCACCAATACCACCACCACCACAAATACCACCACCAAAACCATCAATACCAATACTACCCCCACCAATACCACTACAAATACCAATATAACTACCATGACCAATACCACCAATACCATCACATATACCACCAATACCACTCTTACCCCCAATAACAGCACCACTAATGCCACCACCACCAATACCATCACCAATAACACCACCACCACCAATAAGATCAACACCACCAATAACAGCTTTACAAACAATAATACCACCACCACCACCAATACCACCACCAAAAAAACACTACCAATAACACCACCACTACCACCAAAACTACCACCAACACAACCAATACCACCACCCCAACACCACTGATACCACCACAAATACCCCACCACCAATTCCACTGCCACCAATACCACCATCTCCACCAATACCACCAATACCACCATCACCAATATCAACACCACCACCACCAATAACACCACTAGTACCACCACCACCAATAACACCAATGCCACCATTGCTAACGCCACCACCACCAATACCACCACCAATACTACCACCAATACCACCATCACTAATACTACCAATACCATCACCAATACCACCAGCACTTATACCACCAATGAAATCAAAAATACCACTAATATCACCCATACCACCACCACCACCAATACCACAACCTCCAATTCCACCAATAACACCTCCACCACCAATACCACCACCACCACCAATACCACTACATCTGAGACCACCACCACTTATAACACCATCACCACAAATACCACAACCAAATACCAATACCACCAATACATCACCAATAGCACCACCACCACCAATAACATCACTGCCACCACCAATACCACCTCTAATACCAATAATACCCCCACCGATACTACCATCAATATCACCAATACCACCACTAATGCAATCAATACCAATAACACCACCACCAATACCAATAACACCACCAGCAATACCACCACCAGAAATACCACCACCAATATCACCATCACCACCAATACCAGTACCACCGCCACCAATACCACCAACACCATCAATGCTCCCACCACCACCAATCCCACCAATACCACCACCACTAATAACACCAATACCAATAGTAACAATATCACCACCATCATTACCACCACCACCAATACCATCACCAATACCAACAATAGCATCTCCAATGCGACCACCACCAATACCACCAATACATCACAAATACGAGCAATACCACGACCACCAATATCACCACCAATAACACCACCACTAATACCGGAACCAATACCAGCACCAATTCCACCGCCACCACGAATACCATCACCCCCACCACCACCAATGCTACAACCACCACCACCAACACCACCACCACTAATACCACCACCAAATACCACCTCTACAACCAATAATACCACCACCACTACATCCCACAGTACCAAAACCAATACCACCACTACCAATATCGCCACCAATATTATCACTGCCAGCATTACCACCAACAACACCACCAATACCACCACCCCCAATACCACCAATACCACTACCGGTACCCCACCTTCAATACCACCAATACCACCACCACCACCAATACCACCACAACCAATACCACCACAACCAATACCACCACCACCAATACCACTACCACCACCACCAATTTCACCACCACCAATTCAACCCCACCAATACCAATACCACCACCACCAATAATACCAATAGCAATACCACCACCGCCAACACCACCATCAGCAATACCACCACCAATACTACCACCACTACCACCAGTAACACCATGACTACCAGCACCAGTACCATCATCAATACCACCATCAATACCACCACCACCAATACAATCACCAATACCACCCATACCACCACCACCACCAATACCATCAAAATCAATGCCATCAATACTGTCATCAACCCCAATATCGCTACCACTACCTGCACCAATACCGATACCACCACCAACACCAATCCCACCACCACCAATACCACCATCAATACCAATACCACCTCTACCACTAATACCACCACCACCACCAATACCACCGCCAAAACCACCACCACCAATTCCAAACCACCTATACCAATACCACCACCACCAATACCAATTCCAAAATCACTACCACCAATACAGCATAACCAATAACAATACCACCACCACCAATACCACTGCCAATGCCAACACCACCATCACCAATACCACCTCCACCAATACCACCACCACTACCACCAGCACCAATATCAATACCACCAATACCACCACCACTAATACCTCCACCACCAATACCACCACCATTACAAATGTCACCACTACCAATAATATCACCACCAATACCACCACCGCCAATATCACCACCACCAATTCCACCACCACCTCCAATTTCACCACCACCATCCCCACTACCAATACCAACAATACCACCATGACCAACAATTCCACCATTACAACCACCAATACCAATACCACCACCACCAATACCACCGCCACACCCAATACCACAACCACCATCCATGACAAAAAATACCACCACCACCAATAACTCCAATACCAACATGAATACCAATGCCAATATCACCACCACCAATACCACAGCCCCCAATACCACCAACACTAATACCACCACCACTGCCAATACCACCTCCATCAATACCACCACCACCAATACTACCACCACCAATACCACCACCACCAATAACACCACTACCACCACAACCACCAATACCACTACCACCACCAATGCCAACACAAATACCACCAATACCACCACAAATACCACTACCAACAATACCAATACCACCACCAATAACATCGCCACCACCAATACCACCACCAATACAGCATAACCAATAACAATACCACCACCACCAATACCACTGCCAATACCAACACCACCATCACCAATACCACCTCCACCAATACCACCACCACTACCACCAGCACCAATATCAATACCACCAATACCACCACCACTAATACCTCCACCACCAATACCACCACCATTACGAATGTTACCACTACCAATAATATCACCACCAATACCACCACCGCCAATATCACCACCACCAATTCCACCACCACCTCCAATTTCACCACCACCATCCCCACTACCAATACCACCATCACCACCAATACCAACAATACCACCATGACCAACAATTCCACCATTACAACCACCAATACCAATACCACCACCACCAATACCACTGCCACACCCAATACCACAACCACCATCCATGACAAAAAATACCACCACCACCAATAACCCCAATACAAATACCAACATGAATACCAATGCCAATATCACCACCACCAATACCACAGCCCCCAATACCACCAACACTAATACCACCACCACTGCCAATACCACCTCCATCAATACCACCACCACCAATACTACCACCACCAATACCACCACCACCAATAACACCACTACCACCACAACCACCAATACCACTACCACCACCAATACCAACACAAATACCACCAATACCACCCCCACTAATACCACCACAAATACCACTACCAACAATACCAATACCACCACCAATAACATCGCCACCACCAATACCACCACCAATACCACCTCTACAACCAATAATACCACCACCGATACCACCAATACCACCACCACCAATACCAATACCACCACCAAAACCACCACTACTAATATCACCACCAATACCACCACTACCACCAATACCACCACCCTCATTACCACCAATACCATTACTAATATCACACCACCAAAACCACCACAACCAATACCAATACCACCACCACCACCAATACCACCACCACAACCAATACCACCATCACCAATACCACCCTATCAAAACCAATACCTCAAATACCACCAACACCAAGAATAACTCCACCACCACCAATACCACCACCATCACCACCAATAACACCAATACTACCACCGCCAACACCACCGTCACCAATACCACCACCAATACTACCAGCAATACCACTACCACTAATACCACCACTACCACCAATAACAACATGACCACCAGTACCATCACCAATTCCACCAATACCACCACCACCTATACCACCAATACAATAACAGATACCACCGCTACCACCAATAACACCAGTACTATCACCAATTCCACCTCCACCCCCAATACCATAAAAATCAATACCACCAATACTATCATCAACACAAATATTGCCACCAAGACCAGCACCAATGCCGATACCACCACCAAGACGAATACCACCCCCACCAATACCACCATTACCACCAATACCGCCATCACCAATTCCACTGCCAATACCACCACCACCAATTCCAATGTGAACACCAATACCACCGCCACTAATACAATACCAAAATCACTACCACCAATACAGCATCACCACCATCAATACCACCATCACCAATAACACTGCCAAAACCAACACCACCATCACCAATACCACCACCACCACCAATACCACCACCACTACCACCACCACCAATACTTCCACCCCCAATACCACCACCACCTCCAATATCACCACCACCATCACCACTACCAATATCATCATCACCACCAAAACCAACAATACCACCATGACCACCAATGCCACGAATACAACCACCAATACAAATACTACCACCACCAATACCACCGCCACATCTAATACCACAACCACCATTCATAACAAAAAATACCACCACCACCCATACCACCACCAATACCCCCAATACCAACACCAATACCAATATCACCACCACCAATACCAATACCATCACCACGAATACTACCACCACTACCAGTACCACCTCCATCAATACCACCACCACATCAACCAATACCACCAACAATACCACCACAACCACCAATACCAATTCAATTCAAAAAGTGCTTTATTCGAGTATTACTCATAAAAGCAGACAAACAAACACAAAATAAAATACAATTAAATGACAAGATCGAATATGACTTAAGCACATGACACATTAAAAAGACAATTAGAAATACATTTCATCCTACTTTATACAATTCTAGGTGCAAAGTTCATAAAAGACAGATTAAAAATCCAATATCACTATTAAAAAAAATCAATATGATTTTTAAAATTATTCATCAGATAAGACACCTCGCGTGGGAACAGAGAATAGATAATCTAGCAGTCTCTGTTCAACTAAGCAGAGAGTAGTTACCCTACTAGCAATCTCTGCCTAATTACCCACGCCCACCCCAAATACTTTGCAGTCGCTATTATAATCCAGATTAAGGAGGTAGATTTTACAATGCGTAGAGCTACCATACTGCTTTTAGTACCCAGGTTTCTACACATAGGAGCCAACCAAACACGTCTGGGAGCGGAATAAGCATAACAGGAGAACAAAAAGTGACCCAACGTTTCCTTTCCTTCCCCACATACTGGGCAAGTAGCTGGACCTCCAACTCTCCATTTTGATGTTAAGTTACGTAGAGGTAGAGAGCCAGCCCTCATTTGGAAAAACAGTTTCCTATCCATGGGTTTCGTTATGAAATCCCAATACATTTCATAGGTAGGAAACAGCTTAGCTTCAAGGAAAGCAGTCGTCATAGACCCGTTGTTGTTACTAAGCAGACTCCTGTTTTCAACCTGTTCCCAGAAAAGGTTTTTTATAAATAACTTAGATGGAAAGGATGACCCGGTTGGATCGGACCACAGTTCATTTAACCCTAGTTCACATAATGCTAGTTTTAATGATCTAAACCATTTGATTTTATGAAATCGGTCTGCTTTGATGACATCAGCAAACCCTGCTGCATAAAGTGACAACTCAGGGGTGGTCCAGATTCTACGCCAATATAATATCGGACGAAGTTTGCACATTGCCGAGATTTCTTTCCTACCAAGGTCATATCTGAGAGGCAAAAGGGGGCTGCTCTGTGGGGTGCCTGTCAGTTTCCGAAGGAAGTTATTCTCTGAAGTCTGTAACTCCTGGAGGTTTTCTTGCCCCCACATCTCTGCCCCATACAATGCTGACCCTATTGCCTTTGCCTCATATATGATCAAGGGGGGTTTAATTGGTTTGGTCAAAGATTTACTATGCTCCTTAATGATGGTACCAGCCAATTGTTTGTGTCTTAATACTGCAATATTTAAATGTTGGTTCCATCTGTTATCATTAGAAATGTGAATCCCCAGGTAAGTAAAAGAATTTACTACTCCGAGGTGACGCCCACTCATGGATATTTTAGATTTAAAATTTCTACAAGGATTAAAAACCATGAGTTTTGTTTTAGCTGCGTTTACCTCCAAGCCGTGGTCACTACAAAACTTGTCAAAAATTACCAATGCCTTTTGCAGACCGCTAGGGGATTTTGATAATATTAAGGTGTCGTCTGCGAACATTAAAATAGGAACTTTTACACCTGCAAGGGAGGGAGCATCCACAGGCTGGGATTGCATGCGGGAAACAATTCCATTAATAAAAAGTGTAAACAATGTTGGCGCCATTGAACAGCCCTGTCGAACCCCACGCTCAACAGGAAAATTGACAGTGTCGTTACCATAGCCACCCCATTGAATTTTAGCATAAGTGCCCTCATGGAGTCTCATAATCAAGGTCAGAATGGTCATTGGGACCCCCAGAGCTGCCAGCACCTCCCACAATTTTGCCCTCGGCACCAGGTCGAATGCAGCCCGTAGGTCAACAAATGCTGCGTAAAGACTGCATCCACCCAGTACAACGGTCCTCCACTGTATCAATTGAAAACGGAAGACCTGGTCCACAGTGCTGGTTGCTCTGCAAAACCCAGCCTGAAAGGGAGATAAAACATTCTGCTCCTCTGCCCAATCAAGCAAGTTGTTAATGATTACACGCCCTACAACCTTTTGAGCCGTGTCAATTAAGCTGATTGGGCGGTAATTGCAAGGTTGGGCACGGTCTCCCTTTTTATATACTGGGATAATAACAGCGCCCCGCCAGGATGCCGGAATTTCAGCGCCCCTAGCAATGTGATTTAGTAAAAGGCAGATGTATTTACTCCACCTATCGGTGTCATTTAAAAAGACATCCGCAGGGACTCCGTCAATACCCGGGGCTCGGCCACTGTGAACAGATTTCAGGGCAGAAATTACTTCGCTCTGGACAAAGATGTCATCATCTGCGAACAGGTAAGTAGGGCAAGAGCTGTTAACAAACTGGTCCCTGGAAGAATACTGCTCGCTGAAAAATTTAACCCATGCATCATGAGAGACATTATTATTGGGAGCTTCTGGAGACCTATCGTGACCCCATTTGACAATATGCCAAAATAGTCTAGAGTGTTTGCGATCACTTGCACATTTCAACTTCTGCCAGTGGGCTTCGTCCCATTCTCTTTTTGCCCTAGAAATGCAGTTTTTATAGTGCTTCTGGCAGATCGAATCTCACCCAAGTTGTTACTTTTGATCGCAGCTCCTAGATTGAGTCTTGCCGCCCTACAATCTTGATTATACCACTTTGCTGCTTTGTATGGGCAGACCCTCTTGTTTTGTACAGGTTTTAAGAAAAAACTTTTAACTTCGTTAAAAAGAGTCGTGTGTGCTTTAGTGATATCTTCATATCCCTGTGAAGACCCAACTACACTCTCCAGTGCCGAAATAGCCCTATCTGTCGCTGCTCCTATTTTTTCGAGGACCTGCTGATCTGTCTTGACACCTGACCACCTTAACCTACGCATATTATTAGATGGAATAATCATCGGGAGCACAAGTTGGTCACAAGGGGTTGATGCTATTTCATTAAATGTCCACCAGTTATGTGAGACACATAAAGGGTCGTGGTCGCTTTCTGGCCTAGCTGTTACTACCATGTCACTGAGAGATGACCATATAGATATGCTACATATGACATAGTCAATGCGACTTTTATTTCGCCCATTATTAAAAGTCATGGCAGGGACACGATCTGATTTGGTGCGACCATTCAGGGCTCGTAGCCCATGCTCCAGACACATTGCATTTAAGCCTAGTATGTCAGCCGTCCAGCGAGTAATCGGTGGAGTATCTAATGTGGGGATGTCCCAAAGCTTATCTTCCTCTACTCCGAGAGGAGAGTCACCAGTGATGAGAGGTTCAAAAGTGCGATTTAAATCGCCTGCAATTAGAATGTTTTTCCCTGCAGAATGTGTCTCAAGGAGATTAAAAAGACTCAAGAGAACCTCTGATTTACCTTTGTTTCCACCTCTAACATAGATATTGTAAATATCTATGGAGATGGATAGATCGCTGGTCAATCTGATGAGCTGAATATCTTTTTGGTCAAGCTCCACACATTTTATAACAGTTTTTAGAGACTGCCTGATCCATATAGTAAGACCCCCCATCGGCCGCCCTTTAGGGCCCTTAGTAGCAGGGACATGAAAGTTTATATACCCCAAGGCAAAGATAGGGTCACACGCCCAAGTCTCTTGAAAGATACAAAGATCGTACTTATTAATAAATTCAAACCAGTCAGCACAATCCAGCTTGGAACATAGTCCAGCCACATTCCAAGACAAAAGATTCCCTGAGTTAGATGTCGTAAGAGAACAAGGGTTTGTAATAGTCTCATGTGTCATCCTACCCCCAGTGTCCTGAGTAATAATATTTACATTGGATGGGCCTGCTAGGTCATCAAAGGGATACCCCTGAATACAATCTTTAGCTGAATTACTGACCGCACCAATAATTCTTTCGTCACAGACAATCAAAGGCATAGAGTTACAGATAGGTGGTTGTCAATCACAAGCATTCAAGTTAGATAATGCAGAGAAACGATTTTCCAACCCCAAGCCCCAGTCCACCGAAGCAACATCCTTCCTCCCCCTCTTATTCACAATGTTCCATTTGGTTCTCAAGATACTTGAATTTGGACCACTTCCCTTTCTTGGATAGAAGAAGTCCAGAGTCAATGGAACAATTGAGGTTGATCTCCGTTGTGGTGGTAAGATGTTGGGTAAGATGTTAGGCAAAGCCCCTGGGTCAGAAAAGTGAAGGACAACACACTCCCCCTTAAACTTTTTCACTCTGTCCCCAATCCACTGAACCCTTCTCGCATTTACGAGCTCTTCAGAGAGTTGCTGCTTTCCCCATGGAGAAATTACCATGTTGTTGGTCAACCATGATAAAGATTTATTTATTAAGGAAGATGTTGTTTCGCGCTCACCTTGGGCCAAGGGAGGAACATTAGCAAGAACAAGTACCAATGGGGAAGCTTCAACTACAAGCTCAAAAGTCCCTTTTTCAGTGTTTGGGTCAGCAGCAACAGGAACTGGGATGGAGGCATTAGGAGCATCACCAGGGAAAATACTATTGGGTGCCATTTGGGGGTTTGATACAGTGGTAGGGATAAGTCCACTGTTAGCTACAGTGACTGATTTGCTCAGAGTAGCCTCAATCCTGGCGGAAACATTTTCCGGGAGTTTACCTATCTCACCCAAGGTTTTTTCTAGTAGACCTTCTAGTCGGTTGACCTCAGTGGTTAACTTATCTATTTTACTGACTAGAGGTTTGACCACCCCTTTGATTTTAGTATCCATCAGAGCCAGTAGTTTATTAAATTGGGCATTAGAAAGTGTAACATAAGCCTCGTTAGACAGATCAGGCTCCTCTTCCTCAGAATGTTTCCTCGGGAGGTTAGCTACTTTGTTCTTAGCTGACCTTAGACCCTCCCGTTTCCCCGGGACTGAAATGGAAGCTGGATGGGAGATTGAGGGCTCGTTACTAGTGGATATCTCTATCAGAGCTTCATTAACGCTAAGGTCTTCAATTCAAGCAACAGTACCACTTGGCTGAATGATAATTGTATCAGGAAGAGAATCGAGTAGTTCACCATTTGAGCTACTATTAATCTGGAGCCCAAAGGGATCGTCTGACTCAGTATCAATAAGGGGAGATTGGGTGGATGAATCTTTTCCCAAAGATGTTCTCCTATCACTATTGATTCTTTCTACAACGTGTACAAGATAGTTCTCGATTGAGTTATTAGGAGTAACTAACTTTTTCAGAGGCATATTTCTCTATACGCACAGCCACAGTTGAAAACACGAAGAAGAATAACCGGAGTGTGAAATGAACAGAAGCTACGTGTGCAATGCAGCAAACCAAGAGAACCGGCCCAACCCAACCTTGGCCAACCTCGGACGGCCTCAGACGGCCCGCCCTTAGTCCGGGCTTCGTCCGGGCGTCCCGCTCGCGTCCCGCGAGACGGGGGTAACGTGCTATTTCAGCGCCTCCTGGCGCCTGATGACGCGGCGTGCGCCGCTCGGGATTCTGGGGATTGTGGTTCAGTTTCCCCCCTCACACCGCGCTCCACACGGCAACCTGACTCGAAGGTGACAGATGAGTCGGCTGCGGGAGGCGGGAGGGCGCGCTGCAGAGGGCAAAGGTCTCCAACGTTCCTCTCTGTGGCAAAGCAAGTAGCAGCAAGGACCGGCACTACCACCAACAATACCACTACCACCAGCAATACCAATACAAATACCACCAATACCGCCACCATCACCAATACCAACACCACCACCAAAACCACCACAAATACCACTTCCAACAATACCAATACCACCAACAACAATATCACCACCACCAATACCACTACCACCAATACCACCACCAAGACCACTGTCAATACCAACACCACCAATACCAATACCATCACCAATTCCAATGCCAATACCACCACCACCACTGTGAGAAGTTGGCCTGGCATATGCTGTCCACTAGTTGAATGGGGCACCTTGCACCAGTTCAAACAACCCTTATTGATGATAGGTTTAAAGATAACGTTTATTGAAAGCTGTCCCATTGGTAGCTATGGAGAGCAGCCTTCATGCTTAGTCTTGAAGGAATGTAAAACAGCTTGGTTTACTAGATTATAACCTCTTGAATGACCAAAAGAAAGGAGAACCAAAGAAGGTATATATAAAATATGTGTATTTATTACTAAACACTCTCTACTAAACTCTTTATGAGATTATGGAACAAGATACATAATATCAATACTTTAGAACTTCAGTAAATAGCACAATATACAACGGGCCCCAGGCGGAGACCAAACCATATATTAAGAAAGTGGCATAAGAACCACAACTTGAATAGACACAGTGCCTAGAGCACGTAGCATTGCTGGGACCCCAAGGAACCACCCAAGGTAGTGACACAGGGGACTCACGGGGACGTGTTCAGTATGAGAACACAGCTGCGAAATCCGTTAGCTTCAATGGCAGGGGTCTTCAAACTGTGGGGCGTGACCCCCAGGGGGGCCGTGGAGCGATGCAAAGGGGGTTGCGCATTCCCAGTCACACTTCTGCTCAGGCCCAAGGGCTTCAACCCCCTTCTTCCCATCCTGTGTCTCAGCCCAGGCTGCTGCAGTGCAACTCGAGCTGCTGGGGCCTCAGCTGGGCAGTGCCTGGAGTCTTATGTCTGGCACACCCGTTAGAGTTTTTCACAGGTCTTTGTAAACTGGTTACAGAGGCTTGGTGTTTTTCCCTGATTCCAGTACCCCCTGGGTCCCACTCTGCCTATTCCTTACATTTGTATTTTACATTTACTGCTGTAGTGGGAGAATGCATTTCATAAAAAGGAATATAAAGTAGGGTTGCCAAAAGTAAAATGCCTTTGTGTGTGCTTTAAAGAGCCTGCAGAGACCTCCTCTTGACACTAAATAGATTTATAAATAAAAAAATATGTATTCATTCATTATATGACTTTTCTGTCTTTGTTCTCTTTAATTATCAGTCATGGATCATTGAGGCAGTCCTAGAACACAATTAAAAGTGTTTTTATTTATATTTGCTGTTCAAAGTATGCACATATAAGTGCTTAAAATACAGCTTTAGGTGACTGCTTATTTTTGTACCAACTGTGCCATCAAAATAATCTGCTGGCAACCCTCACCATAGGACTGGAAGTTTGTTGCAGGATCAGCACATTATTTGTTTCCTTTACCCTCGATCCCTGATTAATGCCATAATAGCAATAGTTTAACTTAGATCTTAAACCCTACGCCGCCGTCAATAACATGCTGAGTTACTTCAAGTGTCTGGGAATGCACCCTGCATTCAGACAACTCACTCCTCAATCACTCCCTTCAATTTCACAGTCACCCTGCACTCATAGCGATCACAATGCACTCACACTGATCACCATGCACTCACACCATACACCTGGTCACCCTGCACTCACAATGATTACTCTGCACTCACAATGCACTTGCGCAGTTCACCCTATACCTCACCCTGCAGTCACACAAGCACACTACTCATCCTGCACTCATGTGACACTTCTCTCACCTGTCCCCCTCACTGCTGAATATACAACTCACTCAAAGAAGCCCAGCAGTAATCATACATTCATTCGTCCCATTCCGAACTTGCATCTGCACCCAAATTCGTACGGCCACCTCAATCACTCCTCTCACCCTACTCTCAGAAGGTTGCATCGCTCACCGTGCACTCACATTAGCACCCTTGTCACCCACACAGTGCAGAGGGTTAATGTGCCTTCTACAAAGAATATGTACCATGCAGATCACAGAAATTAGTGTGAGTAAACTATGAGTAGCGCTATAAAAAATATGTTTGTCAGAAAGGTGCTATAGAGAGATGAGGTGCATTGTTGGTGAGTGGTAGTGAGGGAATTCATGGAGAAGGAGGAAACAGGGGTGGGGCACCAAAAAAAGACTGTTGCACTGTGTGCAACCAGTGTTAGGGCCATCCCTGGCTGGGAGTGTTAGCCCCCCCCCCCCCAGACGTTCTGGACTAGTGGCTCCCCTGCTTCTGCAGATTATTATTATTTACATTTGTAGTGAGCTACTGTTACCAAAAGATGTCCTGGGGCTAATAACCATCTGCTGCCTGAAGGCAAATGAGAAACACACAGAAGGAGAAGGAGTACTAGTCTAATGGGGTAAACTACAGAGCATAGAGAAAGGTTTTTATATCTTCCTAAAGGTTAATCGATTCTTGGTGGAGCAATTTATCTCATGGCCTCTTTGTCCCAGTCACCACCCGTTCCCCTCAGCACTTATCATTCAAAGCAACTCATGCCTTCTTGAATTAGGGAACGATAAGCAGAGTGGCACCGGCTGAGTGGAGCATACAGGTCTGACCCGTATGCTTGGTGAGGAGAGATTAGAGGATGAGAGAGGACAGCAAGAGAGTGAGAGAATTTGATTGAAGAGGTCAGGGATGAGGAGAAATGTAAATTACAGAAGAGAAGGGTGGACACGCTAGAAGTGAGTGTGAGCCAAAGGTGAGGGCTTCTGTTAGAACAAAGGGGAGATGTGAAAGATAAATGGGGGGACCGGAGAGGTGTAAGATACAAATAGACAAAAAGTTGAATGGAGAGATGAGGTGAATGATAAGTGCTGAAGGGAACGGGTGGTGACTGGGACAGAGAGGCCATGAGATAAATGCGAGAGACTGTTAGAGATGAGAGCAGTGAAAAGACAGAAGGGCAAGAGGTGATTAAAGGTGAAGTGAGAGGTCAGAAGTTGTAAAATTGGGTGAATGAAAATGGCCTGCAAAGTGAGAGAGGGATCTGGGGTTGGGAGAGGAGAGAGGGATGGAAGGGAGGGGGTGAGAGGAAAACTGCAAAGGTAAACTGCTTAACTCTGCACAAAACCGCCAAAGTTTTTAAGGGACCCCTGCTTCTCCCGGCCAGGGCCAGGTGAGCTTCTAATGTGGCAGCATGTATTCCTGTGAAGTGGAAGGCCCTTCACAAAGGTTGAATAGAAATATTTCTGATGTTAAGTGCTATATTTTGGTTATAAGGAGGTACTGATGGGTAGGGGTGGGCGGAAGTCACGTAAGGGACTTACGCATAGAGGCATGGAGATTAAACCAATCTCCATGCTTCTCTGCATATTTCCGTTACACGACACCCGCCCACTGCCCGCCCGCCCACCGCCCGCTGCCCGCCTCCCGCCTGCCTCCTGCCCGCAATATTAAATTACTTTAAGCATACAATAAGAATTAAAAATAACTCGCCAGGAATGCGCATGCGCAGGCTCCCGCACATGCGCAGTTCCAAGAAGACGGCTAGCTGGACAAGGAAGAGGACCCCACAATAAGATAAGTTAATTTTAAGTCTTATTTTATGCTTAAAGTAATTTAAAATTGCGGGCGGGAGGCGGGCGGGAGGCAGGCGGCCAACTTCCATTCTGCCCCCGAGTGTGCAGAGATTTGCCCCGTTTCTCCACCTTCATTGCGAAAGGCGGAAGGGGCAAATCTCTGCAGATTCTGTGGGCGGAACAGAGATGTACGCCCACCCCTACTGATGGGGGAAAATCTTTCCTCAGTGTTATTGTGTGTAAAAAAATTAAATTCAAAATAATGAAGCAATGCTATCCCAAAATACATGGCATGACACAACATCATTTGCATTTTCTTCCCACACAATTTAGTCAAGCCTGTCGTGTAAGTTGGTCCTCAACTGCCTCATAATTCCAGTAGACCTGCCTACAGGTTTAGAAATTTTTGTCAGGAGGGGGTCCTTACATCTCAAAATGTTGACAGGGGCGTCTCGGCATCCAAAAGTTTGAGGACCTCTGTTCTATAGAGAAAGTTGCAGTTGGAATTTTTAAGTTTAAGGACACTTAGGAGAGAACTTTGAGCAAACCCCTTTAGACTTAAGGGGTTCCAGGGCCAACAACCACAGGAGCACCAGAGTACTCAAGCTACCTCACCCATGGAAGCCAGGTGCATAGGTGTCAAATGGTGTCGGGTCTCATCGTCATTTTCAATGGCGACCTGCTGAAAAGTGCTGCTGCTGGGAAGAAGGAAAGGGTCGATAGAGATCCAAGCCTGGATCTAGGATGGGAAGAACCTGAAAGCAGAGGGGACAGAGTCTGGGTCACTTGCCAGTGACCATGGACACAGTAGACGAATGCCCACAGATGTTAGGTGCTTCAGGTGCGGAGAGGTAAAGCTTGACTCTGCAGCCACGAGGACCAGGAGATGTTAATGATGGCCAGGAGCTGGATTCGAGCTGTCCCACAAAGGATGTCAAGTGCTGCGGTGTCGGTGCTAAGATTGAACCCAGCAAGCCTTGGCAACAGCAACCCATGCGGGAAGGAAAAAGAAGCTTTGGTGCGTATCAGCAAGGTCCGGGCAACTCCCCAAGTGGTGGAGAGTCAGGGCACATCTGAAGCAACCAGAAAATCCCATTGAAAATGAGAGTTGCCTTCACAGGGACCCACCAGTCGACGGTCCAGGAATCGCAAAGGGACCTCTAGAGGAATAACACAATACCAGCCCACGAGATACTCGGATAGTGTAGGCCAGTAAGCTTCAGTGGAAACGCTGCTTGGGGCTTGGACTACAAGTAGCCCAATGTACAGCCTCAAGGATTGCTAAGAAGCATATGTACTTGCAAATGTGCATGGTGGCTAGGGGTTCCGGTTCCACAGTCCCCATGAGGGCTACGGGTCTCAGCTTTGCCGAGAGCTTGGGCCAGCTTCTTGGAAGTTTGGGAATCCACCTCCTGTGTTGCAAATTCTTCAAAGTCCGGCGGGAGCTTCAGAGATGCAAACCAGTCAGACACATCTTAGGTGGCTGTCAAGCAGGGGAGTAACTCCTTTACTCCAAGGGAGATTCTTCAGTCATCTAGCACCTTGTACATCATCGAAATTCCAGGATTATGTATCAAGGTTCCGTCCAGGTAAATCTAAAGTCCTGTGGTCAGGGGTTCCTACTTTATACCCAAGAAAGGGGTGGGACAAACTCTGGCGACTCACCTATGGGAAGGTCAGGATAGAGGGGTGGTTACACCCTTATCCTTTGTCCAGTTTCGTACCGGAGCCTGTAACCGGTTTGAGCTGGACTATGCACAGGGACACCAAATGTGTTCCCAGTGCAGACTTCAAAGCACTCTTGGAGAGCACCCACCCAGCCCCAATATACTAAAGCCTGTCTGGGACGTGGTTACACCTCCCTGTGACAGGAAACCTATTGTCCTGTCTCCCCTCCTTGAGTTTCGTCCAGCAGCAGGAGGCCGGACTCGTGTCTGTGCCTGCAGCGTCCATTTTGTGATGCCAGGGTTCAGTTAAGCTGGTACCAGGTGTACCGGAGTGACCATGTTTCTCTCTCTAGGAGGGTGGAATCATACCTCTGCCGCCACGACTAGTGGGGAGGTATGATTCCAAGGTGTTTGACACCAAACATGACATGTTTCCTAGCAGCCATTCAAAAGTTAGCATTTACAGCGAGGTTATAATGCACTTAAGAGTATATGGTCTGGCTGCATCACAGAAAAACCCCGGAGAATAGATTACAAAAGCTGCAGAGTGGCCCTGCTCATGCATGGGCACCCTTTCACGCAAAACCCTTCACCCTGCCTTCAGGATTGATAAGGCCTGCCATATGGGTGACTGATAGGTTTACATGTAGAGCTATATCAGGTAGATATAGGGAACCTATATCTAAGTAAGGGTGCATACACCACCTTACACAGGCTTCTGTAGAAGACCTATGGTGTCATTTTGAGTGGTCTCTCAGGGGTGGCATAATACATGCTGCAGCCCCTGAGAGGCCTCAGGGGTACCTATGCCCTGGGTATATAGGATACTATATACTAGGGACTTATATGGGTACCCCAGAATCTAATCTGTGGTGTACCTAAAGTACATGCAATCATTTTAGAGAGGAAGCAGCTAGGCTGCGGTCCTGGATAGCAGGGCCCCAGCAGACTTAAGTCGAAGAACAGTAAAACATCAGCCAAAAAGTGGGGGTAAGTATAACAAGCAGATCCTACTCTCCTACAACCACCACCAATATCAATACTACCACCACCCATACCATCACCACCAATACCAATACCACCACCACCAATTCCAATAATACTACCACCAAAACCACCAATACCAATACCTCCACCAATACCAATACCACCAATACCCGACCGCTAACACTACCAATACCACCAATACTCCCACCAACAATACCATTAATACTACCAGCACCACCACCAATATCAACACCACCAATGCCACTACCACAACCAATACCACCACCACCAACACCAACAATACCAATACCACTACCAATACCACAACCATAACCAATATCACCACCACCAACACTACTGTCAATACCACCTTCACCAATTCCACTGCCAATACCAATACGACCACCAACAATAACACCAAAACCACTGAAGGGCTGGGTTCTGCTAAGACCCAGCGGTGCCAGGGATAACACCTAAAACCTTCGTGGGTAACCTGTTCCAGCGTACAAATGACAGAGACACGGGACACTTCCTTCGGCGTCAAAGATTCGAGGTTTATTACTGCAGGGAACACAGAAGTCACGAGAAGTACAAATCATGTAAGTTCACGGAGCTGGTTCGAATTGCTACTGTGGGTCGCTCCTTCTTATACAGTTTTCCCTCATAGGTTAACATGGTACACAAAGGTTTACAACGTGGTTCCCATCATAAAACCATAAGGGGTTGCTTTCATGTATTCAAGAAACGGAACATAAGTACGGAAATGTTTGGTGGTTCCCAACTGTAAAAACCCATCTTCCCACCATTAGTACATTCCAATCGGTAGTAAACAGATCGAAGAAGGAACAGAAACAGGTGCAGAGGAAGACAGAAACAGTGGGGAGATCGGAAAGGATGTAAAAGGGGTGGTATCGGGAAACACGAGCTACATGGGATGCACGGCTGAGACAATAGAGCGACACGGCAAGATGTGCCTCGAGCGGGCCATCTGCCTTACAGTATCATCCCCCTCATCAAAAAGACACTTTTCAAAGGAAACGTGTCTTCCGCAAAAAGTCTTGGGAATCCCAGGGTCGCGAAGCGGACAGCGTCCGTTCGCTGGCTACTTGAGGGCAAGAAACAAAATGGATGCCGCATCTAAGATGGAACCCGTGGGCTCGGATGTAGAAACCCACAAAACAAACGAACGGTTCAGTCTAGCACAGCGAAAACGCGTACACCCACTAAACTCGTCATTTGCGGTTCGTAGATACCAGACTCGACCATATTCGTGCGAGTCGAAAACACCACTTACAATTGTCACGGAACCTCAGACGCTCCTTTTGCCCTCATGTAGGCAAGCACTAGTCGGAATCATACTCGATATTCATCAGACCATCCAGATGCTGCTGCAACATAATTCTATCCATCTGAGCTCCTTTGGTAACAGGCGGCTGTCTTATACATGTTGTAGCGCAGAGGCCACATAAGGCAGGACCACACTGCACACAAAGGCAACACGTGAACAGGAATGTTACAACAACCCCGATGATCATCAGAATCTCCAACCCCAAGTCGACATTAGGCCCCAGAACCACCCAAGTAGCGTCCAATCCCCTACGTCCACGTGTATGGACTCGGAGGTCTTATGCAACTTTGAAATGGCTTGATAGACAGTCGGAGCGTTATCTGGAATGAAAATACAGCAGCTCGAATGGATCACCTTACATACTCCACCTCGATCTGCTAAAACAACGTCTAAAACCATACGGTTTTGTAACGTCATGAGCCTATCCGCCTGAAGTTCTGCCGTAATATTGCCAAGGGCACTGGCAGTGATATTAGCTGTCGATTCCACCACTCGGGTCAACTGTCTCAGGTTCCTACTATTGACCATAGGTCCCCAAAACGGAAAGAAACCCTTGAAAAAGTCTCCCGCCTCTTGACCGGCAGTGTCCTCTTCGCTAATCACGCCCCTCACAATTCGAGTCTTGTGGTAATCAGAGGGGACTGTAAAAGTCGGTGGCAACAAATTTGCAATGTAACATGTGCCCGCAAAGTCGGAGGGCAACCATGTGTACGCACGATCATGACAAACAAAGTACGTACCCTTGGCAGTCAGAAACACAGGGGAAGAGAGCATCGGTAAGACATACGTCTCGGAGCAAGCACTCTCTCCAAGATATGCTCTCGGTCTACGACCACGACCCTTTAGACAGAAATTACCAAGGTGGGGTACGATCCATATTGGAGACGAGCTTCTAAGCTGTCTTTCACCCACGAGCGCACTATACTCAGCCTCACTCAGATCCCTATAGGCTCGCACCTCTTCCTCTGGGATGAGCGACGGCTCATAGATATCCCTATCTAAATCAGCGATCGCTATAGCCAAAGGCTTGTGGTACGGACCGGGACCAAAGTGCGGAGGACGTGGCTCTCGATTGGGGTAGGAATCAGTGCACTTCGAAACATCGTTTGGAATGCTCGAGCTGAACCCTGGGAACTATAAGGAAGGACCAGGTATGGAATTCCCTTATCGGTGGTATGTGGCATCAACCCACACACCCAACAATTGGTAGTGTTAACCACCAACTGATGTTGATGAAGGAGCTGAATGAAGGAATTGTTCATAAATTCTGCACGTCTAGCCTGCTCGTGTTGGGGTAAGATGTGGAAGGAATGAGGAGAAACAGTAGAGGTAGTTTTAGGCTCAGGAGAAGGGGTAGGTGAGGCAGAAGGCAAGAACGTCAATATCAGGTAATACACCCCACCCACCAATAGCGAAGAAACAGTTAAAAACAAAAGGAACACTTGAATCATGAAGCATTTGGTACGAGTGATTTGCTGCAACTTGAATCTTTGCGCCTGAGCTTTTTCCAAATCCACTAGCTTAGAGAACGGCATCCTCTAAAACCGTCCGCAACGTTTCTTGACGCACTTCGTTCTGTGTAGCAGTAGTCAATCCCCAGGAGTTCCCAGGAACCGACGGCCTTCGACCTAGTGTCGAGACCTACTAACCAGAAGGAAGTACACGCGCGGCCCTACGGCTCACCCGAATGCAAGGTATTTTATATACAAGTATATACAAAAATCTCCTAGCTGTGGAAGCAAAAACACATATGGAAACAAACTCACAATATTTACAAAAACCAAAATCATACGAGTGTGTTCAGACTGAATAGCAATGGGGTAATGCGAACGTCAAAAAGGGAAAGCAAAAGCTTTTATTTGTCCTTGGTATGGGATCGCAAAAAGTATCGGGTTTTCCCGGGACGTGTCTGTTCGCCAAACAACTGATCCGATGGTGGGACAGAGTTCTGCTGATCAGTCAATTGTTCAGATCTTGAGTTTTTCGATGGTAAGGGTTCAGCAATGTCTTTCTGCTGCACTGAGGGCTCTCCAACAAGTTGAGCGTCGCTGAAAGGGACGAAAGTCTGTTCAACTTCTGTTTCTGATGAAGCAATGCCTTTCCTCACCCACGAGTCTGCTGATAAAGGTATAGGCACCTTTTTGGTGTGGGTGGCATGCACCCAGTGCTTTCGACCTTCCAAACGAACTGCAGTCCTCTTGGCGAGTAACACTTGGTAGGGTCCAGTGAAGCGGGGTTCGAGATTTCTTTTTCTTCCAAAATTACGAGTCACCACCCAGTCTCCGGGCTGGAGCTGGTGGCCTGGACCTTCCGTCTGCGTCGGCAGTGCTTCAAAGACCTGTTGATGAATTAACCTCAGTTTAGCAGTCAGATCATGGAGATAATCGATCAACATTGGGTACTCAAGATCTGAAAACACACTCGGTCTAGGGACTCCCCAAACATTTGCAGGACGGCCAAACACTATTTCATAGGGACTGAGCCCTACTCGGGAGTGTACAGTCGCCCTAGTCGACAACAGAGCTAGAGGCAAAGCGTCAGGCCATGAAAGACCAGTTGTAGCCTGAATCTTCACCAGCTTTAATTTGAGCGTGCCATTATAACCCTCGACCAAACCCGCTGACTGAGGATGATTGGCGCTATGGAATTTTTGAGTAATTCCAAGGCCCTTACACACATTCTTCATCACACTCCCCACAAACTCACTTCCGTTATCAGACCACACAATCCGTGGCATTCCATACCGAGGAAAGTATTCCTTCAGTAGGATTTTCGCAGTGGACATAGCAGTGTTGTCTTTGAGGGGGTAGGCTTCAATCCATCGGGAGAATGCGCAAACCACAACTAAAACGTATTTCAGGTTATTGCATCGCTCCATATGGATGAAGTCTAGCTGAATTACTTCAAAGGGACATGAAGGGGGAGCAAAATGGCCAGGAGGTGTAGGGGTTCCCTTTCCAGGGTTGTACATCATACATATCATACAATTCTTAACCAATCTCTCAGCACATTTGGTGATACCGTCATTCTTCCATACAGGGGACAACAACTTACAGATACCTTTTGCACTAATATGTGCTAAACCGTGTGCCATCGTCACAACAGCCAGCACATACGCATCCGGCAACATCCATCTCTTATGCTCCGACAAATCAATCCAACAACCATTCGCATCCAGCTTTCCCGTACTCTCTTTCCACTTCGTCCTTTCAGTCTCAGTGGCCTCATTCTGTATCGCTTTCACACTTTCGATGGTATCCTCACACATACCAGTCTCTGTAGGCCACCTTACCGAACTCGTCACATACATTCTAGTGCTAAGGTTCCGGGCAGTCTCTTTAGCAGTTTCATCCGCAAACGCATTCCCACGACCAACATCATCCGTCACCTTACGATGCGCACTACATTTAACAATTGCCACCTGCTCAGGCAATGTAAGTGCATCCAGAAGATCATTCACAAGCTGTCCATGCTGAATCTTAATGCCATGCGACGTCATAAAACCTCTCTCTCGCCACAATCGTCCAAAGCTATGGGCGACGCCAAAAGCATATTGGCTGTCGGTAAACACATTCACCCGTTTCCCTTTCGACAACACACACGCTCTAGTCAAGGCAATCAGCTCTACCGCCTGGGCAGAATTCTGATTCAATCTCGCAGTTTCCACAACCGTACTCAATGTGACTACAGCATACGCAGTCGTTACATCACCATTCGGCAACTTAAAACACGACCCATCCACATACAAAGTCCCATCGGGATTTTCCAAAGGAGTATTTTTCAGGTCCACACGACCTTTAGTTTCCTCCTCGGTTCGTAAGTAGCAGTCATGAGCTGCTACTCCATCTGATTCCATACTGATTGGCAACAAAGTCGCCGGGTTTAGGACGTTACAGCGCTTTATTTGAATGTGACTTGCCAAAAGCGTCAACTCATACCCAGACAACCTTGCACTCGTCAAGTGCTGAGTTTTCGTACATTTCAAGAGAGTGTCAACTGCATGCGGAACCATCACCGTAAGCATATTATCCATGACCAACCCTGCAGATTGGCGGATGGACACCGCAGCTGCCGCTGTTGCCCTCAGACAACTCAGCAATGCTCTTGCTACTGGGTCCAAGGTCGAGGAAAAATATGCACATGGACGCTGCTTACCGCCGAATTGTTGCGTCAAGACACTCAACGCACAACCTTCCCTCTCGTGAACGTATAGTGTAAACGGCTTACTGTAGTCAGGGGTACCTAACAAAGGAGCCGAACACAATGCGTCACGTAGTTCAGAAAAACTTTTCTGACATTCTTCTGTCCACGGCAAAGGAGTTGGGACATCCTTGCATGTAAGAGCCACCAATGGTTTCGCTAGCAATGAAAAATTTGGAATCCATTGCCTGCAGTATGACGTGATACCTAAAAAGGCACGCACATCTCTCTGAGTTGTTGGCACAGTCATCCGAGCAATCGCTGCAATTCTCTCTGGGGTCAACCTTCTTCCCTCCTTTGACAATAAGTGACCTAGATAGGTTACTTCTTGACAACAATATTGGAGTTTAGAGGGAGACACCTTGTGATGTAAGTCGCAGAGATGTTGCAACAACGACACCGTAGCAATCCTGCAAATATCCTGGGTATCTGCAGCCACCAATAAGTCATCGACATATTGTATTAAGGCCGCACCGGCCGGCAACACAAACGCATCAAGTTGACCCTTCAAGGCTTGACTGTATATCGATGGACTTTCACAGTAGCCCTGAGGAGCACGTTTAAACCGGAAGCTGCGGCCACCAAGAGAGAACCCGAAAAGGTCTCTACTCTCCTCGGCAATTGGTATACTGAAAAACGCATTTTTCAGATCGATCACTGAGAACCAAGATGCAGAAGCTGGAATCAGAGTGAGTAGTGCCGTGATGTCGGGCACCACAGGGAACTGAGGAACTACAATTTTATTCACCTCTCGTAAATCGATAACAAAACGATAAACAGGGGGTTTCGATGGATCAGTGCATTTTAGAATGGGAAGTACAGGGCTATTGCACACGTTTCCCCGAGTCTCCTCGATAACGTCTTTCTCGATCAAATGGTAGATGATAGCTAACAGTGCCCGTTCACCATCAAGGGAGATACGATACTGGGGGATACGTGGCAAACGCACATTAGATTTCAAGTGAACAACATAAGGGGAGATGTCAAGCAGGCCCACGTCATTGGGACCCGTTGCCCACAAAGATGCAGGAAGAGAACTCAATTCCGGTGGAAGTTTATCGAGAGACAAGTACATGGGAGAGATAACTCTCTCTCCCAACGTAAGCTTCACTCCCGCAGGAGAACAATACAAAGTCGCATACAGACGTTTTAGCAAATCCAGGCCCAAAAGATTTTCACCACAACCAGTGGTCAAAATCAACGGAGCTTGCAGCTCACGAGGCCCAATTGTAAGGGGCAAAGGGCACGAAACCGGATTACTAACAGGGGCGCCAGAGAATCCAATGGAAACATTTGTTAAGCCAGACAAAGGTGCGCCAGGGAGTTTCGAATGCATGATAGAACTTTTCGCTGCACCAGTGTCCAACAGAAAAGCCTCAACGACGCCCGAGGTGGCAACTGCGACGTAAGGCCCACTCTGATCGACCGGAACTGATACTACTCCCTCTCTTTGTCCATGGCTGTCCTAGTAATTACCATCATCAATGTTCTGATCTACGTAATAATCGTCTACATTATACTGGGCAGATCTGCTTTGTGATGATCCACGCTGATCAAAGCAATTGTTAGAATCGGAAGAATTATTAGAACGATCAGTCTGAACACCACGGCCTCTACCACGTGATGCTTGTTGAGGGCCGCT
Organism: Lissotriton vulgaris; assembly: GCF_964263255.1. Lineage (NCBI taxonomy): Eukaryota > Metazoa > Chordata > Amphibia > Caudata > Salamandridae > Lissotriton > Lissotriton vulgaris. The sequence goes on from NW_028251687.1 coordinate 579,100, forward strand.
ACGACCTCCTCTAGAAGAATTACCGCTGTTCCGATCACACAGAACCGGACAATCGAATTTCAGATGACCCTCATTCCGACAATAGGCACACTGATTGTACCCCAATGAAGATCTGTCAGAAGAGGAGTCATTTCGAGATTGTGATCTATTCGACTGAGACTGCGATCTATTCGGCTGTTGCGAATCGTTCTGATTCGAACGTGGAGGATACGCTTGCTGCAACAACACTTTTGTTTTGAGCTCTTTCGTCTTTTTATCAGCAGGATCATTCTCCTCTTTCTCTCTGTTCTCATAATATTGGGCTGTGGCCAATATTTGAGCAGAAGTAGAAACAGCCCAAGCACTTTCTGAATTACGCAATTTGTTGCTTAAGTCAGGCAGCAAATTTGAAACAAACTTATCCACAAACAATCGCTGACCTCCCTCAGTACCCATATCTTGACCACTATGATCAATGAATGCCTCCTCAAATCTCGTAAAGAAATCAGAGACACTCTCGTCCTTCTTTTGCTTGCACGCAGACAGTTTGTCCCAATTTACCTTCATGGCTGGCATAAGCGTTTTCATTAGAGTGATAATTCTCTGAGGAAGATCCGTAATCAACTGTTCAGGCTTAGCCCCACCAATTTGACGGGTGTCTGCTGCCACAAGAGCAGGCCAGTCACCACCTAATTCTGCCGCATGGTTTTCTTGACGAATTTTCGTCCAAACTGGTTGCGGAACTACATTACCGAACAGAATATCGATATCGGCAAGATTCATTATCGTAGCATCCACAAGCTGCGATAATTCTTTATAGTACCCTGCAGGATTTTTACGAGGGTCAGGCAAAGATTGCTTTACCTGCAAAACTTGCGATCGTTTCCATGGAAGATGTATCCATACTCTCTGAAAGTGTGGCGGAATAATAGGAACAGCCTGTGCATCACCAGCCATCCACACTGGTGGAACTTCGCGCATGGGATACTGACCAGGCGTTGCTGACGAACCCTCAATTTCTTCTACGAACAATGCTCTAGGCATGATAGAAGGACGGAAAGATAGCAACTGCTCGACAGCACGTCGAACATTGCTACCCACTATCATTCCGTTCGCAAACTGAAGCTGAAGGTTAGTTAGAGCAGTCAATGTTTCATCAGACACATCAACCGATATTTGGTCACGCAAAACCTTGCACATCTCCTCAAACACGAACCTCTGTGTCGGCACGTTGAACTGAGAGAACGTATCAAGTACCACACGTGGAGGATTCCTAAGGGGATATTTCATCCAAGCCATCGCCATATCACATAGACAGTCACGTTCCCGACTACCGGGAAGCTGACTTCGTCTTTGGGGACTGTCCGAACCAGCGGACTCAAGAATCGGTCCAAGAGAATGAAAAAAACTAGCAGCAACAGAAGGGACACGACGTCCAGTAGACGGGGTATTAGAGTAACACAACGGGGAAACAAGAGAAGTATCAGAGACAGAAGGAACAGCAGAAGTAACCAGAACAGTAGAGGCAGCGGGAGCAGGAGTATGAGGAAGTACAAGCGGAGGAGCAGTAGGGACAGAAGCAGGCAGAGGAGCAGGGACAGTTGGAGGTACAGGAACAGGAGCAGGTTGGGGAACAGGTACAGGAACAGGAACAGGGGGAACCACAGGAACTGCGGTACCCTGTGCATACGGAGGTGGTGACTTCATGAGATAAGACATTAAGGGGTCCTCTGTACCCTCCTCCTTTTTACCTGTATCTGCCGGTAAAGCAGGATAGCACTTGTCTACAGACATACGCTGCAATCTATCGAAAACTTCCTTTTCCTTTTCCTCCTTATCTCGCTGAAACTGCTCTGCGTTTCTTACCGTAGTCACAATTCCTTCTCTCTTATTACGTTTAATTTCTTTGATTTCTTTCTGTTTGGCTTCTTTACGCCACAACCGAAAAGAATCAAACATGGCCGGCCTTGATTTTCTTTTAAACAATTTGGCTTCAAGATTATCTAGAATCGAGGTTTCAAAACTACCATGAGGTGGCCAGCTAAGGGCACCATCATCTTTAGTATAGCGGACCCAACACTCATTGAATGTAATCGGACCTAACCCATGCTTGCTATACAGCTCATAATTTGGAGTTCCAATCGGAGGTATCGGACGCGAGTCCTCCAATTGGGAATCCGCACCACAACGTCTAAAACAACTGAACAAAGTACTATGGCCAGGCATCTTGCACACTAACCGAGTTTCACAAACTTCAAGGGTTACAGGATTAACAAAGTCCCAGCAAAGAGCAAAAACCCTCGGTTTTTGGCGACTGCAGACGTCAAATATCACAACAAAGAACCAAGTACTAAGAACCACAAATGCAATGGAACCATCCAACAACTAAGTACCCACAACTAAGGACTCTGGGAGCGACCCAAAAATACATAACTCAAAGATCGATGGCGTCACCAGGAAGGCCCGTCTATCGTCTCGCTGTACCAAGGTCTACGCCAGATGCCAAAACAGGTCTACAGTCAGGGCAGCAGTCCTTCGCAGCCGTCAGGAGGTGGGAATCTTCGCGGGAAAAGTCGTTGGGCCACTTGTTTCGACAACAGGATCGATGAAGCAGGGTGCACCTTCCCTCGGAGATTTCACACGAAGTTCCTCACGATCGTCGGGCTTGGACCGGTACCACTGATGCAGCCCCACGTTGGGCGCCAACTGAAGGGCTGGGTTCTGCTAAGACCCAGCGGTGCCAGGGATAACACCTAAAACCTTCGTGGGTAACCTGTTCCGGCGTACAAATGACAGAGACACGGGACACTTCCTTCGGCGTCAAAGATTCAAGGTTTATTACTGCAGGGAACACAGAAGTCACGAGAAGTACAAATCATGTAAGTTCACGGAGCTGGTTCGAATTGCTACTGTGGGTCGCTCCTTCTTATACAGTTTTCCCTCATAGGTTAACATGGTACACAAAGGTTTACAACTTGGTTCCCATCATAAAACCATAAGGGGTTGCTTTCATGTATTCAAGACCCGGAACATAAGTACGGAAATGTTTGGTGGTTCCCAACTGTAAAAGCCCATCTTCCCACCATTAGTACATTCCAATCGGTAGTAAACAGATCGAAGAAGGAACAGAAACAGGTGCAGAGGAAGACAGAAACAGTGGGGAGATCGGAAAGGATGTAAAAGGGGTGGTATCGGGAAACACGAGCTACAGGCATCAAAGGGACATGCCTAATGGGATGCACGGCTGAGACAATAGAGCGACACGGCAAGATGTGCCTCGAGCGGGGCCATCTGCCTTACAGTATCATCCCCCTCATCAAAAAGACACTTTTCAAAGGAAACGTGTCTTCCGCAAAAAGTCTTGGGAATCCCAGGGTCGCGAAGCGGACAGCGTTCATTCGCTGGCTACTTGAGGGCAAGAAACAAAATGGATGCCGCATCTAAGATGGAACCCGTGGGCTCGGATGTAGAAACCCACGAAACAAACGAACGGTTCAGTCTAGCACAGCGAAAACGCGTACACCCACTAAACTCGTCATTTGCGGTTCGTAGATACCAGACTCGACCATATTCGTGCGAGTCGAAAACACCACTTACAATTGTCACGGAACCTCACCACCACCACCACAAATACCAGTACCACAACAACCAATACCACCACTATCACCAATACCACCACCTCCACCAATATCACCACCACCAATACAATCACCAATACCAATACCACCACCACCAATACCAATAACAATACCGCCACCACCAATACCAATACCACCACCAGTACCACAACAACCACCAATAGCACCACCACCAACACTACCGTCAAAACGACCACTACCAATACCAAAACCACCACCACGATACAACCACCACCACCAAAACCCCCCACCAATACCACCAACTCCACCAATATCACCACCACCAATACAACCACCAATACCAATTTCACTACCACCAATACCAATACCACCACCACCAATACCAATACTACCAACACCAATACCTCTACCACAAATACCACCACCCCCAATACCACCACCACCAATAATACCACCATCAATACCACCACCACCAATACCACCACCACCAATTCCAATACCCCCACCACCAATACCACCACCAATACAACTAGCAATACCAACACCACCAATACCACAACCACCACTAATATCACCACCACCAAGGCCACCACCAATACTAGCACTAACAACACTACCAGCACAAATCCCAATACCACTGTCAATACCACCACCAGCACAATACCACCACCACAAATACCAATACCACTACCACCAAAACCAATACCACCACCACCAATACCATGAATATCACCACCGGTAATGCCACCACCATCAATATCACCACCACCTATACATCCACAACCACCAATACAGCCACAACCACTAATACCAACATCAAAAGCACCACCAATAATACCACCACCACCAATACTAATACCACCACTACCAATACCACCAACTCCAGTATACCCACCAATATCACTACCACCAATACCACAACCAATGCCCACAATACCACTACAAATACCATCACCAAAACCACCACCACTAATACCACCACCACCAATTCCAATGCCACCACCACTAAGTCCAATACCACCACCACTACCAATACCACTACCACCAATACTACCACCACCAATAACATCACTAATACCAGCACCAATACCAAATCCACAGCCAATACTAATACCACCACCACCAATAGCACCACCAATACCAATACCACCCCCACCACCAATACCACCCCTACCAATACCACCATCAATGCCACCACCAATACCCCAACCACCACCAATATCACCACCACCAATAACACCAAGAACACCACCAATACCACTGCCAATACATCACAAATACAACCAATACCATCACAAACACCACCAATACCACCACCACCCACAACACCACCACCAATACCACCACCAATTCCACCACCACCAATGCCATAATCACCACCAATAAACCACAACCAATACCACCACCAATACCACCACCAACTAAATATCACCACCACCAATACCATCACCACCAATACCACCACCAATACCACCACCACCAATACCAATACTACCACCACCAATACCTCTACCACAAATACCACCACCCCCAATACCACCACCACCAATAATACCACCATCAATACCACCACCACCAATACCACCACCACCAATACCACCACCACCAATTCCAATACCACCACCACCAATACCACCACCAATACCACTAGCAATACCAACACCACCAATACCACCACCACCACTAATATCACCACCACCAAGGCCACCACCAATACTACCACCACCAATACTAGCACTAACAACACTACCAGCAGAAATCCCAATACCACTGTCAATACCACTACCAGCACAATACCACCACCACAAATACCAATACCACTACCACCAAAACCAATACCACCACCACCAATACCATGAATATCACCACCAGTAATGCCACCACCATCAATATCACCACCACCTATACATCCACAACCACCAATACAGCCACAACCACCAATACCAACACCAAAAGCACCACCACCACCAATACTAATACCACCACTACCAATACCACCAACTCCAGTATACCCACCAATATCACTACCACCAATACCACAACCAATGCCCACAATACCACTACAAATACCATCACCAAAACCACCACCACCAATTCCAATACCACCACCACTAAGTCCAATACCACCACCACCACCAATACCACTACCACCAATATTACCACCACCAATAACATCACTAATACCAGCACCAATACCAAATCCACAGCCAATACTAATACTACCACCACCAATAGCACCACCAATACCAATACCACCACCACCAATACCAATACTACCACCACCAATACCTCTACCACAAATACCACCACCCCCAATACCACCACCACCAATAATACCACCATCAATACCACCACCACCAATACCACCACCACCAATTCCAATACCACCACCACCAATACCACCACCAATACCACTAGCAATACCAACACCACCAATACCACCACCACCACTAATATCACCACCACCAAGGCCACCACCAATACTACCACCACCAATACTAGCACTAACAACATTACCAGCAGAAATCCCAATACCACTGTCAATACCACTACCAGCACAATACCACCACCACAAATACCAATACCACTACCACCAAAACCAATACCACCACCACCAATACCATGTATATCACCACCAGTAATGCCACCACCATCAATATCACCACCACCTATACATCCACAACCACCAATACAGCCACAACCACCAATACCAACATCAAAAGCACCACCAATAATACCACCACCACCAATACTAATACCACCACTACCATTACCACCAACTCCAGTATACCCACCAATATCACTACCACCAATACCACAACCAATGCCCACAATACCACTACAAATACCATCACCAAAACCACCACCACCAATTCCAATACCACCACCACTAAGTCCAATACCACCACCACCACCAATACCACTACCACCAATATTACCACCACCAATAACATCACTAATACCAGCACCAATACCAAATCCACAGCCAATACTAATACTACCACCACCAATAGCACCACCAATACCACCCCTACCAATACCACCATCAATGCCACCACCAATACCCCAACCACCACCAATACCACCACCACCAATAACACCAATAACACCACCAATACCACTGCCAATACCATCACAAATACAACCAATACCATCATAAACACCACCAATACCACCACCACCCACAACACCACCACCAATACCACCACCACCAATACCACCACCAATACCACCACCAACAATGTCATAATCACCACCAATAAACCACAACCAATACCACCACCAATACCACCACCAACTAAATATCACCACTACCAATACCATCACCACCAATACCACCACCAATACCAATACCACCAACACCACCAATACCACAACCAACAATACCATCCCCAATACCACCACTGCCACCAATGTCACCTCCAATACCACCATCAATACCACCACCACCAATATCACAACCAACAATTAACCCTGGCAATGACTTCTTTTCCGCTCTCGGTTTTTGCGTAGGTTTGTTAAGTACACATCCATGAAAATCACATAGTCAGGCTAAAAGATCAGCTCCTCCACATAGTGGAGTCAGCTTCTAAACTGCACCCACTAACGCTTTGACAAAGCAACCTTCCAGGTTAAAAAGCATAGAACCAATTCACAAAAGTGAACTTTGAAATTGAAATATCAGGCAATGAGAGAGGTGATGATTTTGGGGTCCCTCCTAACCTAGGGGGAGGACCAAGCAGATGCCTTGAAAAGAAAGAGCATATCATGCTGAACGATTCAGTGGTGATCATATCCTCTGAGCTTTGGAGCGAAGTTGTGGAATTCATGAAGTTTTTGTTCAACTTTGTGGAGTTCTGCATAGTAGTACTCCGCCAACTACACCCACCCGTACCGACAATACCACCACCACCAGCACCAATACCACCACCACCATTACCAACACCACAAATACCATCAACACCACCAATACCGCCACCAACCCAATATCACCACCACCAAAACAAACACTTCCAATACCACCACAACCACAAACACTACCACCAGTACCAATACCACCACCATCAATACCAACATCAATACTACTACCAATACCACCAGTGCCACCAATACCACCAGTGCCACCAATACTACTAGTGCTACCAACACCACAACCACCACCAGTACCACCACCAATACCACCACCACCACCAGTCCCACTACCAATACCACTACCACCAATACCACCACCAGTACCAATACTATAACCACCAATACTACCACCATCAATACCACAGCCAATACCACTAATACCAATACCACCAACACTAATACCGCCATCACCTCCAATACCACCACCACCAATACCACAACCATCAATACCACCACCACCAATACCAATACCACCACCTTAGCGCCTCTCGCTCACTATTTAGAGCAGGGGTAATGTACCAAGCCCGAGCTGCAGCCGAGACCATCCCTCCCACCCTCCATGCCTGCCATAAAGCCCAGCCCACCCCACACCAGTAGGGGAAGCCAGGGCCCTACTACAGCTGGAGTTTTTTTTATTAGGGCAAAGATAGCAATGACATTATGCAATGCCACACCGCGATAGTGTAATCACAGAGCGAAAGGTGTAGGAGCACTTTCTTAGTGTTTATAGTTCAGATCATATGTAACTCTCACTTCACACTTTGTGTCTGTGTAATTTAGAATACTTACACATTTTTTTACTGTACTATTTATCACAATTTTGAAGATGTTGCAGGCCGGTCTCTTCCTCTGATATTTGCAATCTAACGAGCCGTCTGGAAGGCCCTTTATTACAATGCAATCGGTCTTGCATTTCCGAGAGTTTAAGGTTCTCCCTCCATCTTGAGGCGTGCCAGTTCTAGTTCATGGCTTTGGTCACGTTCTCGGTAGGCCATCTCTTCCGACGACCGATCCCTCCTGGTTTCTGGGCTCCGGTTTTGTTGCTGGTTTCTCTCACCGGTCGGTGTACCGGGTTCGGTCTGTGGTCTCCCTTCCCCGTTGTCTTCAGGCGGGGGAAGGGATGACCCGGACTCCACCAAAGCCGTTAGCGCTTTTTGGAAATCCTCCTTGGTACTTAGTCCGGTACTAGCGATACTCAGTTCTTTGCAGAACTGCTTGAGCTCTCTATGGGTGTAGTCTTCCAATAGGTCTTTATCGAATGGCGTTTTATCACTGGATTCTGCGGACAACATCGCTGCTCTTCCTTTCTAGTTCGCCGCTGCATGTGGGTTCAGGTAGTGTGTCAGTGGTACGATCTCCAGACGTAGGTTTGTATCGCGTCGCTGCCACCAATGTTGGAAGGGGGTGACCTCAGGGGTCAAGATTGCTCTCCTAACCACCCGAGACCCTCCTCTCCCACAATTCCTGCTGAGTCTTATCGAGGGTAGGTCCCCGCCGGGGAGGACTGATCGTACACACTGTCGGCACACCACACTTACGAACGGACACCACACCGTGGATCTTTATCACGTATAAACTTTATCAGAGGTAAAAAGGTAGCAATATACAGCGATCGAGGGATCGTGAAAGTCTCGTAACACAAGGGAACGGGGAAGCGGGACAGTCTCAAGGGTCGGCCAGTACGTAGCGTACCCAGCGCACAGTTCTCAATCCTCGAACTGGGGGGTACGGAGGCTGGCGGTGATACTTGCTGTCCTACTCACTTCGGTTCGAGGTAGTCGTGAGGGTAGCGTTGATGGTCCAGCCGGACCAGAGGGTTCCTCAAGCCGTGACTAGGTCAGCAGGGCTCGATCCGGAGTGCACCGCAGTGCTCGTAGTTCAGGAGGAGCCGCGACAGCGTCAGCAGGGCTCAGGATGGTAGCAAGAGTCTCTTGTTCTCAAGAGTGGGCCGCGACGAGGTCAGCAGGGCTCCGATGGTTCAAGTCTTTCTCTTCGAGAGGGAGCCGCAACAGCGTCAGCAGGGCTCGGTGGTTCAGTTCCGTAGTTTCGAGGACGAGCCGCGACAGCGTCAGCAGGGCTCGGTGGGTCAGAGTCTGTTCTCCTCAAGGTCAGCCGCGATCAGATCAGCAGGGCTTTCTTGTCCAGGATACAACTGCCGGCTGGGTGGGAGGCAGGCTGCCTTATAGTTCCGGGGCCCTTTGATGTCCGGACCCTCATAGGCAGGGGGCAGGTGATCCGAGGGCCTGGCGGCCGATTGTCTGGCGGCTGGTTCTTTGATGCTTTGGACCGTGCGTCCAGGGATTCCCAGACGCCCATCAAGGGTTGGAGCCAGCTCGCTAGGAGGCCAAAGGTGTGATCGAAACCAGCCCCCAGGGATAGTACAGAGGTGTGAAGGGAACCAGTTCCTCGGGATGGGGCCGGAGGTGTGATTGAAGTCTTGGTTTCGGGTACTTGGTGGGTCCTTCACCCCCCGGGCGGGTCCGGGCGCGCCGGAGGCACACGCCTGTCTACAGCCAGGGTCGGCCAAGAGCTGCCGAAAAGGAAGAAGGCGGCCGGCCGGCCGGTGTGGCCAAACATGGAGTTTGATGGTCACGTGCACGGGTGCAGGCACGCGGTCTGGAGATCGGCTCAGGTCCGGGGTAGAGGGGTCGTGTACAGTTCTGTGCAGGCTGGGGTCAGGCCCACCAGGAGTTCTTGGGTTGCGGGGATCAGAGAGGACCACGCCACGAGGCCGGGTCCAACAAATTTTAAATAAAAATGCCTTTTATTTATGTCTTAAAACCCAAATAAATAAAAGGCATTGTCATTTACAATGCCAATAGCTCAAACTTGCAAGAATGCGAGACCTATTGCATTCTAAATGCTTGTTTTCTTTTGCCACTAAACCCATAAAGACGTTGATTGGTGTGCAAACAGATTTATTTTCAATAGCAGTCTAATGGTTTGCTCAGCTTCCTGTCTAGAAGAGACATGGTCTAGCAGTTAGGGTTAGACATTTCCTACTGGAGCAGGTCTGGATCTGATTGGCAAATATGCTGGTCTCTGTCTAGAGTGGCATGACTGCATAGGATCATAGGATGAAACATAGGTTGCTTGTTTTTTAAGTAAGGAAGAAGTAAGAGCTGGTATATTAGGTCTGACCCAAAGAAAGGCCCCAGGGTCAGATGGGATTCCGCCTGACCTCTACATTACCCATGTAGACTTTTGGGCGCCCGTCCTTACAGCTGTTATTAATGCTGCAATGTGGGCCGGCGCCCGTCCTTACAGCTGTTATTAATGCTCCAATGCGGGTGGCAGTCCAGACTATTGGGCTTTATAGACCATAGTCCCGGTACTTAAAAAGGGTGATCGGGACAGTACCTCATGTTACAGGCCCATTTCTCTCCTAGACTCTGTGGTGTAGGTAGTGGGTTGCATGATTCTTGACAGACTGGCATTTTGGGCGGAAGAACGCAACTTTTTACTTGCAATTCAATATAGTTTCCGCCCTGGTCGTTCATCTGTGGAGCAGTGCTTGCCTTGAACTTATATCTTGTCCTGAACAAGTACACAGTGGCTCATTCATGTCCCATATATTTAGCCTTTATGGACCTGTCCTCAGCCTTTCACTGTGTGAAAAGGTCCAAGTTATGGCAGCTGATGACATCCATTGGCATTTATAAAAACATCATCTGGTTTTTGAGGGACCTTCACCGAGATTCTAGGGTGGTAGTTTGCTATTCAAAGGATCAGAAAGCTTCCTGTCAGTTTAACATCATGAGGGGAGTGCGTCAGGGGTGCATCCTTGCACCCCTCCTCTTTAATTTACTCAACTCACTAGAACAGACCCTTCTAGCAACTAAAGCTGACAGTCCCCAGGTAGGCAAGCGTAGCTTGCCAGTCCTTTTAAACGCGGCGAGGACTGCAAGGGGCTTACAACTTCTCCTTAACACTTTTGCCTCTTTTTATGAAGGAGCTGGACTTGTCGGTGAACCACTCTAAATCATACATCTGCATGGTGGGCCCCAGAAAGGCTAAGGCTAAGCAGCTCATTTTTAGGTCGATAATGCGTAGCTGGCGAGATTTAATGAGATTGAGGAGCATTCACTAGTGGGCTTTAAGCCCGGCCCCTCTTTCCCATTGGCCAGCGTCACTGTTTATGCTAAACGGTGGCCAGCCATTGGGAAAGAGGTATTGATGACGTACACTTTTCTCTTTTTCAGCGGTCCCACTTGGACGGCCTGGCCTGACTTCCTTCTTGCGTAAAAGGTATCTTATCTTTATGGGGATAAACACCTTTTACGCCAGAAGGAAAGCAGGCAGTGGTTGTCTAAGTGGGACGGCAGAAAAAGAGAAAACTCTATGTTCAGCGCTTGTTATATTGACCCCTCTTGAGGTCTGTCTCCTGAAAGTACTTTGTGAAGGGGCACCCCCTGAAGAGTGAGCAATGAGGCATCTTCCTACGGAGTTTCTGAGTATCTCCGGATGCGATCTTGTGATGGGGGAAGGGGGGTGTTGCACTCCCTGGCTGTTTCACCGAGCCATGCAGTCTGTCTCCTTAAAATACTTTGTGCATATGAAGGGGCACCCAACTGAAGAGTGATCAATGAAGCATCTTCCTCCGGACTTTCTGAGTATCTCCGGATGCGATCTCTTGATAGGGAGGTGTGTTGCAGTCACTCCCTGTCTCACCGTGCCGAGTGGTCTGTCTCCTGAAAGTACTTTGTGCGTGTGAAGGGGCACCCAACTGAAGAGTAAGCAATGAGGCATCTTCCTCCAGAGTTTTTGAGTATTTCCGGAAGCGATCTCGTGATGGGAGAGGGTAGGGTGTTGCACTCCCTGGCTGTTTCACCGTGCCGAGAGGCTCCATGTATGGGAAGTGGGAGTCTTACTGCTGCGAGCAATGTGAGTACCTCAATCTTTGCATTCTTAGCACTTCTGATTTGGGTATATTACTTGCTTTTGAAAGGGGGTTGGAACAGCTCCTCCTTGGATTGCACTACACTTGGACACATTTTGGACACCGGGAAGGAAATGTTTCAGAAGTTGCAAGGGTTACCTAAAATAATTCAGATACTTCCCTTCAAAAGGGCATTGTTCCATTAGATAAAATGCCCAGCCACCGTAAATAGAAGTCTCACACACTACCACACCCAACTACACACACCCAACCACACACACACACACAACCACACACACAACCACACAACCACGCACACACACACACACAACCACACACACAACCACACAAACACAACCACACAACCACACACACAACCACACATGCAACCACACACAACCACACACACAAGCACACACACAACCACACACACAACCATACATACAACAAAACACATAAGCACACACACACACACATAAACACACACAACCACACACACACAACCACACAAACAACCACACACACACAACCACAACCACACACACAACCACACATACACAACCACACACACACAACCACAACCACACACACAAGCACACATACAACAACACAGATACAACCACACACACAACCACACACACAACCACACACACACAACCACACAAACAACCACACACACACAACCACAACCACACACACAACCACACATACACAACCACACACACAACCACACACACAAGCACACATACAACAACACAGACACAACCACACACACAACCACACACACAACCACACACACCACAACCCCACACACACAAACACACACAAAACTGCACACACAACCACACACACACTCTACTACACATCCTCTACTACACACTCTCTACTACACACTCACTATTCACTCTACTACACACTCTACTACAAACTCACTACTACACACTCTCTACTACACACTCACTACTACACACTCTCTACCACTCTCTACTGTTCTCCACTACTCACTCTTTATTACACACTGTCTACTACCCACTCTCTACTACTCTCTACTACTACACACTCTACTACACACTCACTACTCTACTACACACTCACTACTCATTCTACTACATACTCTACTCACACTCACTACTACACACTCTCTACTGCACACTCTCTACTACACACTCTCTACTACTCTCTACTATTCTCTACTACACATTATCTACAACACACTCACTAGTACACACTCACTACTCTGTACTACACACTCTACTACACACTCTACTACACACTCTCTACTACACACTCTCTGCTACACACTACTACACTTGGACACATTTTGGACACCGGGAAGGAAATGTTTCAGAAGTTGCAAGGGTTACCTAAAATAATTCAGATACTTTCCTTCAAAAGGGCATTGTTCCATTAGATAAAATGCCCAGCCATCGTAAATAGAAGTCTCACACACAACCACACCCAACTACACACCCAACCACACACACACACACAACCACACACACAACCACACAACCACACACACACACACACACACACAACCACACACACAACCACACAAACACAACCACACACACAACCACACATGCAACCACACACAACCACACACACAAGCACACACACAACCACACACACAACCATACATACAACAAAACACATAAGCACACACACACACACACATAAACACAGACAACCACACACACACAACCACACAAACAACCACACACACACAACCACAACCACACACACAACCACACATACACAACCACACACACAACCACAACCACACACACAAGCACACACAAGCACACATACAACAACACAGATACAACCACACACACAACCACACACACCACAACCCCCCACACACAAACACACACAAAACCGCACACACAACCACACACACACACTCTACTACACATCCTCTACTACACACTCTCTACTACACACTCACTACTCACTCTACTACACACTCTACTACAAACTCACTACTACACACTCTATACTACACACTCACTACTACACACTCTCTACTACTCTCTACTGTTCTCTACTACTCACTCTATATTACACACTGTCTACTACCCACTCTCTACTACGCTCTACTACTACACACTCGACTACACACTCACTACTCTACTACACACTCACTACTCACTCTACTGCATACTCTACTCACACTCACTACTACACACTCTCTACTGCACACTCTCTACTACACACTCTCTACTACTCTCTACTATTCTCTACTACACACTCTCTACAACACACTCACTAGTACACACTCACTACTCTGTACTACACACTCTACTACACACTCTACTACACACTCTGTACTACACACTCTCTGCTACTCTACTACTCACTCTACTACACACCCTCTACTACACACTCTAACACACTCTTTACTCTCTACTACACACTCTTTACTCTCTACTACACACTCTCTACTACAAAATCTCTACTACACTCTCTACTACACACTCACTACTACACACTACTACACACTACTACACACTCTCTGCTACTCTACTACACACTCTCTACTACTCTCTACTATTCTCTGCTACTCACTCTATATTACACACTCTCTACTACACACTCTCCACTACACACTCTCTACTACACACTCTACTACACACTCTACTACACACTCTTTACTCTCTACTACACACTCTTTACTCTCTACTACACACTCTCTACTACACAATCTCTACTACACTCTCTACTACACACTCACTACTACACACTACTATACACTCTCTGCTACTCTACTACACACTCTCTACTACTCTCTACTATTCTCTGCTACTCACTCTATATTACAGACTCTCTACTACACACTCTCCACTACACACTGTCTACTACACACTCTACTACTACACAGTCTCTACTACACATGCTGAACTACTCTACTACTCACTCTCTACTACACACTCACTACTCTCTACTAAACGCTCTCTACTACACACTCACTACTACACACTCGCTACACTCTACTACACACTCTCTACTACACACTCACTACACACTCACTACTGTCTCCTACACACTCTACTACACACAATACTATTCTCTACTACTCACTCTCTACTAAAAACTCTCTACTACACACTCTCAACTACTCACTCTCCACTACGCACTCTCTACTACACACTCACTACTACACACTACTACACACTCTCTGCTACTCTACTACACACTCTCTACTACTCTCTACTATTCTCTGCTACTCACTCTATATTACACACTCTCTACTACACACTCTCCACTACACACTCTCTACTACACACTCTACTACATACTCTACTACACACTCTTTACTCTCTACTACACACTCTTTACTCTCTACTACACACTCTCTACTACACAATCTCTACTACACTCTCTACTACACACTCACTACTACACCCTACTACACACTCTCTGCTACTCTACTACACACTCTCTACTACTCTCTACTATTCTCTACTACTCAATCTATATTACACACTCTCTACTACACACTCTACACTACACACTCTCTACTACACAATCTACTACTACACAGTCTCTACTGCACACTCTCTACTACACACTCTCTACTACACACTCACTACTCTCTACTCTACGCTCTCTACTACACACTCACTACTACACACTCAATACTCTCTACTAGACACTCTCCACTACTCTACTACTCACTCTACTACACATTCTACTAGACACTCTACTACACACTCTCTACTACTCTACTAAACACTCTACTACACACTCACTACTCTCTACTACACACTCTCTAGTGCACTCTACTACAAACTCTCTACTACACACTCTCTACTACTCTACTACTCACTCTCTACTACTCACTCTCCTACACACTCTCTACCATACACTCTCTACTACTCTTTACTATTCTCTACTACTCACTCTACATTAGACACTCACTACTACACGCTCTCTACTACACACTCTCTACTACTCACTATATTACACACTCTACTACACACTCCACTACACACTCTACTGCACACTCGATGCTACACACATGCTACTACACATTCACTACTCTCTACTATTCTCTGCTACTCACTCTATACCACAGACTCACTACTCTGTACTACTACTAGACACTCTCTAATACTCACTCTACTACTCAATCTCTACCATTCACTCTACTATACACTCTCTACTACTCTGCTACACACTCTCTACTACTCTACTACACACTCTCTACTACTCTCTACTACACACTCTCTACTACTTTCTACTATTCTCTACTAAACTCTACTTCACACTCTTTACCACACAATCTCTACTACTCACTCAGTACTCTCTACTACACACTCTTTACTACACACTCACTACTCTGTACTACACACTCTCTACTACACACTCTCTACTACTCTATTATTCGGTACTACTCACTCTATATTACACATTCTACTACACACTCTCTACTACACTCTCTACTACTCACTCTCTAATACTCTACTACACACTCTACTGCACACCCGCTACTACACACTCACTACTACACACTCACTACTCTACTACTCTGCTACTCACTCTATACTACACACTCACTACTCTGTACTACTACACACTCTCTACTACTTACTCCACTACTCACTCTCTACTACTCACTCTCTACTACACACCCTCTACTACTCTCTACACACTATCTACTACACACTCTCTACTAGACACTCACTACTACACACTCCTACTCTGTACTTCACAATCTCTACTGCACTCTCCACTACATACTCACTACTACACACTCTCTGCTACACACTCTCTACTACACTCTACTACACACTCACTACTAAACACTACTATTCTACTACTCACTCTCTACTACTCACTCTCTGCTACTCACTCTACTACACACTCTCTACTACTCTCTACTATGCTCTACTACTCACTCTATATTACACACTCTCTACTAAGCACTCTCCACTACACACTCTCTACTACACAATCTACTGCTACACAGTCTCTACTACACACTCTCTGCTACACACTCACTACTACACACTCACTACTCTCTACTACACACTCTCCACTACTCTACTACTCACTCTACTACACATTCTACTAGACACTCTACTACACACTCACTACTCTCTACTACACACTCTCTAGTGCACTCTACTACAAACTCTCTACTACACACTCTCTACTACTCTACTACTCACTCTCTACTACTCACTCTCCTACACACTCTCTGCTATACACGCTCTACTACTCTACTACTCACTCTCTACTACTCACTCTCCTACACACTCTCTACTATACACGCTCTACTACTCTTTACTATTCTCTACTACTCACTCTATATTAGACACTCTCTACTACACGCTCTCTACTACACACTCTCTACTACTCACTATACTACACACTCTACTACACACTCCACTACACACTCTACTGCACACTCGATACTGCACACTCGCCACTAAACACTCACTACTCTCTACTATTCTCTGCTACTCACTCTATACCACACACTCACTACTCTGTACTACTACTTCACACTCTCTACTACTCACTCTACTACTCAATCTCTACTATTCACTCTACTATACACTCTCTACTACTCTGTTACACACTCTCTACTACTCTACTACACACTCTCTACTACTCTCTACTACACACTCTCTACTACTCTCTACTATTCTCTACTACATTCTACTTCACACTCTTTTCTACTCTTTACTACACAATCTCTACTACTCACTCAGTACTCTCTACTACACACTCTTTACTACACACTCACTACTCTGTACTACACACTCTACTACACACTCTCCACTACTCTACTATTCTGTACTACTCACTCTTTATTACACATTCTACTACACACTCTCTACTACACTCTCTACTACTCACTCTCTAATACTCTACTACACGCTCTACTACACACTCTACTACACACCCGCTACTACACACTCACTACTCTGTACTACTACTACACACTATCTACTACTCACTCTACTACTCAATCTCTACTATTCACTCTACTATACACTCTCTACTACTCTGTTACACACTCTCTACTACTCTACTACACACTCTCTACTACTCTCTACTACACACTCTCTACTACTCTCTACTATTCTCTACTACATTCTACTTCACACTCTTTACTACTCTTTACTACACAATCTCTACTACTCACTCAGTACTCTCTACTACACACTCTTTACCACACACTCACTACTCTGTACTACACACTCTCTACTACACACTCTCTACTACTCTACTATTCTGTACTACTCACTCTATATTACACATTCTACTACACACTCTCTACTACACTCTCTACTACTCACTCTCTAATACTCTACTACACGCTCTACTACTCACTCTATACTACACACTCACTACTCTGTACTACTACTACACACTCTCTACTACTTACTCAGCTACTCACTCTCTACTACTTACTCTCTACTACACACCCTCTACTACTCTCTACACACTCTCTACTAGACACTCACTACTGCACACTCCGACTCTGTACTACACACTCGGTACTGCACTCTCTACTACACAATCTCTACTACACAATCTCTACTACACTCTCTACTACATACTCACTACTATACACTCTCTGTTACACACTCTCTACTACTCTACTACACACTCTCTACTACTCTCCACTACACACTCTCTACTACTCTCTACTATTCTCTACTACATTCTACTTCACACTCTTTACTACTCTTTACTACACAATCTCTACTACTCACTCAGTACTCTCTACTACACACTCACTACTCTGTACTACACACTCTCTACTACTCTACTATTCTGTACCACTCACTCTATATTACACATTCTACTACACACTCTCTACTACACTCTCTACTACTCACTCTCTAATACTCTACTACACACTCTACTACACACTCTACTACACACTCGCTACTACACACTCACTACTACACACTCACTACTCTACTACTCTGCTACTCACTCCATACTACACACTCACTACTCTGTACTACTACTACTCACTCTCTACTACTTACTCTCTACTACACACCCTCTACTACTCTCTACACACTATCTACTACACACTCTCTACTAGACACTCACTACTACACACTCCTACTCTGTATTACACACTCGGTACTGCACTCTCTACTACACAATCTCTACTACACAATCTCTACTACACTCTCTACTACATACTCACTACTGTACACTCTCTGCTACACACTCTCTACTACACTCTACTACACACTCACTACTAAACACTACTATTCTACTACTCATTCTCTACTACTCACTCTCTGCTACTCACTCTACTGCACACTCTCTACTATTCTCTACTACTCACTCTATATTACACACTCTCTACTACACACTCTCCACTACACACTCTCTACTACACAGTCTCTACTGCACACTCTCTACTATTCACTCTCTACTACACACTCTCTACTACACACTCACTACTCTCTACTACACGCTCTCTACTACACACTCACTACTACACACTCACTACTCTCTACTACACACTCACTACACACTCACTACTCTCTACTACACACTCTCCTACACACTCTACTATTCTCTACTACTCACTCTCTTCTACAAACTCTCTACTACACACTCTCTACTACTCACTCTCCACTACACACTCTCTACTACACAATCTCTACTACATACTCTCTACTACTCTACTTCTCACTCTCTACTACACACTCTCTACTACACACTCACTCTTCTGTACAACACACTCTCTACTAAGTATGGGCGAATTTTGCGAATCAGTGGTTCACAAATTCGTGCAAAATCGCAAATAAACCCGCAAATTCGTGAATTTCCCCGCGAAATTGCAGATTTTTTTGCGATTTTGCACCATACTTAACTGGAGTACTTTCTACTGGCTAGTCAGTAAGTGCTACCTCGTTGGCTAAATGTATAGTGCTTTTCCTGCACTACAGCTGCGTAGGGCCAGAAGAGTTGCCTCCAGTGACTATGTGTGTGTAACTTTGCAATCGCACCGAAGGACGCCGGGGTCCCTCGAGTGAGCTGTCCATCATAGTGTGTAAAGGGCGGGAAGACGGTGCACACCGCTAGTGTGTGTGGGGGGGCAAACGGGGGGGGTGCTTCTTAGCGAGTTCACATGCCTCTTGTGTTTATAAAAGGTCAGGCACAGATCAGAGCAGCATATGAGGAGAAAGAAGCTACTGGTTACAGGAACTGCACCGGGATTGCACTCGTGAAAGTCAAGGATGCAAAGGCCTCCATCAAGCATCATAGCTAATTTTCGACTGTAGATATGGGGGGAAAGCACACCTGCCCAGCCTCGACAAAGCGCACAATTTTTTTGGGCTGATTAACTGCCATCGCGCCGAAGGGTGCCGGGGTCCCTCGAGTGAGCTGTCCATCGTAGTGGGTAAAGGGCGGGAAGACGGTGCACACCGCTAGTGTGTGGGGGGCAAACGGGGGGCTTCTTTGCGAGTTCAAATGCCTCTTGTGTGTATAAAAGGTCAGGCACCGATCAGAGCAGCAGATGGGGAGAAAGAAGCTACTGGT